>NC_054060.1:71822376-72139518 GCF_017639655.2 Falco naumanni
GCCCTAGAAGGGGGGGAGGGGAAAAGAGAGAACAGATGTTACTGTGGTCCTGGATCCAGCCTTGGCCAAACTCTTCTCTTCATCCAGTACAAGAATAGGAATAAAACCTGCTGTAAGAGATGGAATCAACAACAGAGTTTTGTTTCCATCTCAAAGCTTCTGAAAATAACTTCTCAGTATTTTCCACCACTGTCACTAAAGCAGGGAGGTTGGATCCTTAATGGTTCAGAACAAATAAAGCAGCCTGCTCAGTCCTAGGGCACTATCACCATGGATGGAAACAGCAAGCCAGGAAAGAACTGGAGAACAGAGTAAGGTAGCTGCAAGCTAATATCCTCAGAAGATGGTGCAAGACAGCACATAAGAATGATGAAGTTTTTCCTTCTAAAGTTTACATCACTCTGATCAGTACCATTCGGGCAGTATGGAGCTGAAGGGCAACAGAGCATGTATTTCCATGTGACAGGAAAAGCTGAAACAGAAATAATATTATAGGCCTGGAAGGGAGTTACTGCCAGGTGGCAAGTGTAACCCAGGGCATCGTGTGAAAATGTGGAGCTGAAATACCCTACGCTGTGTGTGGGAACATGGAACAGGAGGCTCGTGAACTTATACTTCTGCTCGAGGGCTTCATGGTATCAAAATATCTTAGGGAGCGTTAAGTGTCACATCTGTCATATTTTGGCTGGCTTGGACAAGGTGCTTTCCAGCTAGTCAGACAGGTGGCCCTCGCCGCCTTCTCTTGGATGCTTGACAATGAGTAAAACAAGCGTGGGAGCCCCATCCCTGCCTTTGCTTCAGGCTGCCTCCCCTCTCCATGGCCAGCGAGCCAGCCCTGCAGCAAGCCTTACCGCAGCAGAGAGATGTTCCTCCGTGGGATCTCCTTCAGCTCGCTCAGAGTGGCGGCCTTCCCTGCAAAGCAGTAGTTGGGGTTGTAGTCTGTCATGATGGCTGATGTGCGGATTTTGCTCAGTTTATATTCTGGGCTCTGCAGTCGTGCTCGGGCTCCTTCCAGTTGCTGCTTCCTAAGGTGATAAACTGCAGGTGGGGAGGAAAATAAAAATGCACAAACAGTATCGACACCTGGAGAGAAAAGATAATGCTGGCCACACAGAACAGAAAGAAACCGACTCTGTAATTAGAAACGCTCAAGAAGCACCTTTAGCTTGCCAGTATCACGCTCTCCTCCATGCTCGGTAGT
Source organism: Falco naumanni (assembly GCF_017639655.2). Classification (NCBI taxonomy): domain Eukaryota; kingdom Metazoa; phylum Chordata; class Aves; order Falconiformes; family Falconidae; genus Falco; species Falco naumanni. The sequence goes on from NC_054060.1 coordinate 71,823,578, forward strand.
GATCTAGTACAGGCTATGCAAACTGCCTTATTCCTGCAGAATCCTAATTACCTGGGAGCGATTAGGCACCCTCTGCTTCTCTGTACATTGGCTGAGGAAAGGGTGCTCCACTAGACATCTTGCTGGCATCGAGTCCCCAGAAGCACACCCTCTCCCTGAGTGAATTATAGGCTTTACTACTGCTGTGACTGCAGCCTATATAGCAGTGGCTGCTAAAGAAATGCCTGCTAAGAGGGCTTTCCAAGCTCTTTTCTCTGTAGAAAATACCAGGACAGAGCAGTCCCTACCCTTTGGGATGACCCTTGTGCCTGACTGTGGGGTGACGATGTTTTCTATCACTTCTTTCTCCCTGTCCCTCTGATCCCCCCCTTGGGAGATCACAACACTTTGGCTCCAAGTATTAAATAAAGGTGTGTGGCCAGGTGGCCTCCTTTTGTCTGATTTAACCAGGAAAAGCCAAGTCAAAGGGTGATAAGCAGTAAGTGTTCCTTACCGATAGATAGGCTGCCACAAGTGAGGACCATTCCAAGCACCACAATCACAGCCACCACAGCTGAGAGGAGTGGGAGAGGCAGGTGTCCCTCTGGGATAGGACCCTGTGGCACTGGGGAAAAAAAAAAACAGAGGTGCATTAATCAGAAAGCAACCAGGGCTGCTGTAAAGCACCACTCTAAAGGTCACTCCTACCTCAGAAAACAATACAGACATTATGGCCAGACCGCCTTATAAAAATCACGGCAAATTCCTCTACAGCCCTGGAGATTGCAAAATTACCCAAATAATTCTGAAATCATTTGAAGATAGAAAACTAACTGGTAAAACACAGATTTCTTATCCAATTCTTCACTTTTTTAAATAAATGGGTAACATCACTGCTCAGAAGTTGAAACTCTCTACAGTCTTGATGCTTTGGTGTTCCAAGAGTCTGTGTCAGGAAATAAAAGCAAATATCAGGCATCAGCTGAACAGACACAGTGGGCAACTGCTGTGGAAGGAAGTAATTTGTGGCTTAAATAACTCAGCAGTAGGGGTGGGGGTGTGTGTGCATATATGTACACACTGGAGAGGTATTTACGCTTGAGTATCTGATACACTGTGCCCATTCAGGGAACTTCAACTGTGTCTCTTTATGCATATTTTACCTTCTACCTAATCCAAACCTGAACTTTGGAGATGGTGACAGAGACGCCACTCAGTGTGTAAGGAAAAGGACATCAGGAATTTTCAGTCATATCTTTGACGGACATTTGTCCTAACGCTGTGTTTCCTGGAGCCGCTAGCTGTAACTTGGGGAGCTGACCATCAAAAAAGCCAGGGGGAGAGATCATACCAAGAATACAGACATTATCCAACAAGGGTAAAACTTGACATCTTACCAGTGCAGGTGACATTGTCATTAGCTAGCACAGCCCCCATCTCGCATTGGCAGACCGGCAGGTTGGTGTCGGGGTCCCGCTTGCAGTTGTCCGAGTGACAGTGGCTGCAGTTAAGATAGATCTGAACCTCCACCTCGCCGTGACTCTCCATGGCTGAGCAAGGAATCAGACGATAGACGGGCTTAGTTCAGTTTTCCCATCTTGTTCCAGTAAGGACAAAACCCCCAAACCAAAACGCAGCAGGCACCTACAGCTTCTCTCCTTCTCTGCAGGAGAGCAGATAGCCCAGCAGAGTGTGGGCATGACAGAAACCTGGTGGGGGCCAGGAGGGAAGAAGGTATTGGGTCCCTCAAACAGGGAGCTCTGGAAGCAATTTGACCTGAAAAGGTCTGGGACTGAGGATATGCAGTTGAACCTGATGACTGGCATCTCTCCTGGCCTAGAGATTGAGAGGAAAAAGGTCTCAGAGTGCTACAGAAATATTGAAAGAAATGACCACAGCTAAAGATCTGATCTGCAGATCTGCCTGAATAAACCGCATAAAAAAAGCAAAGACAGGAGAAGGGGTGGGAAAGAGGAAACAGAGAGGAAGAAGGAAAAAGGAAGAAGAAAAGAACTAAAAGGAATGAAAAGTATAGTGTACCTGCCAGGGGATGCAAGAAGATCTCTCCAATGGGGTTCACAAAAGAGATGCCATCCTGCCCGCCAGCTGTGATATCATCATTATCAGAGGCATGCCCCCCTGGGAAAGGAGAGCATGGCTAGCATCAGTGCTGCGTGCTGCAAAAACGTGGTGCTCTGAAGGGCTGCATTCGTTCCTGGCTCTTAGCACCTGGGGTCACTCTGTAACCTCCCAGTGATGATGTCCTTGATGGATAAATGCTCACTTGACCCAGCCAGCACCAAGGTAGTGGTGTGTGAAGGGTAGCGAAGTGACTTATTCCAATGTAGGCTTCTCAGTTTAGCATGGTAAAATATACATGCAGAACAAAGAAATGGAACATCTTTCCTGGGCAACTTGGGAACGAATGGCGGGGTGATTTCAGCACACCTTCCAAATACTGAATCGCACAGGAACACTTCTGTAACCTTGATTTCCCCAGTTAAAGAGCGATGGCAGGGAGCAGGGTGGAAGCTTGAAGTATCAATGAGCCACCTTCTGCAGCAGTGTACCGCTGCATTGCGGGCTCTAGCCCTTGACTGCAGGTGCTCTGAAGAGCACAAAATCAGGCATCATAACTATTGCTCCAGCAGACTTACCTCTATAGCCTCCACCGCCGCCACCAGAAGTACAAGCTCCTCCTCCCCCACCAAAGCCACCAGAGGTGGCCCACTGGAGCTTGGCTAGAGCTTGGGAACAAGCTTGACCCCCTTCTCCACCTTCCAGAAGGGACTTCCCAGCCTGAGGAAGCAGACTGTCATCCTGCCAGCCACCACCGCCACCTTCAGCCAGAGTGAGAAACCAAAACAAGAGCAGGTGAGGGAAGCACAAGCAGAGGAAAGCAGGAGAGAGACTGCAGAGAGGTAGAGATTGGCACTTACTAATTTCTGAACTGCCTGCATTCAAGTTAACTCCTTCTTCAAGGTTAAGAGAATATACAGACAAGCTCCTTGTTGCCATGGATGACAACGAAGTGGAAATGTAACGCCCAACCTGTGGCATGCACGGCATAGCCAGCACCTTAGCACTAGTGGCATTAGGGAAATACAGACCCACCCTCCCCTTCAGGGTAAGTGCCTTGGGCTCTCAGCCCTGGGCACGCCGAGTTCCCTGGGGAAGCAGAAGCAAACTGGATTTCCTCATCCCGCTCTAGCGGCCCCTCCATGAGGCTATTACAGCAGGAGCTGGAGAATCGCTAGAGTATCACTGGAGTTTTTGGTCTCTTAGGAACGGATTCTAGGCACAGATGTTACAAGAGTATAAATAAGCTTCCATTTCTGGTGTAATTCCCGTGATAGAATTCTTGTTGTTCAGGTTTCAGGGGAGTAACAGAGGAAAGAGTCTTCTCTTCGAAGGCCCTTGTTACGGTGTGGAGGAGTGGGCTCCATCCCCAAAACATCATTTTCACTGAGTCATTCCATAGCAGAGAAGAGTCTGCCTATGCAACAGCCTCTACCAGGCCACTGATCACCTTACGCATTCTCCTTTACCTGGTGACACGCCACACAAGACGACATCCATTCCAGACTACAGCACATTTCTGACAACTACTGCCACAGAAAAATCCCCAAAGACCCAAAAGCAGCCCCTCGCTTCGTGCCTACAGGACAAGGTGTGTGTTCAGACACCTGATTCAGGCACGTGGTTCTGGTGCTCACCTGCTGCCCCAGTCCTGCCGCTGACGCCGGGCACTGCAGTGCTGTTCTCAAACTGCTCCAGGGGGATGGCATCCAGCGAGCTGTCCTGAGCCTTCAGGTAGGCTTTTCCTCCTCCTCCTGCTGCGATGAGCAAAGGTTCGAAAATCCCATCCTTCTGCTGGAAAACCCCCCATCAAACATCAGAAAAACTTCACGTCCCTTGCATACGTGAATCACATAAACTCATCAAAAATCATGAAAGCATCCCAAAGGAGAGCGGCCCAAGGCCAGGGCAAAGCTACCGACTGTTTCCTAAGTTCATTACAAAAATGTTTTACATTGTATTCCTGTGTACAAAGCAACTGTTTAACTGAACACCAAGGTTTTGGAATTATCTTTTCCTTTAGGACTGCTGCCAGTATTAAAGGTGGTATCCTGATGTGATTCCCAGACCTGGGCTGTCAAGAACCAAGGAACCAGTTCAGCTTCGTGACAGTGACAGGTATGATCAAGGATATGACAAGAGATACAGATTTTAAAATTGAAGAGACGAAGAGAGACAGAAGGAGAAGGAGGCAAGGAGGGACAGGAGGGGGAGAAGGAGATGCCTTTTTCATCACCTCTTTTTAAGAACTGGGTATCATACGCCGTGATCGACAGTGGAAGCTAGTTGCTCTGCCAGACACTGCTCAGGCAGGACGCGGAGAGGAAATACTTACTCTAAAGATGTAGGTTGCTCCTCCTCCACCCCCACCTCCTCCAGCCCAGTCCTTCAGGTCCCTTTTTTTTTGGTAGTCTTCTTCAATGAGAGATGACTCCCCTAAGCAGATCTTCTGGGTTTCAGAATTGCCCTGAAAGGAGACAAGAGGTGCACTTAGATATCAGCAAACTCCAGGTCTTGAGAGTTGTCTGTATATCTCAGTATAATAATAATGTATTGTTTGTGATGTATATCAGGCGTATATAAATCAGTATATAAATTATCTTTGCTGAAAGGGAACTCTTCTATGAGGACCAACATCTGAGGGGTAGGTCTGTCTGTTACCTCTGATTTGCAAACCCACATCACACACATAAGTGAAAATACAGATGCTCACAGAAAAAAACAAAGCTATACAGCAATAACTCATTGATAAATACGTAATTCATATTTTGCAGTGAAGGTTTGGAGCTGCAGAACTTCTTCAGAGAAAGGAAAACAAACATTAGTTACCCAACATATAGATTCATCAGGATTTCCAAAGCCAAAGAAAACTGGGCTTTGGAAGTGGGAAAAATGAACGGAAATTTTTCCAATAGCGCCTGCCAAAGGGAGCCAGTTAGTGCTGGGTTATGCTTGGCAATTTGGAGAACCAGTCATGAAGTGCAGGGGAATAACGGACAACTTTGCAGATAATGACCCAAGTCTAGGGAGTGCACTGGAGAGGGAAATGCAGATATATAAATGCATGTTTTAGTACAAGAATTGTATCTAAGTATCTAAAGTGAAGAAAGGCTGGTTTTAGAACCAGTTGCAGTATCTGGATAAGGCATCATATGCTCCAGGCAAGGTAAATGGTAACTCTGAATGCCTACAAGAAGAGTGTATACAACCCAAAACTCGAGAGTCTGTCTGTGGGGGAAAGAGAAAACATTTTTTTTTTTTCTTCCTGGGCAGGGGCTGACAGATCTCATTTCTGGAAAGATATCAAAGAATTCCTGTTGAAGAGGTAATTTTTGAGCTTAAGTAATAAAAGGACTTTCAAATCATTGGGTCTAGAATTAGAGGACACATACAAGCATTCACATCATCAATTTGTTTCTCATGAGTGGGTTTTTTTGTCATTACAAATGTCTGATCCAGGGGCCACTGGCATTAGTGGGAATATTCCCACTGGTTTTGATAGACTTTGGATTCAGACCTTAGTCTTTAAGCTTAGAGAGTATCCGGCACAGTGCAGCCACAACACTGCTGGATGCTTACATAAATAATATAAATTTTCTGAAATCCTGGCAGACAGAAAGAAACCTAGGCTGTGGAAAAATAAGAGTGGGAGCACACAACTCTCACCTACTAGCTCCCTGCTTAAAATAAGCAGAAGAAAGCTGATGAAGAACTTATTTCAAACACCAGGAGCTTAAAGCAAAGTTCCTGTGGGCTTCATATTTGTTTGTTCACTTTGGGATTGTTTTTCTTTTCAGAGTTCTTTATATTTGTTTTGAGATTCTTTCTGACTTGGTTTATTGGTTCTTCCCAGCCTCCTGACTGGATTTCATTGCTGGATTCTGGGATTTCTACCTTTCATCATCAACCCCCAAGCCACCCACTGAATCTCACTGAATCGTATCTGTAAAGTCTCTGCCCTCATGTGCTTGTGCAGTCCTCACCCCTGGGCAGGCATCCTCCCCCTGCTGCCCCACTAAGATGTACAGCAGCTCATCTTTCTCCAGCTGGAAAGTGGCTGAGATGAAGACCCCGTGGGACCTCTTATTGTGGTTTTTGGCCCCCTTCCCCCCAGCCGCTCCGTAGGCAGAAATCCTGGAAGAAAAAGTAAGCAGTTAAAGAGAGAAATCTCACACTTCTCATCCCCAAAGCAATTCCATCTGCAAACTCTCCCCAGCCTGCACTTCCAAACAGGCATTGCTTCAGAGCAGGCTCTCCTGCTGCCACACCTTGTGGCTGTTCTTTATCTGAGACCCATGTAGCCCGACGGCGCAAGGGGACGGAGCAGCTCTACAGCAGAGCACGACAGGCGGAGACTTCAGGAGCTGCTACGACCAGATCTAGAAGACCGAGGCTTTGGGACTGAAATGACGGCAGTACTTCCACTCGACTGCATGCCCACACTCCTGGTTCCGATCTCTAAGTCACCACTCCACCCTCCCATGCTCCGCAGTAGCTCAGGCACAGACCCTTACTCTGGTGCTCCTGTTCCCCTCTTACTTCACCGCCCCCGCTCGCTCAGCACGGACGGTCCCCACCCTCGTGGTTTCTGAAACTCCCCAGACAAAGAGCAGCCGCACGTGGCCACCGCGCCAGCACACACTGGTACTCGCCTGTATCGGTTTGTGGCCGGCACTCTCCAGACCTGCACTCCCCGGAGCCTGCCCTCCTTCTCCACAGTCACCGACACGTTGCTGTTCTTGTAGGCGCTGTCGCACTGAGCTTGAGTTGGCCCGTGTGGGCCACTGGCACCACACGTCGTGAACCACCAGAGCACAACAGATGTGCCCCCTGCGGCCGAGACAGCAAGAGTTGGGGCAGATCTGAGCCTCCCGTTATTTCTCAGACACATGCAGTAACTCACAATACTACGTAACCAAAGGGCAAGTGCCATTGAAACAACCAGCCACCCCTGTGGATATCTTTTTTTCATGATCCTTCAATAACAAAATCAATATTACTATTATTCACAAAGAACATTAATGATTTTTATATAAAAACTCCCAGATGATCAAGAGGAAGACCATATTGCTACAGTGTATGCTACCTACAGAGCTTTAAAATTCAATACATCTATTTGCTCACTTGTTTATTATAATTATAGAATAAAATCCTTAAACTTGCGTTTACAATGTTGAGAACTTGAAAGCCAGTACATGCTAAAGTTAAATTACCTGTTCAACTTTAACGTGGCTCCCTTGTAATACAATCCACTGAGATACACCCTTAACTGTACGATCGCAGGGTACTTCCATTATCCCAACCTCGTGCTAGTCCCAGCACCACCACTGCTCTGTGCATAGACACCGTCTGCTTTTTTCCCCTCCGGCCTGATTTCCTGCACACCATCTAATAAATCCTGGGCTGCAGAGAAACCCCATCGGCTGCAGGGGGAAGCAGGGGGGGCTTCTGAGAAGGGCTTTATCCAAGTGTCTCACAGACATCATCACGTCTCTTTTCTCGATGCCAGTATGAGGCAAGGAGATACTACTCAACTTCCCAGCTGAGAACCGAAGCGTGTACACAGGAGCAAAGGTTGCAAACACCTGCCATTCAGCTAGCGACCACCTGTGAAATGCGGTGGAAGTTTTAAGGGGCTTGGCTCAGGTTCACACCAGGACCTGTGGCAGCCGCCACAGTCAGAGGACAGGGACAGCCTCTTGCTCCTTTCAGGAGGGACCTTCTCCTCCAAGCAAATTTTTTCCTGGCTCTCATTAAGCATCATTCTTCCATTTCTACAACAATGCGGCAGATAACCACCTCCTCCATTCCACAACCCTTGCCCAAGACCCAAACCTACCCATCTTGTCTGGTGACTGAGATGAGGCCGAAGAACAAAACTATTCAGCGATGTATCCGAGGCCTGCAGGCTGCAGGGCAGGCACGAGGGCCAGAGGCAGAAGCAGGGTGGCAGGGGACAACGCCGGCTGCATTACAGCAGTCTCTGCCCCGGAGAGCTGGCAGCAGCACAGATTGGCACGCTTTGGGTGGGCACAGCCCTCAGGAGGGGGCACAGCCACACGCAGGTGTTGGCTGGCAGCAAAGGAGCCTCAGGCAAAGCTCCCCTCCCCAAGCCCTGCTTCAGACGGCTCTCCTCAACCACACAGCTGCTCTCCATCCTCCAGAGTGGCAGTAAACTGGTCCCCAGTGTCCCCTGTACTCCTAGTTTTTCATCCATTTTTTCTCCTCAATAGATTTCTAGATCCTCACTTACTTCCCCTGCCTCCCTCTTCATCTTTACACCCCTACGTCTCCTCTCGTTGGTTCAGTTTCACTGCTTACAAGTCCCAGTAAACCTCTTCCTACCCCCAGCTTTCAGTACTGGTCTACACCTTTCACTCCTGAGCTGACTCTTGAGTCATGCAGCTTCTGCTTTTACTTAAAGCTTCTTTGCTTGAAGATTCTGCTATTTTTCATAAAGATCCTGCTGTTTAAGGGCTGGCAAGTCAGGCTGCAGCAAACTGCTGCCCTGTGGCCAGCGGCCACCTGACACGGCCACCACCTCTCTGGGACGGATGAGACCTCGTTGCCCTGTTGCTACAAGGCAGCAGATCGCACACCCGAGGTGGGCAGGGAGCCGCCTTTTACAGCCAAGAGACAGGTTTGCAGTACTGAATCGCATACCTGGGAGGGAGGGCTCTTCCAGGGGGTTCAGAAGATGCTCATCCAGGTTACTAACCTCCCGCGGGTACTGGCGCTTCCCACTAAAATGATTCGGTTGTCTTCCTGTAATTGTAGAATGGATGAGAGAGATGGGAGGACGGTAGAAAAGAGAGATGGATAATTTAAAGTTAACATGAATGAACCAAGTACAACCATTTGGTTAAAGTAAGTAAACAATATCTTGGGCAGAAAAGGTGTTCTAAAACAATCATGGGTTTTTATTATTCTTTTGGGTCCGTGCCTTGGGTTAGCTCCTTGTGTCTGTGCTGAAGGCAGCGGGTCTTCACACGAACACAAACCCTCCGCGTTACCTAACTCAGCCCACGCAGGCTCACCACCCGGATAAGCCCCTTGGCCAGCCGGTGGCACTGGCTGTGATCAGAAGAGGCTTCAGGAGAAGCAGTGTGGGAGAACAGATAGCAGGTGTTAACGCTCTGCTTTGCAAAGGGCGGGTGGCAATTCTGGGCAGGCAAGGGCGCGGAGGTGTAAAGGACAGCGACAGCATGTTATCTTTGCTTCTGAATGGCATCACGGTAAGTAAACCAGCTTAAGAGATCGCTCCCCTGTCAGCAACCAATTTTGAGCACCTCGAACCTTGCTCAGAGAATAAAATACTAAATAAAATTACATGTCTCACTAACATACACAGTTAAGAAACAGCACCATACCCGTGACACAAGCTGTAAATCTTGGACAAACCTTTCAGAAAAACAGCATCACGCTATATTTCTCACCAGCGAAACAGGCCTTTAAAAATCAGCCCTTTCTCAGGGAGGAGGGACTTCACAGCAGTTGCTGACCCAAAGCACCTGGGTGCATTGAGAACACCACACTAAAGCTGCCTTACCACAGGAAAAAGTAAGACCAGAACCCTTGCCCTAAAATCTGTAAGCATCCTGTTTCAATAGTCAAATTACCCATTTTATGCAGATTTTTGATTGGAAAATCTCTCTAAGAAAAAGGAGAGTTTTCCTTCCATTTTCTGAGCCCTTAGTTCATTTAATACTGAACATTTTTCACCAGTTGGAAAACATTACAAATATTTCAATTTGTTCCAGTTGTGAGAATCTAACAGCTGTTTGATGCTCTGTTCAAAAGAGACTCACTCAGTTCCAGCTGGACAATTATCTCCACCACAAAGCCACTGCTCTAAATAGCGATAATTAACACCCTTGTTAGCTGTGTCAGAAAGGCCAAATAACTAATTGAAGCATGGAGACCTTGCTGAGCTCTTACTCCTAAGAATATTCCCCCGAGGTCTGCCTGAAAGCACATTGATGGGTGGAAGTAAAAGGGAGCTTTGTACTGACACACTGTTCATAGCGAGATAGAGAACTTCAAGGGATGAAGTTGTCAAGCCAGCAAAAAATGAAATTAACCCAACACAAATGAACTGGATCAAAGACAAGAAGGAAAATCAAATGAAAAAGACAATGCACGGCCAGAAAAGATGCTTGGTGTCCCAAGGCCTGCACTGAATTACGAATCCCAAGGGTCATCACAGTTTCAGATACTTAGAGATGTACAAGAAGTCTGGTTGTGTTTGCCAGAGCAAAGGAATGTAAATCACTCTCTGAAACAGAGTCGGTCTGTGTGTCTGCACTGATTTTTTTTTGCAGCATCTCGACCGAGTATCCCAAGGCAATGCCTCATTTCCAAACAAACAACCTCTCCTCCTCCTCCAAACAGTCACAAACCCTCACGTGCTGGAAGAAGGTTTCTGTTTCCTCCGTGCTTAGCAGCAGACAAGCTGCAAGACAGGCTGAGCATCACCCTGTCCACATGAACTGTTAGAAGGCTGATATTTTATACATATCAGAGGTCAGGTGGCATTTCCTACAAACATGGTGGAGCCCTGGTATCCAGGGGCTGGTGCTCCAGTCTATTTTAGCTTCCATTTCCTCCTCTGATGGCCAGCGTGTTGTCTGTAAGTGAATGGAAGGGCACAAGACTTCATTCATGTTAAGGTGTCCAGATATCAGAAAAATATAACCAGAAAAAGATGAGCACAGGACTCCTTCCTCCAGGATTTAGCTAATGCTGTTGATTTCCACACTGAAAATGGAGTGAGGGAAGTGGAAAGAAGAAAGACAGGGCATCTCCTGTGTGCAAAAAGCTAAAGTAACTCACTCCTACTTCTCTGTCTCTGGGACTGTAGTGAAAAAAGCTGTAGTGGTCCTGTGGCCGGGATTAATCAGAGTAAGGTGCCCCACAGGATCCTCAAAGTGTGCATGGTCTGCTCAGAGATCCCACCTTCCTGAGGCAGGCTGGAGTATTCCTGGAAGTCTCTCCAGCTTGTCCTAGAGTGGGACAGAGAATGAGGAAACTGCACCAGCTTTCCCCTTCCCCATCCCTTTGGCTGATCTATTGCATTTCTAGTCAACACCTTCTTAAATCGGCAAAATGAGGCAGTAACGAGGTTTGAACCCCCCTTCCCCCACCAGGCACCTCAAGCAACGAGGCTGGCAGGTCAACAGAACCAGCCTTTGCTGGGTCGGGGACTCCCAAGTCACGCACCAGAGATAGGCTATCCAAAAGCTCTCTTTGGTCACTCTTCCCATTTATAAACCAGTCTTGGAAACTGTAAATGATGCACAGAAGGAAATGTCGTGCCTACACCAGGGCAGCAGAGTGCACTTTGACAGACCAGAGACCTGCGATCCTAACGGGAACAGCATTGTGCTCGGAGCAGCAAAAGGTAATAGCAGAAGCAGCGATCACACAAGCGCCGAGGAGGGCAACAACCAGCACCCTATTTGCTGTCCCAGCCCGCATTTTCATATTTAGACACCCAAAATGCAGACCTCTTCTCTGAAAGCACTAGTTAACTGCAGCGATGAGACACCTTTGTGCTGTCCCCTAGAAGTCCTCACAATGAACCAGACCCATGTCACCTGGTCTGTGACACAGTCTTACACGAGGTGATTGTATGAACCAGAAGGTGGTTTCATCTCACCTTTTTCACAGGGAAAACATATGCCACTGCCCAGGAGGTGCCATCCAAAACCAGTCTGTTTGGTTTGTGTCCTTATTGGCGTCCCTTGAGCTGCCCTCACCACCCACTTGTTTTCCTCCTAAACCTTACTGAATCAAACCTCACCTTCTTTCGTAGCCTGCATGTAGACAAGCAGTGCTTTCAGAGTCTGCACTGGGTTTTGTAGAGCAACTGAATTGAAATAGGTGGAGAAAATAATATTTACATCCTAGTAAGCAGCAAATTCTTCCTTCCTGCCATATAACCTTCCTGCTGCCCTCATGCAAAGAATTTGCTGCTTGGATCTTAATTGGCTCCATCTCTGACATCTGAAACCTCTCATTGCCAGGGAGAAATAATTTCATTACTGAAAACACAGCAGAGCTGCTGGGCTTCTCTGCCATCTAACTGAATTAAAGTCATGAGAAGACAAATGCAACGTGGCTGCCCTCAGAGGCGAGAAAACGTCAATTTGCAAAGACAATTCAAGGAACAGTGGCAAGTGCAACGTTTCTGAGAAACGTGTTTCCTTCATGATGTCTGTTTTCTGCGTCAGTCACATATCTCTGGGTCACCCCCCCAGATGGCATCAGTGCCAGCTGCTCCTGGACATAAGTGCTATTTATACTAATTGAAAGCAAGGAGTAACTTGGGGGTTCTGTTGGACAAACTCTGGTAACTTTGCTGCAGCAGCATTTACGCAGCACCTATTTGCCAAAGGATACACCCCTACACCAGAGCCAGCAAAATTCTGTGGGTAAACTGGAGGCTGTATTTGCTTTCAGGAGGGCAGTAAACTCGAGCAGTTGGGGGCACATCAGCTGGCACAAGAGCATCTGGAATCACTCCCTTCAGTATCCTCAAAAGACTTCAAAACCAAGTGTTAGCATGGAGGTCCAAACACTTTGGTGTATGGGAGCCAGGGCTGTTAAGGAGTTAGAGTGAATAAATGACGTCACCATCAGGGAACATTTTTTCCTCTTAATTTTAAATGAAAATGTGCATGCTCAGCATTTTATAGATGGGTGGTTTCAGTGCCCACAGACCAAAGGGACAGAGAACAGGAGACCGAAGGGGACAAAGGTGGGAAGGAAAAGGCGCTTTTGTCAATGAGCTTTTAACCCGTCTGTTCTGACATAAGCCTTCCCACGTGTGATGTCAGGCTACAGCTAGCTTCCGCAGAGACGCGCTACCACCCTAAATGCTGACGCACTGCGCGTGCGACACAGGCCCACCGATGCAGTTTGTCTGCAACAGAAGTCACAATTCAAGTGCTGCATAGTCTCCCGTTTCTTTACAACGGAGCACACAGGTATTTTCTCCAAGTACAAAAATAAGGCAGCTTCTAATATTTGCAAGTGGTTCAAGTATCTAACCTCTTTCCACTTGTCTGCTAAGAAAATCCAACTCTTACTAACATGCTTCAGAGGGTAGCACTGGCTCTGCTTTACCGTGGAATATACTGTTGTCAGCCACGTCTGCAGTAATGAAGCAAAGGAAAACACATCTGTTATATATATATATATATATATATATAACATCTAGCAGCGACAGTGGACATAACTCCTTGCAGAACAAAACAAACTTGTTGCAGTAATCGAAACTTTACTGTCAGAGTCACTTTATTCCTTTGTTTTCTTCCTTTCCTCCACACTAAAATATGGTGACTTTCCCCTTTGATTTCAACAAATTCTCTTCAGCTCTCAACTGCCGGGGTGCATGGGTCAGCGGGGACTGCTGAAGGACAGGGTGATGTAATCCTTCCACTTAGAGGCTAAGGAATAAGTTGAGTGTTTCTTGCCAAGACACACAGACAGGTCTCAACTACGTGATACAGGATATCCCAGATTAGAGAAAAAAAGAGCACTAGGAGGCTGACACACTATAAAATTGCCTCTACTTGCAATCTCCAGTAGGTCTGAGATCAAATGGCATTGTGCTGCAAAAGCTAACACAAGTGATCCAAGAACAGAGCGTGTGTGTCCTGGATCTGTGGGGTGCTGAATACAGTACCCCAGCTCTTTAAGGGATTCTGCAACATTTGTGGCTCACCGTCAGTGAAGCAGTCCAGTCCAAACGTAATATTGTCGACAGCAATGTCAGCTCGGGAATTCCAGCCCCAAGTTGCCAGGAGTTGCAGTTGAAACCTTTGCAATAAGACAGAAGTTTTAGATAAGACAGACAAAGGGGCAGGGGGGGAAAAAACCCCAAAACCTAAAAATACAATGTTCTCATATCATCAAACCATGATCATCACTATTTAGAACGTTTCCTCCAGACAAGCCCTGCTGAGCAGCCAAAAGGGCTTGCTAGAAGTCTTATCCACATGTCAACAGTTAGTGAGGACCAACCAACATTCATATAATGCTACATTTCATGGGGAACAAAAACAAGAGCCCTATTTCCCCCACTATCTGCATGCACACGTAGAAACACAAGCTACTGTCCTTCACTAACAGTTATACACACACAAACATCCTTATTCAGTTGCTATAAACAGTCATTAAAACAGGGAACAGGGAATCAGACCTGTGCAAAATGGAAGAGAAAAAAGAATAAAAACTGAACAGAAAAACAATATCCAAATAAACAGGAATCCGGAGCCTGCTCCTCAGCCAATGTAACTCAACAAGGTGACATGAGTTTATTTCAGCTGAAGGTCAGAACATTTTAAATTTCAGCCATAACTCCCTGAAGTATTATCTTTCTGGGCTGTCTCATCTTTTTCCACCATGACCAGGTGTTTAGCTACTTATCTAGGAGGTCTGCCATGTCCCAAGTGCGTTGCCATGTTGTGAATTCACAAGGAAGAAAGGAAATTGGCTGAGGGATCTCCCTCTAATGGATGGGACTGAGTTGTTTTTCATTAAATTTCAGAAATAAACAGATGTCTCATGTCCAGTCCATTTAGAGCTTATTAAAAGCATATGGAGAGGACCTCTACTGCTGTCACTGGTGAAGCTCAATGATGATTTATGAGAGATCAAGCACTGACCTGCCTATGCATTAATCATTAACCCTAGGAGCGCGCTTGCCCAAAATTATTGGCAATAAAGTATGTGTGCGTATTCCACCCACTGGCCAAATGCTGGTCCATATCCACAGTTAATATAACATTGCATAGCTGCATCAAAATCTTTAGGGATCAGCTGCTTTTACCCCAACTCAGGAATGGTCCCTGGTGCTTAAATGGAAGCGTTCACACCTGCAAGGTCTGAGTACTCTGGGAGTAAGTGCTGGTGCAGCAAATGCAAATCAAGGGTCTCTTGAGTAACCACTGCCTTAGCTACGGGTTAGCAGGGGAATTTGCCGTCAGATGTCCTTCCTGCAGAAGCCTGCCTCTTTCTTAGCAGGTTTAGCAATACTTGTGCATTTTCAGACCTCGTACATCAGTCCACTGAAACTAGGCAGTAACTCCCCCAGTCGTTTGATGGAAGAGGAAGTCACGGCACCCTGAGCCTTGGACTAGGGCACTTCTCACTCCGCTCAAGCTGCTGCATCTGGTCCGTGGAGCCAGAGCAGGAGAGGGCCATGGCTCTGCGCCTGCAGGGGGGTTTCTGCTCCAGCTGAGTAGAGTGGGAGCCTGGGGAAGCACTGCCCTCCCCCAGTGCATGAGAATAGATGGCTCAAAAGCTCTGGGCTCTGTGTGCCTCCCCTCCCTCCTAACTTCAGAAAAGGGGAGGAATTTGCCTTTTGAACTCTGTGCTGTGTTAGCCAGAGGGGTTTCCAGGGCTCCTGCTCATTGAGCTCATTTTGCTGACTCCAGCGTATTACACTGTCCAGCTCTCTGGTGTCTGGTCTTCTGCCTGTCGATTTTCCCTGATAGCAGCCTTTTTCCCTGTGTGTGTGAACCAAGCGACTGAATTTAGGTGCCCCGCTGGGAGGCTGATCAGCAGACTGCGTAGTTTGTCCTCCTTCTCTCCCAAGAAATACATTCACTGGAGGAAGCTGTTGCTAAAAACTACTTATATATCCCCTCCATAGTCTTCTCCTATCCGCTAAGGCTGCTCTACTTCTGGCCCCATCAAGCCCTCCATGCCTTGCTACAGCAACTATTTGTGTTGCGACTCATGTCTACCCTTTCTTGTGTGATCTGTCCCCTCCCACCCTCTTTGCTCCGGGCTATCATCCCTTTGAGGAACCAGGGAAAAATATAACCCTTTCTCACAGCAAGAGAAGGACACATGTTTCTTGGAGATTCAGGATACAGAAAAATGACATGCCAGCCCAAACTCTGTACTAAAAAAATTCCCCAAGCACAACATTGCTGGAGTTTGCGTTACCAAGGAGAGCTGCCAGCACCCACAAACATACAGAAAAGGCACCCACGGAGGTTTATACCGAACTGTGCTACCATCGTACAGCAGTGGTTCACCATATGCCTCCGTTTACAATTGTTTGCAACTTCGCCAACCTTCAAGCAATTTAGGCTGAACTTTTCTATTTTGGGTGATTTGGTATGACTTGCCTAGCAGTCAAAATGATTTCCTAGTGTTGAGGATGAGGCAATGCAGGGATTCATCACTTTGACCATGCCCAAAAATGCTGACATTGTTTTAAGTGCTCTGTGCTACCAGCGTTTGCAAGTGGGAACTGAAATTTGTGAGGAAGAGAGTCACATGGCAGGGATGAGCTTTTTTCCCCTTTTGTATGATAAATTTTAGTAAAATGTCCTTGAAAATTTAAATCCCTGCCATTCCATGCCTGGTAGAACCTTTTTAATCCTGCAGTCTCCTCTTCCTTGGATATCTCCAAGTCTGGGGCTAAACAGTACTTTCCATGGCAGTGCTGTTGTGAACTGCGTCAGGTCCTGCTTCAGCTACATGAAGCGAGAACTGCCCTTCCAAAGTAACAAATACACTTTTTCTTCCCCAGTCCTCCTTTCTTTTGCTGATCCTGGCTAAACAGGAGAAAAAAAGCTGCCTAAACCGAATCCAGAGCGAAAAAGGTAGCCTCTTGGAGAGGCTGGGGAGTTCCCTTGGTATTTATGGCAGGGGAGCTTGGACTTGGGTGTGCAGCGGGTTTGGGGCCAAGATCTAGGGAGCAGCCAAACAACCAAACAGGAAGGCTGGGATCATCAAAACAAAAATGCACAAGAAATCACCGGAAGGAGAAGGGAACAGGAGTGCAGGGAAGGAATTAAAACTTAACAAAAAAACCAGCACACAGAGACAGAGCAGCTGCTGGAAGTGAGATGGAAACAAGCAGCAGGGAGGAGTTCAGAGAGGGAAATTACAACTGGAAGCATGAGAAAGATAAAATGGGAGCTTGAAGGAGAATGAAGAGAGACGAGTATATGAAAAAAGCAAGCAAGGTGGCGAGTGCTCGCAGAAGCAGGTGAGATGAAGCAGGAGCAGAGCACGGAAAGAACAAGGCAAGAGGTCTGGGACAGAGCCCATGTCCTGGCAGCACAAAGACCAGGTTTTTCCTCACCTGGGGCAAATACCTGCAACACCTGCCAGCAAAGCGTGTGCTGCTTCTGTTTCTGTAATAGATGGGTGCAGCAAATGGCAACTTACCCCTCCTGTTAGCCCCTTGGCCAGCACAGGCAGCACAGGTCTGCCTGCTCGGCTGAGCAGTTCAGCCTCACCCACCTGGACTGCCACTGTCCCGCCAATCGGTTTAAAATTTGTTTGAAAATGGCATACAAAAAGGTTACATGGAGCGAAACAAGATTGAACTACTTGAAACAGTGTCAAAGCATGTGCACACATGACCTACCGACTTCTTTGGTTTTGTCTAGGTGCTCAACCGTTTCAAACATTACAGTACTTCACTACCAGTATTTTCCAAGCAGTGCTGGCCAGTGCTGCCTAAAGCCTCTTGCCATCCATTCCGCCCGGCCACACAAGATCCATTTTGCTTCAGAACCGAGGGCTGATGCAGAAATCAGAGTCTTCAGGGGACAAGCATAAGGGACCGTAATATCAGAGGAGGCAGAAGGTCTTAAATACCTCTGAAGAGCCCCCAGGACTCCACTGCAGTTAGGTCTGTACATGAGAGTACCTCGGGAAAAGAGCTATTCTGGACAAATTCACTGGTCATACTTTACATATGCAGAACTAAACAGATGCTAATCCACAGGGCTCCAGACTGTGTCAGACAAGAATATTAAATACACTGCCAGCATGCAGACCTAGCCTATCCTAACGGAATAATTCATGGCAAAGGTGCATATGGTGAACACATGATAATGCTGAGACCAAAGGCAATCATGAAATTAAACTAGAAAGAGGGTAGAACAACATTTTCTCTTCTCCAAGTTTTACTGCTGCTTGGGTCTGAATTGCTGTCGCTTCCAGAGCCAAATCCCTTAGCCTTTTACACAAAGATGCAGAGAATATTTGGAGTTAAAAGGAATCCCCTCACACCTCCTAATCCATGGAGTTTTGAAACATCCTTCATCGCCAATATTAGGTAGATATTTTCCCATTTATAATATTCACTGCATAGACTGAGATTTTTCTCTCCTAAGTGTCATGTGAAACAGGCCTTCCTGAGGAACATGCGCAAACACAGCTGGGAGCAATTTAAAAATAATTTGTGCCGTGCACAATAACCAGCTGAGCTTCCAGCACCAGCTACATGGCTTGAGACTGAATGACACTGGGTCAGGGAGGAGAAATACCTCATCAGAATTAGATTGCGTTGAAAATCTTTGAAACTTCAGTATTTGACTTCATTTGAAAACCAATGTCATGTTGTATTTTCACATGTAAAACGTTAGTGCAAGGCTGATTTGGGCAGCAGTCTTTTGCTGAGATTGCTGCATCCGTAACGTGGCAATGAACGGCCGGCAGCCGCCCAGGCTGCACCGACACAGGTCCTCACCAGGCGGCCGTCTGGGCTGACCGTGGGTTTAGACTCATTTGACTCACGTGGCTGGTTTTACTGTGGAACTACAAGGTGCAGCTACGCCAACATACCCGTCTCCCTACTGGGAGCACTTTACCACTGAAAGTACACTGGCTTTCTCAGATGGGTAAAACGTTTCCAGTGCTGACACTCCTGTTCCCCACACCTAAGCGCTGCCCGGGGCTGCGTGGAAGCGCAGACACACGGCGTGGGCCTGTGCTGAGCCGGCTGAGTACGTGCACGAAGATGCATGCATGACAGAATGCTTCCTCAGCAAGCGTAATCACAGCACTCTGCAATTTTTTCAGTAGAAATGGCCTTGGAAGAAGGCAAGAATGAATGTGCTGCTTCACAACAAAGACAGTAACGATTCACTAGATCTCTAGGGAGAGCCCTGGATGCTGCCAGTGGAGCTCTTACCGGTTCTGAAGCACTGGCATCGGAAAGGTGATGAGAAACCAGTGGTCGCTCCAGCTGCCTGCCCTTTCCCACATGGGCCAGGTGACTGGAGCTCCCTTTATCTCTCCCCGGACAGAGAAGGAGACGGTACCATTGTAACTGCCAAAAACATGCACTGAGAACTGGACCTGTAACAGAGGAAGAAGAGGAAAGGAACGGTACCCTGTGATAAAAAGGGAAAGGTACTCATTTCTCCCCTCCCCGGGGATCTGAGACACCCAACCTTCGATCCTGGGTCAACCTGTTTAATCGCACACACCACCAAGACCCCCCCTGTTGCCTGTGTATGACTTGTCACTGCTCCTGGCATGGAATTTCCTCAGCGGAGACCCCCTGACTGACACTCCCTGGGACAGCGGCTCTCTGACGGCAATACCCACGGCCTCGGGCAGCCCTGGGCGAGTGGGCGCTCGTTTCCCTGTTACCTCCTTCAGGAACAAGCAGGAAAGCAAAGCAACACAGGCTTCAGCTCGAGAAATGCCTACCATTAGATGCTTCCCCTGGAGTTAGGTTACTGTAGAAACCCAACCCTAACCGCATTCCTCCGGTGGTCTCACCAGCTTAAAGATTCCTGTGAAAGGGTTTGAACCGCAGTTTAAATCTTTTAAGGATTCCCACTGTAACCACCCAGGTTAAGGCGCTGCATTGCATGGCTCGGTCTATACCCAGACACCATATAGGGCACAGGGGCACCCCAAGGGAGAGTGCCCTGCCCCAGGGACCCTCGAAACAAGGAATTGTCTCCTGAGGCAGGAAACCTCAGCCCAGACCTTTGCTCCAAGTCATAGGCACCATCTGGACTGTAGCACCCATATAACAGGTGGGCAACCGGATCACCAGGCATTTTGAAGCAGGACTCGTTCCTCTTAGGAGCAGCCACTTCCACCTCGGCACAAGAGCGGACTGCTATTTCCACCGCTGCTTTGAGTGTTCCCCTGCCCCTTCTGCTACAGAGGCCCGCACAGCAGCAGCAAAGGGAGCACGCACAGGCACACGCTGCAACAAACAGCCACGGGAACGTCCTCGCTCCTGACACGGGGGTTCAAGTCCTTGGCAGCGGAGGAGAGAATGGGTCCAGGTCTCCTGTGACCTGTACACCACAAGCAACAGTTACTGCTTCTCCTCCTCCTGGCTCTGTGAACCTAGCTGAAGCACATTTTGTTTTGTTGGAATTACCCAGAAAACTTGACCTAGATTTATAAATAAATGTAAATGCTGGTTACATTTTTGGCACCTGCACTTTATTTCTTTTGCCAGCTCTAATTAGGAGGCATCAAAGCTTTCTGTTTTTCTTTAGCAGGGCTGGACGCCAGCTCAAACTTGCAGCTTAATTTTCTTAAGTGTTATGAGTACAGTATTATTTAATACTTTTAATTCCAGCATCTCAGAGCTCCTCTGATTCTTTGTAGAGATTTGGGCCGAAGGCAGGTTATGTTATTTTATCTATGCCAGGTTGCCCTCACCTTTCAAAATTCCTGAAGAATGTGAACAGAATTTATTATCTTAATCTATTCCTGGAAAATCTAATCCCTACTAACTTCACACTCCTGTTCTCCATGAAACTGTCAAGTTTATTAACTGTTATGAAAGTGTTGCAGAATTTATGAAGAGAAGTCTCAGCAGCAGGCATCCTGCATGGCTCGGCAGCCCAGCCAGCCAGCTCCCTTTCCTACAAATCCAGGCCATCTCACCCGACCCAGGTGCTGGCAGCCCTTCCAAGGAACAGTCGGTGCAGCCAGGCTGGGGAGCTTTCCATACTGAGGGGCTGACTGGGGGCTCTGCTTTCGCTCACTGAGGATGCACCTCACGTCTCCTTTCCAGTTTCCAACAAGCAGCTAGCTGGGCGGTAGAGCCAACTCTTCTGCTTTCCAGTGTCCTGTAGGGTGTGCAGAGGCACAGGAGAACGGGCCGCGCAAACAGAGCCTACAAAAGTGCTAAGGCAGAGCTCTATACCTGGTAGTCTTCAGTGGCAATACTGGCTGGCAAGCTGGTACTGTAAGCCTTGGCCATACCGCTCGTCTGATTGCTGTCTGCTCGAAGGTAGAGGAAGTGTCCTGTGAGCAGAAAAGCGAATCAGAAAGCAATAGATGATGTTTTGCTTTTTTTTATATTCTCTTGGAATAATGTAACATCATTGTGCTGAAGCTCGGTATAAGATGACAAACATGGCTTGAGAGCAAATCTATTAATGATGATACAAAAAGCACCCTGGTAGATTTCAGCAGCACAAAAGCCAACATCCCAAATGCCTTCCTGGAAGGCGAGTGCATCAGCCTCAGATCTCAAGTATCTTCCCATATCGGGGCTCTCACCAACCCACAATGAACTCCTGATCAGTCCTAATTCTTACACCATGAGCATAAAGGAGACTTGCAGAGACAAACACTGGGCTGGAAGAGCTTATCTGCAGCTTTTATTCGCAGGGACAGTTTCTACAAGTTCTCAAGAGACGAAGAGGACACTCATTTGAACACCCTTCATTTTGGTAGGGAACTCTGAGGCAAGACTCATCTGTGCTAACACTCCTGACTTTCAACCTGAACATGTGAGTGTTTGGCCTCCTTATTTACCAAGCTGACAGTTCTGGGAATTATCTGACTCTTTTTTTGCTGTTGTTGTAGTATTCTATGGCACACAACATGTATGATTATCTTGGGATCACTCACATAGGGTGCTCTTCCTAACCCACTGGCAGAGCCTGGCAAGGGCCTCCAAAGCATTTGTTTCTACAAGCAGCCTTATTCTGTCAGGCAATTTTTACTTTGTGATGCAGCAGCCATCATGTTGCTGCTGAAGCACTCTGCAATTGCACAGCTCATAAGAGGAAGAAGGAGGGAAGAAGTATATACAGAGAAAAGATAATCCATTATATAATTCTTTAAAGTGATGGAGAATCCTAGTCTCTGATAGTTTCATGTTAACTTCGTTGCAGAACTTGTTTCATATAACGTTTTGAATCATGTTCAAAAGTTAATTTTAGCTACATTTAAAGTTGTTATAGGTAATACTGATGCTAAAAGTTCATTTGGCCATGATGCCAGAAATCTTAAATCAATTAAAAAAACCTCATTCAAGGCTGTTGTATATATACATACACACACACATTCACAGAGAGTGAGAGAGAGCTATCAGGAACCTACCACCAGTGGCTTGCAAGGTAGACCCTACAAATGAGTGATGTTGAATTATTTCAGTAAAGCCCCAAATAGACCAAGGAGATGCTGCAGTTTCGTTCAGTGTCCACCCACATGGACCCTCTTCAAAAGAGCAATGTGAACCCTCTGGGAGGCTGTCTACAATGGAGAATAAGAAAAAGCAGGAAAATAGGAGAAACTTGATTGCAGAAGAACACAAACAGCAGCAAAAGTAAAACTCACTGCGGCTGTTTAAGCTACCCAGCCTATGCTACACAGTTTTTCAATGTCAAAATATTAATAGGTCTCATTCATTTATTTCCAGAGTCACCATCAGAAAGCCAGAACTTTGCTTCTGGAGATATATGAGACTTTGCAGTTCTGTCCCGCTCTAAATACTGTGCAAAACTGCAGCTCCCACGACCGAAAGAATGGTGAATCACTGCCATGTGTTTGTAAAGGCCTTACTGCACATCAAATTAAAGGCATCACAGAGTTTTCCATGTCCACTTAAAGGAAGGCAAATCAGTTATCATTTTAGATCTCTGCCACCGTACTTGCAACAAAGGTAAATGATGCTTCTTAACACCACACATACTGAGTAAGGAAGGGGATTTCTCTGTCATGGTGTGCAGTAAGAACTGAACTGGGATCTTGGGGGGACAGATCGGCGACCATGTTGGTGGCTGGGGCACTAGAACGGTGATCAGTGCCTTCCACTGAAAGCAGGTTCAGACCTTGGATCCAGAAGGAATTTCTCACCCGACTGCAGACATGTATATAAGGTTTCGCCTTTCTCTGAAATAGCACCAACTATGAAAAGCAGGTTACTGGGCTCCTTACCACAATATTTTAAAAAAGCAAAGCAAACCAAAAACCCCAAAGCCATTTTATCCTATATAGGGTGAATTTTCAAAGAGAATATTGGTATCCAATTAATGTAAATAGGCTAAAATAATTTAGGCAGCCAAATACTGAATTAATCTAGAGATGAAATTAATCTAAGCTATTTTTAATTCTAAATTATTTCTTCTAATGGGAGGAAGGTTCCCATGAAGCGCCATGCCACATACTCACCACACCTCACTCCTTCCTGTTCTCCGGGAGGGCAGTCACTGATGAATTCACAGAGTCGTAGGTGGCTGACACAGCCTCCATGAAGGCAGGGGAAGGTGGAACCTTTGTCATATACAGAAAGGCCTTGGTTTTCTTTATCTAAAGGAAAAAAGAGAAAGAAGCCAAGAGATGAGTTGGCAGAATGTGTATGACCCTTCAACTGTGTCAGCCTTTGCATCTAGGACCTCAGAAAGTGTCCTTTGGGTGACAAACGATACTCACCTCCACTTTCTACCACTTAGGTTTCTACCCAGCATGAGATTCCTACAGATCACCACAGTTCTCACGAAGACCAAATTTATTGCTCCTTTCTCTCTCATGCACTGTCTTCTCTGTTTGTGCTGTCTTTAGATAATCCATTTAAAAAAAAAATAATAATAAAAGAAGGACCTTGCAGTGTCCTACCGTGGTGCTGTCGGCTCTGCACGTGTGACTGCGCTCCCGCCAGGCAGCTGTGGCATGCTGCACGACACTGCTGCAGGGGGCAGGGGTACCCTCCAGTCCCGACAGACGCATCTGCTGTGCCCTACTGTGGCTCAGCCTCAACCGCCACTCACGCTGCGGGCACGTTCCCGTGCCAGCTCTGTGCCACCAGCCCAGGAACACAGCTGCCACGCCAGCGAGCCGGCTCACTGTGCGGGACCTCCACTCGTGCACCCCAGCTAGCCTGGTCGGCTGTACTCCGGGGGCACCTGACTGACTGCACAGGGACCCAACAACCAGGCTGGACACAATTTTTAAGTCTGATATTTCCCAAAAGTATAGCTCTTAGTGCACCCAGCCTGTCCTGTGTGTGTGCGTGTGTGTGCCTGTTATGGACCTGCAGGTTTCTGTAGGTCTCTTCTGGACTTGCTCCCCTTTAGCAGAGCCTGGCACAGAAGTTCCACTAGGATTATTACCGCTCTGGAATAAATGCAAAAGTTAGGGAACCAATTCCAGAAGAAAGAGAAAAGGACATCTCTGCAACTATCCAGGTAACATGGTCAGAAATGGTGTTTCTTCATGGCACTGTGTTGTGCTGGGTACATGCACCAGCTTATTTCGAAATGTAGTGTTTAGCATAGTGCTTCAGGCTGTATGCATCCCCTCAAAACTCCATGACTGTCAAAACCCCGTTATATTAAAAATATAACATTTGTTAAATTAAAAGATTAATGACTGCAATATAATTATATCTCATATCATGAGACTGGTTTTGATCATGCTAATTATGAAACAGCTCTGTGAAATCAGTATTCTCTTTTCACATTACACTCCAAGCTATTCCTACAGTGTCTGCAAAACGGAGGCAAGAACATTTTATTAATGCACCAAGACCAGGGAGTGAAGATGATAATGTCTCCAGCCTGCAGGCTCCCTGCGCCGACAGACTCTTGTACTTCCAAGAAGCCTAAATGACATTAGCCAGCTTCTGCACAGCTACCGAGGACCATTCGCATGACAGCACTCCACGTGCCAGGTAAAACTGAGGGTTTCTTTGGAGTACTTTGGAGAAAATAATTACGTTCCAATTATTTTCAGTTTAGACAGAAGTTCTCAGCCTGGCAGTAGCAAATGCGGAGTGCAAATCAATGTTTTTTTTCATTATAGATTTGCATGATAGAGCCCCAGTATGGAAAAAGCTTTGGTAACACAGGGTAGTCTTTTGTTCTTGATTAATTAAGAAAGGAAAGTATTAAATGCTAAAATAATCTAGGCAAAGACTTTTTTCCATCCCTGTTGCTGGATGCAGCGTAATCCCTGTCATTTTCTCAAATGACATAAAAGATCAAACAAAGCAAAGCTGAAAAGCGGAGAGGATCGCTTCAATCAGTTCTATAATTCTGAGCTTCGCCACTACCTTTGGAGCATGTGCACTTGCATGCACACACATAACACACCCACCAATGTGACCCTTGAAAGGTAAGCACTGCCAGAAATCCCAGAGGAGACTCAACTTGCATTTAAATCCCATCTGATCGACTCCCTGACCATTCTCACCAATTTTGGCGAGGATGCTGCTCTTTTCTGGCTGCGTTTGGTTATTCCAAACCTGACTGTATTGCAACATACCATGAAAGCAGTTCCTGAGTTGCAAGGAGCCCACTGCCAACACTTCAAGCTCTTCTGCTCCACAGTTTGAATACAGCAAGGTGATTTTAAAAGGTCTTTCTATTCGGCCAATCTGGGCCGTCAGGTATTTCCATTTCATCCTAGAAGACAAGAGCTGTCAGACACACACAGAGCACAGTGGAATCCATAGACTCTCTAGCATAAAGGTTCTGCACTATCCCAAACAGCAGCAATAGTATCCACATGGGGAATAGTTCAACGCGTGTAAACTCCAACATAACAAGCAGGTGTTACTATAAAACAGGGGGTGTGCAGCCTAACAAGCTCACGTTCAATTATCTTCACTGCAGATCTTATTGCTAACTATGAAAAGATACAACCATTCCCAATGATTCTTAAGTTAAAATGGGGCTTCAATTAGCACCAATTTCGGACACACCTCCAAACGTGCCTTCCACATGCATGGTTGTGTTCTGTTGCTCTTGCAAGTAGAGATGAACCAAGCAGCTGCACAAGTCTCTGGATCTCTTCAAGCCAACCCTGACACTGTGTGCTCTGGAAATAAATGTCTGGCCTTGAACGTTTTTCGGTTGTGTCAAGTGTGAGAACCTTTTCCTGTGTGTTCTCTCTGTCATCTCCCAGCTTAACAAGCCCGAGTGCACCCACAAAGCAAGAGGAAGAAGAGAAGTGGTGTTCCAGAAAACGCAGATTGCTCTGGCAATTTACATTTCACAGCAGAACAAATGCCACAGCCCCTAGACAGCAAAGGTTTTGCAGCTGCGCAGCACTTGTGGCAGTTGAAAAAGACAAGACGGTTCCACACACTCCAATTTTAAAGATGGTTGTTAGGCATTGAAAGCTAGAGAGAGATACCGAATGGGAATTTTCAAAGTGCCTCACTCAAATCAGCCTGATGGAACTCAGGGTATTCAGGTACCATTAAAAAAATCCAGTGGGATTCTTAAAAATCTTTTTATTTTAATTTTATTTTTAAAAATTGTCCTTCTACCTCATGTTAAGACAATAAAATACAGTTAAACCCACATGTTATTATTTCGTAAAGGGGTTGTAACAAGGGTAGTGACAAAGGAATCCTTCTAAGCTCTCCTGAAGAGTCCCAGACAGAGATAAATTTACCCGTACCCTATGTGCTGCTGTTGCTGCCAGGGACACCCTGGGCAAGTGACTCTAAGTCAGTGCCAGTGGGATGATAAGGAGGCCAGGCCACCGTGTTCAGATGTGTTGCTCCTAGAATTATCTTTTCATTTGGGAAACACCTTCACCTGCCATGAAGTGATCACCTAGCCCTCGTCCTGCACCAGAAACACATTAGAGAGCAACATCTGGGCAAACACAAACATCTCTGCTGGACACAATATAAACATCACAGACCACCTAATTTGTAACTTACAAAAAACTCCAAAGCTACTTCATTTTTTTATTTCTCTCTCTGCTTTTGCTTGCCACTGATTAGTTACCTAACTCATTCTTCCCTCCACAAACTAACTATACGCCTTCTTTTGGTGAGAGTTTCTTACTATCCCATCTATGGCATGCCCCCATCTTCCCCATTCGCCATTGTACACACGTAAATACACACAGACACCATAAACTCATCTGAAGTCGAGCTACTCTTATCAAGATGACCCTATTTCTTGTTTCCTGCCCTATCATATCATATTCAATAGTTCAACTTAATTTAATTCAGTTTCAGAAACATCCAGCCCTGAACCACAACTGCACCATCTCTAGGACCCACCAGAGCAGAACAGCTGCTTTACTTTCATTTTGTATTACAGTGCAGCTTCAGGAATGTCCAGCACTTATAAATATATCTTCTAAATACACTTCTAAATACATCCCTCCCCACCACACTGTGGCACAACATCCAGGACCGTTCAGCTCTGACCCAGAATGAATCCCCCCGCCGCATGGCACAGCTTGCTTCATCCTCCGCTGCATCCTGTTGCCCACAAAAACCAACGGGCCTTAATCAAATCAGTTCAATGAGCCACTGAAAGTAAGGGAACTCTCTAAATCTTTCAAAATTACCTATTAGAGCATACTAGACCTTCCAAGCACCGAGACATAGTCCTAGTACCTCCACCAAGTTCCAACCCACCCTGCAGCTGAAGCATCACAGTACTGCCGGTGTCATGACAGCCCCGAGCGCAGCAGCCTGCAGCCCACAGCCTCTGATTCACAGCCCATGTCCCAGCTAGCAGCACAGCCGAAGAGATACTGCCCACAGCTGAAAACAATGACTAGTTCAGCTGCTGCACCTTAATCCTACATGGTTTATGAGCCAGACGCTTTGGAACTTGCTGTCTGTAGCCTGGTATATCAAAATAAATGAAAACCACTAGTGATCTAAGTCAATAAAGCAAGCTCTGAAACATCACAACTGAGAAAGACACGCCGCCTATTCTGCCATCTCTGCTGGGAGAACAGGGGCAGCTGGTAGAAGAGTGAGGCCACTGTCTTAAACCACTACTGTGTCAACTGGCAGCTTTTCTGAGGCAGAGCCCTAAGGTCCCGTGAAACATTCCAGTTCTGCACTGAAATATCTCTAGCACTGAAACTCGATTCCATTTATAACACCGCAGCAACAGCTGGCAAGCATCCAGAGACTGCAAAAACGATGAGTAGCTTTGCATCACCCACAGTACCTCTGTGTATGGAGTCTCACCATCATCAAGGTATTCCCCTTCAGAGAAAGCCTTGCCCCTAAGATCCAACGGCACCAAGATTTCTAATGCTGTAAATAATTACACCTTCTTTTCTTGGTCCTACTATCCCTACAGGGGCTAGTCAGAGCCAATTTAATTTTCTTAATGGCATCAGGAATGAAGCCCACTGTTGATCTAGGAGAAGATGGATCACTGCAGCAGGCTTCCAGATAAGGCAAGCTTGGCAATACCTTTACTATTGATCTTATGTCAAACCAGATCTCAAGTAACGGGGTAATATTACTCTTCTTCTAAATAGAGATGTAAAAATTGATCTGTATGTATGAGGGTCATCAGAGTCTGACATAATCTTGAGAAATTTGCATGGATAGAAAGTTTGGAGTTGAAAGCAACCCGATGCTTAAGGCAAAAGTATTCAAGATTAACCCTGCAAACCTGTAATTTCAACATTTGGTTTGTACTTTCAACTTTGATTTTCATTAGCCTCTCAATCTCCTCTGACGAGCAAAAGTTTTCTTCCCGCTCCTTACCATACTCTCTAAGCCATGCCTTCCCATACCAAACAGAGTTAACCGATCATTAATTTTAAGGAAGACTTTAATATTAAAAGAACATTTTATCCATTCAAAGTGAAAAACTGAATAGAGCAGAACAGGAAAACTGAAACCTTTCCTGAAATCGGGTGACTCACTGCCTGGGTTATTGCCCAAAGGTATGAAGGCTAAATGCTTCTAGGCTCAGCCAGTGAACACACCACCTAGCAGCTCCGCGTTACTTTCCTACATGCAGGAAGCTGTTGCCTGCAAGTCTTCGCAAGCACCCAGTTCTAGTCACTGCAATTGAAAGGAAACAGCAGAGAGCAGAACATGTGCCTAGCCCTCCTGCCTTCACCACCCCGTCAGAGGGTTCTTATTTGACCCAGTGTATTTTTGGGTGCCATTTCAACAGAAGCATGAGGGGCAGTAAATCATACTCCCAGATTAGTGTTCAAAAATCATAGTCTTTTACAACAGCTGCACAGCCTCTCCTTTTCTAGCTGTGTTTTTTAATCGAAATGGCTGTTCTCATTGTTGTCAGTACGTATTAGGCATTTTCTGAGGATGCTTACCAGGCTACTCCTTTTCAAAGGCTTATGTAGTTGGGCACCTAATTTAAGAAACCCAAATGACCATACGTGTTTCTAGATGTTCAGATTAGCTATATGGCAATGCTTCCATGTATGACAGTAGAAATTAAATAACTTCTCTGGATAAAACCAATCACATTAGTAGAACAGAGGTGTCAAAGACGGTAAGTTTCTACAAGTGTCTCAGAAGCTGGCAGGGTGCCTTAGGGCACATACATCCCCCACCCCTCAAAAAAAAGGGGGAAGACACAAAAACCTAAGCAATAATTGTTTTGTGATGCTGACTAACCGAAAACCCATGGGTGCACAGGGCCATGAACTGTTTGCTTTTCACCCTAACAAGACTATCATGGCCAGTACTTTATATTTCAGAAAGAAAACAGAACAAAATCAGCTTGGCTTATTGACCATGGAAAGGGAAAAAGATTATCCCTGCCCCAAGTGATGCTTTTTTATTTTCACTGAAGTGTGGAGTACCTAACAGTTGAAAGAAACTAGCTCCTTACTGAAACAGCTTCGGCTGACAACACTGAAATAACTGTGGTCAACAGCAAACAGGAGAACGTGAAACCATTCAAAACAGAAGCAGACAGGACTCAGAAGAATTTCCAGCTGTGACTGTTTCTGGGTTGGCGTGATGAAGAGGGAAAAGGTGGGATAAGCAAAATAGTAAAAAAAGACATTAGATGTGACCTGAACAAACACTGTAACTGTAAAGACAGACTTCAGAGACAAGCGCCAGATGAAGAAGGTTTCAACTTGTGATGTTTGAGTTCTACTGAGATAATGAGAAATATAGTTTCATATATTTTTTGTAAATACATAGAATTTTAAACACCTCGCTCCCTCAGTGGTTCTCCCTCTAACGGCAGTAACTCAGAACACCCACGCCCTATAGATGTGGTATATAACAATAAATGCTGTGACTTTGTCCTGCTTGTCCAGAGGACATGGTATCCGAATCTTTGTTCTTTCGCTAGGGTTTATGTGTGAAAAAATGAGCGGCAGTTTCGATACGACCAGTTTAACAATAAACCCTAGTAGTTAGCCAGGTGGACAGGACAGCAGCTTTCTCTCGTGTATGACACATATCTAAGCTTTTGGGAGCTGTGTAGCTGATGGATCCTGAAGGAGAAAACACCATCAGGAGAAGATTTCTAAGTCCAGAAAGAGGACAGTTCACTGAAGGGGTCTGGTGCAGCTGGAATTTATGATGAAGTAGCTTGATCCTGAAGTTGAGGGATGACAAAAGGGACTAAAGCAGGATTATCCAGAGTGCCTGATTATCTGGAAAAGCGTCACCTAGCTTTTTTTCTGTATCTAAGTTTCCACTCCAGTCTCAAGACAATCCCTTGGCAGTAATTGTCAATGATTAAACCATGTACTACACATAGGCATCTGTCTCAAGATTATTTGCTCATTGTCCTCCTTGTTCTGCTCTAAATTGTGCAGTAGTGTTTGGTTAACACAGAAAACATGTAGAATTTTCACTCCCTGTGGAAAGCTCCTGGAAAGCATGTACGCTTTTGGATGGTCTCTCTTCTTAAGAGCCAACCTGTTAAAATCTTAATCATGCAGAGAATGTTCATTTCAGACTACCTGCCCAGTAAGAAGCAGCTCAATCACTGCGTTAGAAATAAATTTTGTTCTGCCTGCGCACCCAGATTTTTCTGGAATTGTACAGAGGTTTTAAAGAATTTACCTGTAATGAGGGGGGAGAAAGAGCATTTGACCTAACATGGCTCCTAGCCCTGTTTTACCTCTTCTCTATCTCTCCTTTCTACCCTGATTTAAAACAGGACTCAATCACCTTCCACCTTTAAAACCTTAATGCTAAACCCTCTGAGCTAACTAGTGCTTCATTTCCCTCACTAAGAAATAGGAATGCCAGCGTCTATGCCAACTCCCAGTACAGCTATCGCCATTCTAAAACACCTAAACGCCATCGCTTTCAGAGAGATTATAACCTTGATTTCACATAGAATTGTTTTGCAGTGCTCAAATAAGCTGTTAAACAACATCCACGATCCATCCCAGACATGCTGCAGTGATCAAGCCTGGTCCGGCCAGCTAGGTCTATCAGCAGCTTATTTTATGAGTTCATATAGAGGATGACCTATAGAGCTGTGCCTGCAGTTGTGGAGGCTTGTCAAATGCTCAAAGCAGTAAGGGCAGCTGTAGGTAAAAAAGGACATTAGAAATTGATCCTGGAAAAGGCAACAGATTCCTTGAAATTGGCAAGAAGAAAGGGAAGGAGTAGCCAGGAAGGAAGTGAGCAATAGCTAAAAGCAGGGGGAGAGAGAGAGAGGGAGCTGAAAGAATATAAACACTTTTTTTTCCGTCAAACTCTGCTATCTTTGGCTGACCAGGAGTCTTGGCTACAGATCCCCATGGCAGCCTGGGGAGTACCAAAGAATTCAAAGAAAACAAGCACTGGGATCTGTTGCTTAAGTTCTCCACGGGAGTCAGTCAGGTGATGGAAATAGAAAGCTCACATGTCTGACCCAGGTTCACACAAGGCAGATTGCAACAAAGGAAAAACAAGTACATGGAAAATGGCAAAATCAGATGACATGTGGACTTCTCTCCTTTTCCTGTTTTGTGATTCATTCCCTTTGCCCATTTCTCCTCCTTACTGCATTCTGCTACGCACAGGAATGACAAAGGAATACACTGGGAAGATCAAAGAGACGAGAATACAGGACAAGATCCACAGTTGCTGCACTTTCTTTTTTTGTCTTTACCTCTTCTCTCCTCTAGCCTCTTTTTTTTCCTTTCCCTGAACTCCACAAGTGAAGCAAAAGAGGATGCTCCTGAGCTCAGCAGCTGGAGGAGGAGATTACAGAAGAGGTAATGTTAACCCTACCTCAAAATGAGAAACGTGACCCTTGTAACAATGATGGGATCCTGTGGATACTTAGAAATACCAGTCACGCTGCCCCGGCAGCCTTTGGACAGAATGCGCTTTACAGCTACAGCCCCAGCGCCAGCGGGAGAGCCAGCCACTCCCGACCCTTCCAAACGTGAGGGAGGAAGAGCGAGTCCTACACAAGCGCGTTGTTTGCAAAGGGGACAGGCAAAACCTGGGTCCTGTTTCAGCCACCCTGTCAGGAAGCTGCACGCCTCGGCCCTGGTGGTTCTACCTTCATTTTCTGCTGTAACAGCAGCACTGATCTCAAGAAGAGAGAAGACACCGATAAACAGTGGCTTGGAGGGGCTCCACCCTACCCTGCAAGTCAAAGTCTGAACAGCTGCAAATTGATTGTCTTACCCGGCATCCTCCTCATGGCCAAGTCTCAGAGAAATTATTGTATTTCTGTTTGTCTCCACATATCTGATTTCAACTGTGAACCTCTGGAGGAGAGGAACAGCATCCTGTGAACATATGGCCAGTTCCAGCAAGCAAGAGTCCGAGCTCCCAGGCAGGATGGGGCTATGCAGGCTGAACTCGCATCTATCTGGGAGCCTACTGGTGTTCAGGAGGAAAATGTCCCCTGTGAGGGAAAAAAAAAAAAAAAAGAAAAAAAAAAAGAAGAGACACACAGTGTGGATGGAAGAGAGATAATAAGAGTAAAATGGATAAGGAGTTTGAAGAAAGGAACCATGAGAAGAAAGGAAAGGACTATGCACAAAACCCAAAAAATAACAGAAAGTAGAGATAGAAGAATAAAGTAAAAATGAGGGAAATAGGTAAAGAAGTGATACAAGGAATGAGAAGAAACCAAACAAAGCAGAGTGAAGACATGTCCAACAAACCAAAAGCCAAAGATTTTGCAAGTCAGACAGCAGACACGTGGAGCCAGCCCTGGCTTGTAAAGGACTGAGTTTCCTAAGAAAACCCCCGTCTCTTTTTATCCTAAACCAGGGAGATATAAACGGGCGTATCAAGGAGCTGGCTGTTTCCATACGTGCACAGCTCAGGAGCGCACACGTGTTACATGGCCCTTGGTGGCTCCGGGGCACTGCAGCGCTCCAGGGAGGCGGGTGCCATGCCCACACCAGACAGCGGCAGCATTTTTAGTGCCCTGTGCCAGAGGCCTCAGCCTGCTGGCTCCTGTTGCTGCCCCAGCACTGGGAGAAAGCTGGTGCCCATCCAAGGTGAGCTGCAACTCTGCCTACCTTCAACATCTCCATGGGAGGAACGGTTTTCCAGAAGCAGCTGCTGCCTCTCCTGAGGCACCAGGACACCAACTGGAGATAACACCCAGTCCGGTTTTCCAAAGCTGTCGGTAGACGTCACCCATGAACAGCTTGAGCCGATGATGCAAGAGATCTCTGTGTGAGAAACCAAAGGTTTCATTGAGGTCTTCCCCGTTCCAGGGGCAGGGGTGACGCGGACACACGAATAAGCAGGCGTATGGAGGCAGGAGGGGGGGCTCTCTCCCAGGGAATGGAGGAGTTGAAGGGAAAAAAAGAAAGTTTGTCTGGCACAACAACAACAGTCTCTCCCAGGGCGGGTGAAGGAACATGCCAGAATGAAAAATAACCCTGCAAATTCTTGGCAGGTGTAAATCAGCATCCTCCCACCAGTACTAACAGTGAATTTACATCAGTGGAAGGTCTCGCCCACATGTACATGAAATCCTCAATGAGGACAATGCCTAGCGCAGCAAGGATATTGCAACTGTACGGATTTAGCATTTTGGCAGAGAGGAACAAATGAAACTCTAAGGTCAACCCTCTCTCAGCAGCAGAAAGGGCTTGACAGGGTCTCAAGCAGAATAGCGGAGCAAGGCAAGCTTTATATATATAAAACAATTTTTTTAACAGTTTTGCTTTCCCCCAACAGGATGGGCAAGAACACCCTCTTAACAAATCCCAGAGTCCGTTCACAGCACTGAGAACACTAGATCATCCTGGGCAGATTTTTTCATAATCAGCATATTATAAACCAGACAAGAAGTAATTCACTGTTCTCTCATCAATCTAATATAGACTCCCTGAAGGGATGTTAGCTGCACAAAGCTCTCCTACACAGAGTGGGGCTGAATAGATAAGGCGAACTGATATTAACTTGCCTGATATTTATTTTCAGTAGTAATAATAATATTACAGTAATAACTGGAGCACCCCCAGGCCATGGTGAGAGATAATAGGAGACTAAACATTCATATTTGGGATCCTGATGTTCAGAGGGTATTCAGACCTTGCAAATATGAACGACACAACGTTATCCCCTTGGCAGCCTCCTGGGGAGGGGGAAAGACAGGTATAAAGAACAGAATCCATGTCAGGGTTATAACAAGGATAGGTGGTTGCACAGGCAACTCAGGCGGGGCAGAAATAAATCATAAGAGACTCCAGAAGATTAGCTATACTTTAACTAAACTTTCAGAAAAAGAAGAAACAGACGCACCTTTTGAGTGGAACAGCCCAAGCAGAAAAGTTTTCCTTTTACAGTTAATTGTAACGACATTTTTATAAAAACCCACCCAGCGTGCAGGGGTAAGAGAAACACGGGTGTCACAGGGCTGCACATCACCATGGCTTGGGACAGGCTGTGAGCTCCCACTTGAGGAGATGCCCGCGGTTCCTCGGCACGCGCCCCAGCCCGCTCTGCCGGCTCGCCGCTGGGCGTTACTGCCCCTCAACCTGCCACCCGGGCCAGCCACCCGGACGGGTCCCCACCCCACCGGACCCGCAGCGCTGAGCAAGGCTCTACAGCGGTGCTCAGCCCCGCACTGTTGTATGGAAGCCACAGGCAGATGAACTGGCAGATCACGCGTGTGTGCATACGCAAGGCCAGCTTCCAGCAGGGCACCCGCCACCGCCCCGGCTCTGCTGGATCTCGGGAAAGCCGCCTGCACGCAGCTTCAGGTACGGCCCGGTGAGCAGTGACAGAGCTTTAGGGACCTCAGCAGGTCAGAAATTCCATGGCTGTGCGAGACAGCAGAGTTCTGATCCAGATCTGCCGCGCTCTTCCAAGTTTATTAAAGTTTGACAGGTTAACTTAGTACCCACACGCTTACTGTCAGTAGTAGCAATATTTTTATCAGGTAAAAATCTAGTTGGCCATAAAACCCAGAAAGCAGTTTCTCTCACAACAGCATGACACTGCGAGAGAGCAAAGTGAGAGCTGAGGAGAGAAGGAATTCCTTTTCTTTATTTCAGTAGGGGGTTACTTGAAACTAATATTTATGA
The DNA here is from genome assembly GCF_017639655.2 of Falco naumanni. Classification (NCBI taxonomy): domain Eukaryota; kingdom Metazoa; phylum Chordata; class Aves; order Falconiformes; family Falconidae; genus Falco; species Falco naumanni. The sequence goes on from NC_054060.1 coordinate 71,858,885, forward strand.
CAAAAGTGTTTCATTAAATCTTACTAATACCCTGCCTGCAGGAGTAAGGACTGTACCAATGCGGATTTAATCCTTCGAACGTGCCTCACATAACAAAGCAGTTTGCAGCTCAGGTAAGTGAGCACGACGTGCTCCTTCAGAAGCACCCAACTCCCATAGTCTCCAGGTTGTGTAAAGCCTATCTGCTGTGACCCGAGGCCTGAGAGGATCTGAGTGCCTGGAAGAAGAGTCTAAAATAGATCAGGGAAGTTGTTGACACCCAGTAAAAACAGAACTCTGAGCTTTCTGCCAACAGATCATGTGCGTCGCAAGATCAATCAATGGGAAGCTGTGGTTTAGCATGAATCACCAAGCAAAAGAACTGGGTACACTGGTGGTCACAGTGAAAGAACACAGAAAGCTGCAATCTCTGACGTCGCTGTGTACCACCTTACAGTGCTTCATGTCCAGCTTTGCTTAGCACCAATGAACTTGGAGAACCTCAAGCAGAGGTCCACAGAAAGGCAAAATGAGACAGAAATGAGAAGGAAAAAGCAAAATATATAAAGAAAAATATCTGTATTACTACAACCGGCAAAGGACATATTTTAAGATGCTCCAAAAATGCTCTGAAGAAGCTTGGGTTGAAGAAAGCTCATGGCCAGTCCAGGGCATGTCAGAAAGGAGAATCGCACTTTAAAGAATTAGGTATTTAGATACCATCTGCAAGATGCTACTATAAGGAATTCCTCTCTCGCAAAGCCAGGTTATCCTGCCACCTCCTGTGAGAAACGTGACTTTTCTAACATGCCCAGGCCTTTCTTGATTGTTTAACATCTTCATTCATGACCTGGACAAGGGGACAGAGCACACCCCCAGCAAGCTCACAGAGGTTACCAAGCAGGTGGAGCAGCTGGTGCCCCAGGAGGCTGCGCTGCCGTTCAGAGCAGTCTGGACAGGCTGGCCATCGGGCCCCAGGAACCCCTTGAAGTGCAACAGGAGGTAAGTGCCAAGTGCTGCACCTCAGGAGGAATGACCCCCAGCACCAGCACCTGCTGGGGGCTGACTGGCTGGAAAGCAGCTCTGAAGAGAAGGACTTTGGGGTCCCTGGGGGACAACAAGCTATCCCTGAGCCAGCAATGCATCCTTGTGACAAAGGCAGCCAACAACCTTCTGGGCTGCATTAGGAAGAGCAGCAGATTGAGAGAAGCGATCCTTCTTCTCTGCTCAGTACTGGTGAGACCATAGCTATGGTCCGTCCCAGCTCTGGGCTCTCTCATACAAGAAAGATGGATTGAGTCCAGCATAGGTCCGCAGAGATGACTGAGGGACCGGAGCATCTCTCACGAGAGGAGAGGCTGACCGCTGGGACCGTTCAGCCTGTAGAAGAGAAGGCTCAGGGGGATTTTATCCATCTGTGCAAACACCTGATGGGAGGGAACGAAAAGGAGGCCAGACACTTCTCATTAGTGCCCACTGATGGGACAAGAGGGAACGGACAGAAATTTAAAATCGGGAAATTTGATCTGAACACAAGAAAACCCCTTTTTACTCTAAGAGTGGTCAAATACTGGAACAGGTTACCCAGAGCAGCAGTGCAGTCTCCATCTGTGGAGATCTGGGACATGGTCATGGGCAACCTGCTCTAGCTGACTCTACTTGAGACAGGGGGTTGAACTACATGAAATCAAAAGGTCCGTTCCAACCTCAACCATTTTGTGATTATTTCACTAAATGAAAAGGCATTGCTTCAGTTTCCAAGTTTCCACACCACCACCAATAACAACTGGCTCATTTCTCTCAGACATTTATAAAGTTTAGCATATACTACATCTATCCTGGCAGTAAGACCAAATTCATCCTACCTATCTCACAAGCATTTTGTCCAGCTCACTGGGCTTTTATGATGCCTAGAAAAAGAAAATTCCAGTTGAAAAAACAAACCTTCATTTGATATCAAGAAATGTAGTTTGTTCTATAATAGCTGGAAAGCAGCTCCACTGATCAGCTTCAAGAACTCCCAACCCCAAATCTGCTGGATTTCACTGGGCTGATGGGGAAGATTATTCTTTTTCCTTCCTTTTTTTCCTTATTTTTTTCTTTTTTTTTTTTTTAGTAACAAAGTAAGGAACTCCATTAAGGTTACACTAGCCTTCCTGCGTCATTGCTCCACTTCCAGTCAGAAATCCAGTGGCACAACTTTCTTGTAAAGGGTCCTTGTGACTGCCAGCATCTCTCTTGTACCTAGATTCTGAAGTAGAAAACAGGATGATGTAAGGAAGAGGACTTGTGGTACCTGGTTTAGAAGGCTGATGCAATGAAACGATCCTATTTTTTGTTAGGGAGAGCCTCTGAGGTGGATTTGGTGAAGAAGAGTTTTCTTCATGTGATCCAGAACAGGAGACAACTACAACACAACAAAAAGAACAGGGAAAGGGTTTGATGTTTCTGTACAAAAAAACTGTGGTCCTATCTTCTTAAGCATGAACATATATTTGACAAAGCCCTGTTATATCTCACTCACCCTCAGTACAGTGGGTGCAGTACCGTCCCGATATGTTTCAGAATAGCCCTATCATGGCATAACTACAACAAAACATTTTACTTACTAGTGTGTTCTTTACTGTTATTTATCCACTCCCATTTTTACCAGTAATAACCTCGAAAGAGACACCTTATATTCCAGTAGTGCTCACCTTGCAGTAACAGCATACATAGCTGCTGGCCAACAACCATCATCTAAAGCCTTCAGGTCGGACGAGGCTTGGAGCAAGCTGGTCTAGTGAAAGATGTCCCTGCCCATGGTGGGGGATGGGAACTAGATGACCTTTAAAGGCCCCTTCTGACCCAAGCTGTGATACATTAACTAGAAGAAGAGTTCGATGTAAAACATATGTTATCTACACAACATAGATTTATCAGCAGTCCTTTGGGAGGACTTGCATAAGTGCTCTCATCTTCACCACACAAGAACACCGCACCTGAAACTAACACTAATGAAACCTTTGCATCACGGCACACCTCCAGAGAACAGATTTCTTCCTTACTGCCAGGCACGAAGGCTGGGATTTTCAAAGGAATCGGGTAACATTCCTGTATCTCATATCTAGAATTACACACTCTCTCCAAGACCCTTTTTACTAATCCCCCTGCACCACTGTATCTCAGGGGTCCCTTTGTCATATATCTATAAAAACCTTCATTGATAACTGTGATATTTGATCACAATTATGGTACAAATACATACACATTTGTGCATTTTTATTCAGATCAAATCTTAGAGTCCTGATGTAACGTTTGGTTGTGCTGGAAAAAAAGACCAAAATCTCAGAAGATATAAAGGCCATAGAAATTGTTTTCTACTTCACCGGTATGAATGGTAAATCCAGCATGCTAAGATTAGCTGGTTTTAAATGGAGGTGGTGTTCTGGATCAAATTTTTGTTATTCAAGGTAAAACAAGTTTACCAAAATTATTATCCACCATAGTACTTCTGACAATTACATATTCAGTACCTTCTGACTTCTCTTTGAAACAGCTCATACCAACAATGGCTTATTTATTTATTGAACCTGTGAAAATATACAAGTCCTAAATTAAACACGCAGTAATCTTAATTTAAGATTGTCCCTGATCTTTTCTAGGAATCATAAACAAGTTGACTAAAACAAACATATTTGTTTTCAAAAGGTGTTCACAGGCAGAGAGATGCAAAACGAACTGCTTTCAAACCCTCAGCCATGTGGGTGATGAACTCAGCAATATAAAAATGTGAAATCATGTCAGAGGAGACAGAAATCCTATTCACATGAATCGCAGTTGAGACAGAGTTGTATATACGTGCCATCAGTAGCAGCTAAGATATTCTCAGCAAGACTAATTTGAACAGCAATATTATGAAAACACACAGAAGGATCTAGAAAAAGAAAACAAAAAAAAGCCCCCAAAACATGAACATATGTTCAACTTTGACAAACTTACCACTGCTTCTAGTTTTTCAGCAATATCTAGTCTGATTTTAAACTGCTAATATTATTTTCATTTTAATATGTACGACAATGGGCATCACACAGCCAGTAAAATGCTGTGAAATGTTTCACAGCATGAGGCTGCTCTATCCTCCTGCCCTTTGTTACAGTCCAAGAGAGCCCTCGGTGTTCACGGGGCTCTGAGGAAAGGATGACTTCGGAACAGAGCAGCAGCATGCTGCAGCAGACACGTGCCATGCCAGGACAGACCTGCGCTCTCCACACACCAACTGGCAAACACGATGTTTTGTCCTGCCTCTGTGTTCAAATACGTAGCGTTGGAAAAGCTGATTCTGCACTGTTTCTAAGACGCTGACACCGCTCTGCTAAGTAAGGTATCTTAAATAACGGGATGAAGTCCTCAAAAAGAATGTGAATTCTTACGTGACACTTAGCTGGTCAAAGTTTGGCCAGCTTTATGAAAAATGCAATTGCTAAAAAGCGATCCTATATTGCAAACAAATCTATTAACTGTATTAAAAGAAATTCTGCTGTGGAAAGAGAACAAGACCTTTTGACAGCTTGAGTCTGCTTCTCCCAGCTCACGTTCTGTGTCTGTTGAGGTGTTGCTCGGTTTGGTACTCCCCGATCTTTGCCGAGCACCGCTGTAGCTTCAGCATTTACCTCCCTCAGGGCTCTCCGTAAAGCCTGTTCCACCCACCCATCTCACACGCTCCAAGCTGCTCGTGTGTTTTGGAAATACCCTGAATGTCATGGGACCCACAAAACATAGTACAGCCGCGGCAGAAGTTCTGCCGAAGACATTCCTCCTGATAAAACTAAAACTTAATCAAAGTATTTGGTTCCCACCCACCCCAACCCCCACCCCCCATTACACGAACAGTATTGGGATGTCCCTCTTCTTGCTCACTAGCAGACACAAGTTCCCATGGCGTGTGACCATGAACAGAGGCCTAAGCGACTTGAAACATGAATTTACTGCTTTAGTGTGAAAAAATAAAATCCACTGCTATCGGTGATGGCTGGGACAAACACGGTACAAGAGGCTTTTGTGCTGTTGAGACACGTGTCTATGAAGTTTGCTGGTCTGGTATTAAGATATATTTAAGCTTAATTATTGCTTTGTCACAAAGAGTGCTGCATGGAATGACCTGCTAATTACACTGTCCACGCACAGACTGTCCGTGACACCCGCAGAGTCCTGCCAAGGAGCCAGGAGGGCTCCCTGAGGGCCTGGTGACAACCCTGCCCAGGCTGGGAGGTGCCACTCGGCCAGTGCCCAGCGAGGGGGCAAGCAGTCACCGCAGCCAGCTCGCCGAGCAGCAAAACGTGCCTGGACAGAAGATCCCAGGCTCAGTGACAGGCAAAGGATTTGTGCGTAGGCAGCCACAGGAACATGCCCCCATTCATTTATTTCCCCACAGTGACGAATTTCTGGCTATGGCTGAGCAGAGGAGGACTCACAGCATGACGAATCCACGCGGGAAGCCTGCATGGCTGTTCTGCAGCACTCCAGCCAGCCTACGCCCTCACTTTAGAGCTCGGTCATTTTTCAACCTGGCTCGTTCAACCCCTCTAATTAAACTAAATATCTAGTGCACACGGTCACTAAAAGAAACTTTGTCACTTTCTTCTGAAACTAGCAACTCCAGAGATGCTTCCAGTAACCCCACATCACATCCTCTCGTACGTGCTTGTACACGGTTCTTGTCTGACATGCATTTCAACATGAAACAACACAGACTATTGCTTATCAGCTGTGTGATCTCTCTGTCTTGATCAAAGTTAAGTAATTAAGTGGAAAGATATAAAAGACAGAGAAAGAAAGACTTTTAAGCTAAGTCTTCCATCAAGGAACATAAAATGATCAGGAGGAAACGGTAAACATAACAATATTCAAACTGCCATAGCAAAATTACGGGATCTTTGAACAGTACAGCACAAACCCCTCACTTTTTCGGTAATTGAACACAGTAAACCCAGAAGCCTCCAGCACTCAGAAGGTAATTCCATTTCTTTCGTTATCTTACAGAAAAAAGCACTCGTACACCTGCAGGGCTGAATTTTTTCCTGAATCCTGATGTTACTTTGCAGAAGAGAAGAAAATTACAGAAAATACTTATAGAACTCATGATGGGAAATCAATTCCAGGTCAGCCAAGCCATCTTCCTGCCAAAACAGGAATTTCCTTTAGAGCATTTTCCAGAGCTTTTCCCCATCTAATATCAAAATAGCAACTCGATATTTCTCACTGCTTCTCTGAGAAGATAAATTGATCCACAGACTAATAGATCTGACTGGCAGGAAGTCAGACTAGGCGAAAAGAAGACTGTTTGTCTAATACCTATCCTAGTATTTTTCAATTACTCCTAAACCTTTCACTTCCAGCTCAATGAATAATCTCTCTCCTTTATGAGTATTTACAGCTTTAAGTTATTAACCCTTCACCCTGAAAATGTCACTGTGATCTCCTGCTGCTTGCTATTAAACTCTTTTATTCTTTTCTCATTATCTGGCTGCTCCCCACATCCCTTGCTTATGTCATTACTCTTTGTATTCTGTCCAGGTAGATCGCAGGTAATAGTCAAAAAGCAAAACAACATGACAAAATGCAGTTTTTCCAGAGCTTATTACAGAAGGTGATACTTTAGGATCATCTCGGAGACCTCCCCACTTTTTCAGGGTGCTTGCTGAAAGGCAGACATCCACACATGCTAATGCCATGCTGCGCAGAACAGCCACGCTGCTCCCTCCCGAGATCTCCCTGTTCATCCGTGCAACAATCTCATTGGACATTTTGGCCAAAATCAATCCACTTAGTTGATCATCCACCGTGACATCAAGTATCTCTCTGGCATATTTCCTTCCAGTACAGGTATTCCCACCCTCCATATCTATATTATTTCCCTTTGAGATAGCTGGTTTGATTGCACTCGTGAGTTGGACTCTGCCTTATTTTTCCCTACCTTAATCTTCATGTTATCAGCAGATCATCAGTACAGGTTTTATGTTATCTTCTGACTTATTGCTCAAACTGTTAAACAGCACGTAGCCCAGAACTCACCCTTACAGGAAACCTGCAGGCAGAGCTAATCGGTGATTCCTATTTATGCTTCTATTTTAAACCTACGTGTGACGTAGCGATTTGTACCAGCCCAGCACACATAACAAGTTACCAATAGCAAGTTACCAATGTAAGTACATGACCGAAGTCAGAATGTCCTACATTCACACTATGAGTTTAGTCAAACTTGTAAACTCATTTGTAAAAAATGACACTGCAATAAGGAGTCTTCTCAACTAAGTCCTTTAGGCTGACCTGTAATTATAAACCCTTTCCTAGTTCTTTGATCCTGTATCAAGTATTTTGGTATTTTTATTCAGACTGATGTTAAGGCAGCAATCTTCTTGCTACCAAGCTGTCTTCTTCACATGAGTAGAGAGTATGTCAGCACATGTAATTAAGTACAGCCATCCAGCATATTCCATTTACCCCTTTTAAATACTAATGCAACATTAACTTTCTTCCAGTTCTCCGGAATTTCTTCCATATTCCAACACTGACTAAAAAAATCAACACAGATGTCTTTTAAAGCTCTTTAGCTAGTTCTTTCAAAATTCTTGAGCACAAGCTGTCTTGATCAGTTGATTTACAAACTAGGCATTTTAATAACTGTTTTTTCACTGCATCTTTGTGTTGTTACGAAAATTATTGCATAACTTCTATGTGACAGTGAAGCATCAGTTATTGAGGGTTTATTTCCTAGAAGAGAAATATTTATTGAACTCTCTTTACTTTTGTCTGTTATTGACAAACCTGCCCCACACCTCTACAACAGATTCATATCTTTGCTACAAGGTTTTTGCTACTAATGCACTTGGAAAACTTCCTTAGACTTCCTAACTTCACAGCTGCCAATTTCTTAATTTCTTTTGCTTCCTTCATCTATTGCTAAACAAACTTTTGACTTTTCAGTTTCCTTTTACTGCAACAAATGTACTTTTTTTCCTTATTTTTGTACCAACATTGCCTCCCCTTTCAGCTATAGCTTTGCAGCTTTCTAGCTGTTTACACAAACCACCCAATTTTTACCTGCATTTTTCTGCCCACAGCCCATCGCTCGGCTGAGGCAGTGTGACACCGAGGCGTGGATCCAAGCCACAGTTACCTCTACTTGTATAGCATCTGGTTTAGTTCTGAGCTCAGTTCTTACCCCAATTCATTATTTGCTGAGAACAGGTCTAAGACATACCCTAATATGAGGATTTGCATTCAGATACCATCATCTGCTCAACATTTGCAAAGATGCTCCCCTGCTGCAGAGTGAAACCCCCAGTATGCCACTGGTATTGAAGGCTTCACACATGCACAGACAAATAAAAAAAGGGGAGAGGGGGAGGAAATCAGAGGGAAGAAGCAGCTTTTTTCCTCCCCTTACTCACAACAGTGTAGGTAGTATTTCATTCAGGTCTTTAGGTGGATTTGACAGTCTATAGCAGTCATAAGCAAGCACATTAACATTTATTTTAGGTATCAATTGATCTTTGGCCTTCAAGATCATTTGGTTCAATGGCTGGGAAAAGAGGAAATGTCACTTTTGCTACGTGATGCTGTTGCCAGCCTACTTCTTCCTTTGATTCCAGTCGCAGGAATCTTTCCTCCTCATCTAAGAAATTCCAGCTTATCAGTGTTTAGGTTTAGAAATCAGTAATTCCATTCCATTGCCACTTTTTTTAATAGCCAGCCTCATCACGTTGGCAGTAGACAGTTAAAAAAGTCCTCTTTCAGTTCTTGATGCCTTGATTAATTTTATTCTTGACACCTTGACTCTCTGCTAAACAAGCGAGTTTTATTCTTGCTTTTCTATCATTTCCCTTGGCTGCTAATTTAACACCATCGGAACAAGCCTGGCGTGACAAGTCTAGGAGGTTGCTTCCCCAGGGGCCTGGAGGCCAGTCAAACCGTACAGCCCCTTTTCCCCACAGAACAGACATGCGTTCCATAGAGCCGAGACTTCTAAAATGTACCTGGCTAGCAGAATACTTACAGATTTATTTATTTATTTTAACTTTCTACATTGTTTTATGTGCAGAACGTGAATGACATCTAAGAACGTACCTTCTATGTCCTTCTTTGGCACCATTAGAAGATATCTAAAAATTAGTTCTATTCTGCAAAATTAAACCCAGTCATTTATGCTGGTATGGTACATACTTGGCAGTCCTTGCTTCTGTACCTGAGAGACCCTCTCAGCTGTTGCAATCCTACCTGGTATCCCACCCGCAGGAGACAGAACGCCACCTCCTTGCCCACTTGCTAACAGGAAACTTCCTCGAAGGGTGCTAAGTGGATCAGCCTGAGGAGCTTTTCATAACCAGGCACGGAGCAACTCCCTGTCATAATATTCACTGGGCTGACCAAGGATTACCTGCAGTTTCCATGCCACCTGCTGTGCTTTGCCCCTCGCCTCCTCGCTCCCCCCGCCAGCGGCCGGTTCCTCCCTGGACAGACATGTTTCTCAAGCACGTTGCCCAAGCACCCTTTATCACCTCCAATGCTTTGTAGAGTGTGTGCTCATCCTTTCAAGCCTCAGATCATTGTTTCTAATAAAATCACTGGCAAAACCCAAAGACTCCAAGCTCTGGCACAAAATACAGCCCGCTGCAGGCTGCCACCACCGCGCCACAGCTGTCTGGCAGAACTCGCCCAGAAAAGCTCTGCCCCGGCCACGTCCCTTTTGTCACACAAAACTCACCTGTTAGATAAGACACAAGATGGAATTATCAGGTTCTCCTCTTGATACTACTTCCCTAACTTGGCATATTGCTTTTGAATAGCAACTTGCAAATTATAATTTCTTATTCATTTTTCAGTGTGCGTGTACATCTACTGAAATAGATCTGAATTACTATTTTAATCACAGTTGAGCAATAGGATGCCAAAAACATTTCTTGATATCCAGAAATATGCCATCTACTAATTGTGTAGTGTATACATGCACATACTCGTGTGCATATATTGCCACATTAACTTAGAAAGATTCCTCTTTTTATAGCACAGCTGCTCATTACTTATATGTCTATTTTTATCACACTAACTGCTTATTACTCACAGATAATAAGGGCCAGGTTTTCCATTCTATCTCACCTCTATTAAAGCTTCCAGGAGTCAATCATATGCTACGCAACTGTCTGAAGGCTTTCCAAGGACCTTTGGGAGGCACTGTCTGAGGGAGCTCCATCCTGCTCCACTTTGTACTTTCTCCTCTCTGTCCAGGCTGGGGTGGCTGATAGCAGCGGAGGCTCCTACTCCATCTCTGCCAGCTGTGTACAGGCACGATACTGACAGCTAACCCCTGTTGTACCAATGTTGGTTCTGAATAAGAGGGATTTGTCCACATAACCTACAGCTTCACCAGCAATCAGCTTCTGGGTTTCGTGGTAGAATGTCATTGCCATAAGGCACAGACTTGCATCTCAAAGCACCTGGGTGTGATCACCCTAGGGTGATCGCGTGTGAAAACCACATTCATTGCTTATATCACATCTGTGTTGGAGACAGTAGCATTCCAAATCCTGAACTCTTCATCTTGTACCTTTTCTTTCCTTGCTTCTCCATACCCATTAATGAGGAAGCAAAAGTTTAAAATAAGTTGAGAGGCGTGTGTTTTTCACAAAAGTGTTCAATGAACCAAAAAGTGAAAAAAAAATATTTTTTTTAGTTATTTGCAACATTTTATTCCCTTTTCAAAGCTTAAAACACATTCTCACTTTTCTGCAATAAACCCACTATCCATTCTTAAGGAAAATTTTCCTTTCTCATTGGTTAAATTTTTGAGGCTAACCTTTCAACATTCTCAATCTAGTTTACAGTCGGGCTACACAAACGGTGACAGTGTCAAAACCAGAAGGGTGACAAGCTGCAGGGGGAGTAAGTATGCAAGCCTTTCAAGCTGTGTCATGAGAGGAAAGGGACGTGAAGTTGCACCTTAAGCTACCAGTTTTAAAACAAAGTGTCAAAGAACCATCACCACAGAGGGAGCGTAGCGGGGGTGACTGGCTAACGTTAAGATGTGTAACTCAGAGATTAATAAAATTAAGGGAGATGTGTTCAACTCTTAATAGAGGTTTTCAAGCAGCTCCAAAGAAGAACCAAGAAGGAATACGGGATGGAAACACATTTTGCTTTCCAAGGGTACGGCTCTTCAAAACTGTCGTGCTTTTGTGCAAAAATTTAGAGGAAAACAATACAATTGTTTTATTCCTTCAGAACAGATCTCATTATGGGGGTTTTCAATTGCAGCTTAAAAGGAGGTATGTATGTGTGAATTCACACATGCAGATGTGACAGGCATAATTAGTCACAAGGGGAGGTGAAGGAAGGTACAAAGCCTGTAGGTGCAGAGGCAGAAAGGGGAAGAGAAAGGCTCCCAGAAAAGACTGCCTGTAGCCTCACCGCTGATCACTGCAGAATGCTCAGCAGTGACTATTTCATCATCGCATGTTTTTATATGAAAATGCCAGTTCCATTACTTAATGGGAAATAGTAAAATCTTCCAAATATTCACGTGGAAACTAATATAGCATTTTGTTAAGGCTGGAACATGCTTCTTTACTCTGAACTCAGCAGATTACGGAGTTTGTAACATTAGTGCAGTAAAATGGTGAAACACCTAGCTGAAGGAAAATATTTTAAAACTTTCAAAACAGACTTTGCCATACTAAATGACTCATTTTCATTAAGCCAAAGCATAAATTTGGAACAATTTGGTTTGTGAAAAATGCTAAGATTTTGAGTCTTTACCATAATTAGAAATGAAACCAGATTTCCAAAGTCTGTTCCCCATGAGACAGAATATTTAGTTCTCAACAAAATTGTACACTAAGATGCCAAAACCCCCTCTGTGAACCACCCAGAGTGACCAACAGAGGTAGGCAGAAGAGAAATGGAAGCCACAGTCACCAGAGCGCTGCCCTGCAGGAGCGCGCAGCTGCCGGGCCGGGGGGCCCTGCTGGAGTGGCCCGTGGCAGGAGCCATCGCCCTGCCCTCAGCTCTGGTGCCATGGCAATGCCACACGCTGCAGTGAAAGAGAAATTCTGTGCCAGCAGGAAAGTGAAAGAAATATAGTGTTCAGATCCAGGTTTTGATTGAATTATTACAGTGAATGTGGAATTGATCGTGTAGAATTCAATTTAGCAAAAAGAAAAATCTTTTCAATTACTTGATTTCAGTGGAGAGGGCAAAAGTGACTTTAAGCTGTCCTTGAGCTCCCTTGATCTTTGAGATTACTTAATGTTCCTTTCCACCCTTGTTTTACTAGGAACAGCCTTAGGAATGCTCTAAACGTATGCACTGCTCCAAGAATCCCTCAGGGCTGCTCTGCTCGCGGAGGCTACCTAAGCACAAAACATATTTCCTGCGCTTCTTTTTTCTTTGATCTACTTTTGACACAATGACGACTGCCAACAGCTCTTCATCATCTCAGGATTCCCTTTTGAGAACCTAACCCTTGCGCAGTAGCATAAGCGAGCGTAAGGATGCCCCATACATCATTGAAAGGAGCTTTATTAGATGCACACCTTCCTCTGGTAACTCTTCCCCAGCAGAAACAGAGGCTCTCACGCCACAGCATCGTGCCCAGCAGAGACACGCTCAGGAGCGGCGTTCCCGTTCCCATTCGGCCACTAGCCCTCTGACCCACTGTGTGTAACACCGCAAATGATGGGAACAACCTCTTGGGGAAGGCGCTTTTAGCAAAATGGAGGTGAAGTGTGATGCAAAGACTTGGTTACTGTTGTCTGGTCAACCCTCACGGCTCATCTCAAGGGGAAGGAAGGACTAGCACAGCCACCACCAATTTCCTTTTCTCAGACTCTTGGCCATCAAATCCTACAAGCTTTTCTCCAATATGCAGCTTCTGTGAGAATCTGTTAGGACATTACTGAAGGATCAAAACCTAATCCATACGTGGCAGATAATTCCATCCTTTTGTGATTTCCTATCGGAAGCAATGTAATCTCCTAGTTTCATTAAAACCTACCAAAATCCACTCTCTGCTGAAAAGCATATGACTAACTGTGAATTCTGCCACACTGAGAGGATACTGGTAGCAGAAGAGAAATGCCTAAAAATTTCCATGCTCCCCCAGACAGCTTCCTGTCTGAATACGAATATTCAGAGCCCCGGGCACAAACCACACGCAAAGTGCTTCTCAGTTTTACCTTGAAGGGAGCATAGAAAGAATCTTAGAATCATTTAGGCCACCATTAAACCATGTCCCTACACACTACATTTATGTATTTTTTAAACACATCCAGAGATGGTGATTCCACCACCTCCCCGGGCAGCCTGTTCCAATGCTTGACTATCCTTTCAGTGAGGAAATTTTTCCTAAAAAGCATGCACAGCTGTGCACTGTGTCCTCACACACAAATGCAATACTCGCACACAAAGCCATTTCCACAACAGTCTGCCCAGTAATGAAAGAAGAAAAATGTATTTTACCTGATCTATTTTTAATAATGAGAAAACACTCAGATATCAAATTAAATAGAGGATATATAAAACATCCAGCTCAATATATGATGTTGTTTCCAAGATGTGGCAATGAGAAATTTAGCAGAGAAAAGAATGAAACTACCACTTTGGGAAAGCATCAGGTGCTGTGTTTGAAACTGAAAAATTCACGTTTAATCAAAAAAGGACAGTCTAATACACATAACGTCATGTCTAAAGAGTAAGTACACATTTCATCTGACCGTATAAATCTTTAAGAACACTATTTGTGATTCACTGCTATTTGGCACACTGTATATTCTCTTCTAAATCACAAAACCCTCCTTGTGGAATCAGTAGTAAACACTGTGAACTGCCTCTAGCTCCTTCACTGTCAACACCCTTACTAATGATTGACTGCTTTATTAAGAAGATCAGGCTATCCTCGCATTTTCTTTAAAACAGGCTCTGTTCTCAGCTTCCTTTTAATGAAAAACAAAGAGGGAAGAAGAAAAAAAGTGTATAGAAAAGCAAAAGAGGGAAAGAGCCTCCTAGTTAGTTGCTTCTATTCACCTCTATTCATCACTTCCCAACCACAGACAGCATTCATCTTAACCCAAGGAGGAGCAAGGGATTAGGAAATGTCTAAATAAATCTATCAAAAAGAAAACTTACAGGTATTGCAACATCATCATTAAAATAATAAACCAACGAAAGAAACTATTCCCACCCCAAAAACAACTTTAAAAACCCAAACACCACCAAACAACATCCATACAACTTAGCAGAGTAGTTAATAAGGGAGGGAAGATGCAGAGGTACTAGTTTCATTTTTTTTCCAGGAGACTGTGGAAAATGCTGTTAAACCATCAATTATATAAGGAAACTTAATGTTACATGGCTGCTTCTAATGCTGTGCTGGTACGTGAAGAGCTTCTGTAAAGGCAGCAAACATTCTTGCAGCAGAAAAAGCTCCCGGTTATTGTCCTCCTAGTACCGAAATGCAGTCTGATATCAGAAGCACAACACGTGATTTAAAGTACCAATCTGAGTATGAAGTGTAAGAATGAGGCTCAAATCTCCTATTCTAACATAGCACAAATACTCCTGTTGGACAAAAGCATGCAGAGAGGGGGTCAGCAGCAAGGAGAGAGCACACAGTGTAGAACGAGGGAGACCTGCTAGAACCACAACATTCCTGGTTATCCGGGGGCTGATGCTGGTATAGAGCTGATCAGAAATGGTACCTATAATTATTGAGCTCCTAGTATTACTCTTCTGAAGCGGAGTTTCATGGTAATAACATAGCAAAACATTGTAAACTGCATTTTGATTACTACAGCTATGGTTACAGTTCACATTTTGGTTAATTAATAAGAAAAGTTCAAACATATCAAGGTAAGTGAGCTGGACAAGTAATTTGACCTGATAGTTATGGCAACATTACCATTCATCACTTACCAATTCAGAGCCAGAAGAGAGAGGAGAACACAACTGTTACTGCCTGTGCTACTGTCTTTGCATCTAAAGACAAATGAACTGGGAGGTCACTAAAACATGAACATTCTGGGAAACCAGAACAGAAAGGCTTTACCAAGAGTGTCACCCAGTTACCCAGCTAGCAGAAGCGAGTATCAGGATTTGCAAGGGACAGTCAATAGCAAACTTTAACAGCAGCAACTGTACAATTTGCATGAAGAGCTTAGTGTCTGGAATTTTTAAAAGAGAGTTCAGAACCAAAAATTCTAAAGGAAATTTTTGCGGGGCAGGGGGCAGCTCGCGTGCCGCTTCGCCAGGTCGCTTCCCTGGCTTCCTCTCTTGACCACCCATTTGTGCATAGCTAGTGTGCTACTCTGTGAGTGACAAGTTCTATTTGCATTGTTTTAAAAGGAATAAAAATAGCAACAATCAGTAGGATTAGTTGTTAGTCTCTTTCATCTAACAAGCTTGTTATCTAGGGCCAGGACAAAAATTGGCCTTTTATCAGTTCTTTCATGAAATTTCCCCTTTATCTCAGCTCAGTTCACTGGCAAGCTTCCTACGCTTTCTCACAATAGCATTGAGAGCTTGAATAGAATATCTGACTTCAAACTATTTCACAGAGTTACAGCTGCAATGTTAGCCTTCTTGTCAACATGGAGAGGCATACCAGAAAGGTAACATATCCCAGACAACAAATAAAGAGTAAGAGGCATTAAAATTCAGGGAAATAAAAAGTTGTGGGTAACAAGAAACTTGCTATCCAAACACGTGTGTTTCTATAACCAAGAGAGGAATGTGAAAAACAACCATTGTTACTGCTTTATTTACTTTTTCCCTTTTTCCTGCCTGGTCATCCTCATGTGCAAACCACTCTGGGCCCTATGACTTCAAAGGGTAATATCTTGTACACAAGGAAAGATACCTTCACCGTTTGACTTGTCATTTAATATTATGATAATGTTTTCTTTTAATGAAAGAGCAGAGAGTGTTTATTTGAAAGTTGGCTGCTGGCCATCTCTTTTTGAGCTATATGGGGCTGTGGTTTCTTAGAGCTGTGTGAAACATCTTTTATGAAATTCAGGGGTGGGGAGAGAAACCCTCGACCTGAAGAACTGGGTCGCATTTTCAGCTCTTCCATTGATTATTAACAGTTTAGGTATGGGCAGAAGCTCTGACCAGTAATACATTCCACACAGACAACACTGGTAAATAGGACCAGGCTCTACCCAGTGCAAAGCAAGGCAAAACCCCGGCTCAGAAGACCTCACGTTCTCAGATGAGAGACAATGAAGAAATGTCACGGCAAATAAAGCTGCGTGGAGAGAAGAGGAATAAACACATATGCTAGGAGAGAAGAGACAGACACAACTTGGACTTGAGGTCGTTTCTAGCCTAAATGATTCTAACTAAATTGCACTTTAATATTTATTTTTTTTTTTTTAAAGAACTTTGAGAAGTAAACTATCAACCTTAGGTAGTGCCTATTGTTTTGAGAATACAACACTGGGCTCCCAAAGTGAATATTCAGCTGTCACAAGCTGTGCTGTCAGGTCCTGCTTTACCAAGCAGAAGACTAGATAGGGTACCCCTGGAAACCACAGAACCTAACAGGACTGTTGGTGGTAAAGGGTACTTAACAAAACTTACTACTACATTGCAGCAAAGGTACTTCTGTAGTTCTCATTCACAAGCAGCCAAAGGCTGTAGCTAGATTGGGGGTAACCACGTAAGAGAGTACAGACCTATGCCTTTTTAAAGGAGCAGCACTCGTGTTTTGCCATAAATACTGACTTCCTCAGAATCGTTTTGCTCCGCAGCCCCACCCACCACTCTTTAGTAAACCCACTGACACGGGAAAAATTTACCACACCACAATTGTGGTGGGTTTCCACATGAGGAGATGGGATCTGAGTGTATACTGGCAGGCCCAGTTCACACATTACTGCAGCCTTCACGCAGAGGGATCGCTGGGCACGCCTGCCCACGTGCCTCCGTGTCTGCCTGCACGTGCCAGTGACTGAGACTTCGTTACGTTTGCTTTGTGCAAAAGAGAAAGTCACGCAGACGTGCTGTTACACAGAGACTCATTTCAGTCGTGCAATCACTTCTTCCCTAACTGATAAAACTGACATTTTTAGTGCCAACACGATGCCTTTGGGGGAGTTGGGAAAGCCTCACTGATCATTTTTTAAAACCCCAAAAGGCATCTTCATGGCCAGAAGCTCAGACCTTGAACATGTGTCACTACCGCCTAAGCCTCGCCGGGAGGGCAGGTAACAGCTCAGGGCTGCCCAGCCACTCTCAGCCCCCGCTCGCAGCAGCCCCCGCACCCCCGCCAGCCCCGCTGCCGGGCTCCCCACGCCGGGCAGGACGGCTGCTGGCTCCACACGGGGAAAAACTCCCTTCTGTGAAGGAAACAAGCAAAGGCAGAAAAAAAGTGGACCAAAAGTCTAGGTAGAAATGGCAAGGGATAATCAAAGGACCAAACTCCCAAAAGTTTTTATATTTTATATTGCAAAATCATATTTTAGAAGTCGTAAACATACAAGGGGGAGAGAATTTTGTCTTTTCCTACTGTATATTCTCCTTACCTCTTGCTCTTGTCCATTCCAAAGAAGCTACCTGCTCTTCTCAAAGGGCCAGAGATTCCAACGCTTCCTTATAGGAAATAGACACTGCTAAATATAATAAGGGAAGCAGGAGTATGAATAGCACAGCCCAGAAGAACTGTGCAGGGGGAAAGAGAGCAGAAGAGTTTTGATGGTGATAAGAACTTCTGAAATGTAACAGACTTGCTCTTGCCTGGGATACTTTACCCCACTTCTGAGAAAAGGATATTTTAGGAATCTTAGGAAAAATCATCTGCATGCAAATCACATTTCTCTTTTTGACTGAAATCACAACCAAAGACATTTAGAATCTGCCCAACACTATGTACTGAAAATGCTCTCCTGGGAATACAAAAGGAGAAGGAATATACAGGATACACTCCTCTAGATCATATGAGTAAATGTTTCCCAATTTTACACCCAGTTGTGAAAGTTTCGTTTAGGTAATAAATAGAAAAAGATGTTAAAGCCAATTTACTTGCTTGATCTCTTGGCAGAAAAATGTAGTTATTTTTTTAAAGGATATACATTTTACCCCCTTCTTCAGCAGACAATAAGATTCTTTCTTCAGGGCACTGTCTGTAATTCCTGTGGACGTCCATCATGTCTGATAGCCCAAGAAGTGCTCTCCCCCTCCTGAAAAGAGCAGCCCTTATTCTGTCCACATTCTCTGAAGCCATAATGCTTTTAATTGATGGCTTTTCTCTCTTCCTTTACTTAAGCATGCTTTTAAAGTCACTTTACAAACTTTACACACTCAACAAACACTTTAGTTACTTTCTCTAACGTATGTATATGTGTGTGAAACCCATTGCTTTACATCTTCAGCTCAAAACCCTTCAAACAAGCTGGGAAAACCTTAACAAGCTTTATTTCTCAATTAGTTGGGGTTTTTTTCCAGAGACAGGGAAAGGTAGCAGGTGTTGCAAAGGAAAGAAATGAAAAATAGTCTCAACCCTGTATCCTATATCTTCTCAAAAAGGTGTCCCCTCCCACCTAGTTTGCAAGCTCTGTTATTATGAATCAGCAGAGGAGTCAAGGCAATGGCCATGAAAGCAGGTCCTGGAGCCCATGACGAGGAGCTTTCTACACACCTGCTTCATTCATGAATTGCACACCAGCGTCAGATGGACCACAAGCAAGCGAGGCCCCTGCCTTACAACTCAATGGGGAAAGTCACAATCTCTCGGTGTCCATAAGACTTTGTGGAGAAATGACCTGCCTTGATAGTTTTTGCATTCAACACATAAGCCAAGACTGAATAAAATATCTTCTGCCCATGCTGCTTCTGCCATTCCCAGTAACGTGGCTATTTGAGACTGGGAAGGAACAAGGCAGTTCAGCGAACATCCAACTGAACTTGCAGCTCGTACGAAGGGGATCAGCAAATACCCCCAAAACACATCTTACCTTTTCATTGGGTTATGCCATTAGTGCAGACATCCATGGGAAATACTGTTACTGGTGTTAGAACCTAACTGCTCTTTCTTTAGAAATATTAGTCTAACAACTGAGCTACAGAGGAGCAAGGAAGGATGACCTAATTTCTTCACTACCTCGAAAAATCAGGGCAGCAGGCATGCTGCACGTTAGTACATCATTTCCTCTCTGGTAGGACTGGTACGTACATAGGACAATTTGCTTGGAAAATTTAAAACCAGCATTTTAGAAATTAAGCAAAGTAATTTCCATTCAGCATATGCCATTAAACAGGAAGAATCCTAGCATGTGGGATACTGTTATTTAATCTGTCCAAAATTGATTTCAGATGTTTAGAAAGATCAGGCTAGAGAAAAGGACTTATACCATTACTTTTTGTTACTCCCACAAGTATTAGACAGAGCACATGTTCAGTTACCCACTTTAGACTGATACTCCTGCAGTACTGCAGCAGCCTTTGTGATACGTTCAACTCAAGCTACCATTTAATGAGGCAATTACCTTTTTCAGGTGGAATGATGCAACTGGCACATGGAAATGAGATCAGACTTAATCCTCGGCTCCTACACTTGGCCTGGGTCAGAAAACCCATAAGACAACTCTGCTCCATTGCCACAGATTTGAGACTTTAGCATCACAGTCAGCTCTTGCTTTTTTTGTGTTTCCAGCACTCCCAGCACTGGGCGGATGTTTTGTGGTCCCTTCTCATTTAAATTTCCATGACAGGGCTGCCTGGGACTGGGGCAGGCTGCATTCAATAACCCAAGGGACCCAGTCAGCCCCATAGTCCTCTGTTTTTTGCAGCAGGCTTGGCTGCTCAAGTGAACCTGCTCTAAGTCTCACACCTGACTCCTCCTCGCCTTGGCAGGTTATACCACCATTGCGTAAGCCTAAGAAGTCTGGCATGAACACCAAACCAGACAAAAAGCCATGAAGAAATCAGGCTGTAAGGCTGCTTTAGCATCAGTGACACACCAACGTTTTTCAACAGTGTCCTGCATACCCTCAATCAATAGAGAGACAAGGTGTCCTCCTGGGACATATATCTGTCCTCCTGTTTTCCATATATCTGCTTTTTGCAGAACAGACCTTCATCTGCAGAAGCCTTTCACCTCTACTGAAATCCAGTCTTCACCCCCACCCGTGGGCTGACATTATTGTAGCTTTTCCTCTGTTCTACCTCCTTAGCACCCTGTATTCACTTGCAAGCATTTCAGGATTAACCAGCTTTCACTGGAGGCGCCTGTTAAATATAAAAGCTTTTGACCTCCAACCAGGTCTTTGAATATGTGACTGTGATGAGTCATTTTGAATGACATTATGATATTTCAGTGAAGCTAAATATTGGGGGTTTAGATGTTTTTTCTTTTGCTATTTATACAAACATTTCTGCTCACTCAGTTCAAAGTACAGTAAGGACCTAGTTTTATGTGTGTGAACTATGTATTGAAGGGATTTGCCCAAAGAAGTGACTAGCAGTTTGTGGATAATTACCTGTTATTAGTTAATTTTGGATCTTATCATGAGCAAACCGCAACTTACAAGGTATTCTTTTGCTGCTGCTTGAAGTATTTTGCAATATGTGGAAACAAAGGATTTAATTTAAAGATAACCAAATACCTTTCAAATACCAAAGCAAAACTACATTTTTTTCCCCTCAAGGCTTCTGGATTTAAAAGAACAAAGAATATACAAAACATAGATCTATGCACTCTGCATAGATTTTCTTTCTAAAATCTAGTAAGGAAATATTAGCTATGAACCAAGATATCAGTAGGCCAAAACTGGTTTAAATTCGCTAAATTAAAATCTAACTACAGCCAAGTCTAGGTCACAAAGAATTTGGATCAATAAATCAAATGGGTTAATGGTAATGTCTTAAATAATCAAATTCTGAAATCATCAAATGAATGCATCAGCTAATCAAATAAAATCAAGGTTAACACAGACAGAATTGCTTTTCATCAATCCCCTACCAAGAGATTGAAAGTGATGGCTGTCTTCCTCCGATCTGACGCTACACCTCGGTTCCGACCTAGCACAGTGGTCTTGGAGCAGCTGTCGCGGGACACGACATTCCAGGCTGGCTTTAAACCCTTAAACAAGTTTTAAGAGAGGGCAGCAAGCTGCTTTCTTTTATCACATGGTTGTTACACAAACTACTATTATGCCATTCGTCTTCCTCCTGATCTTGCATACAAAACCCCGAACACGTAACCAAGGTCACGATTGCCCAGGTTGGTAACTCACAGTACTAGCTCTGAATAGCACTTCTTCACCTGCTTACTAGTTTCCAAATGTCCTATCCAGTTCTCATCTACATGCAGGGAACTGTTAACCGCATTGTTTCCCACCATTTCAACTGTGCCCACACTCTGCGCGTTGTGTAGGGTAACACACAAGGAGGTTTCCTTCCTTCGAGGTTAAAGGAAGAGAGAACAAGACTTAGGTTTGGGGCTTTTTATGCTTTGCCACCTTGGAAGCTTTGATGCAGATGACTGCAATTACTGGCACAAAACAATGAGTAGCTTGCTAAGAAAATGAAAACTAGTAAGTAAAATGAGACTTATCTAAATAGACAGGTGTCCAAATGACACTGTTGAGCAGCTCCCCGCATAGGCTCTGAGAGGAGGAAAGTCCCTCTAGACATCGGTTCATTGCATATCTGCCAGTCATGGATGAGTGACAGAATTGAATCCTTTTGGGACAGCCTAGGTGGGATGAATCCCAGTGTTTCGGGACCAAACTGTTACATGGATATAGCCACAGACAAGTGCCTTCACTTCCCAGACACTCAGAAGTGAACTGGAGATATTTTTCTACTCAACAGAATTGTAAGGACGAACGCTGCTTCCTAATAACTATATTTTTTCTTTTAAAAACAAAAATAAATTTCAAGTGTCAGGACTGGAATGGACTTCCACTTACCCAAGGGTTCAAGGACCCTGTTACATCAGAAATCCAGGGACAGTTTACAGACTTCTGCATCCCAAAAATAGCCAGCGTAAGTCTAATTCTCTCTGAAGTTGCATGCTTTTGGCTACCTTAGCCAGAGCTTTTAAATGCATTTAAAAACAACAAAACCACAGTACTCTGGCATTTGCCTTTCAAAACTTGGCCTGGGTCACCACAAAGAACCTCAGTGACGATGACACTGTCAAAAGAGCCCATGGTGCAACGAGCAGCAGTGAATGTTACACAAACATTACCAGCTGGTGTGAACAGGAGACAACGCCGGGGCGCTCCCCCCATCCTTTCCATGGGGTAGTGGCTGCACAGGACAGGCACTAGCAACTTCATGTAAGAGGATGCTGGGATCTCCAGAGCTGGAACTCGCAGGTGAACCAGTCCTTTCCACTCCTACCACAACCCATACAGTCTACCAGCAGCTCTGAAAATAAACACACACACACCCCAAACCACCCACATGCACGTTCGCAAACTCTTGACCACCGTCCTCTCACTGTCCCTGAAAAAATGAGGGAAGCAGAGAAAGCCTCATCTGAATTAGGCGAGAATAAATTTTGCCCTCAACTTTTCCAGTGTGAATGTCACTTGATTTATGAAAATTAAAGTTTACCCAGATGCAGTTGGATGGGAGTTACTCCAATTCAGTTGCAAATAAACTGGAGTAACAGCTAATAAAAGGAACCATTCCTGTTTATTTCAAGCAGACTAACACCCACTATGGACTAGCACTGGTAGGAATTTAACGGAGCTTCCTGAATTGGCTACGTATTTCTTAAACTTGGTATTTACTTACAATGGCAACAGCTACACTGACAGAATTCAGAAGTTTCCGTCTTTTTCTGAGTAAAAATTTGGGCACTGAAGCTAAGATATGAAACTTCTGATTGCATACTGTATTATGTTTTCCCGCAATCATACTGTCATACTGTCATTAAATATTCAGCAAATTAATTGTGCTAGGCATGTGACATGTTTATGCTTGGAAGGTTGGCCAGTTGCATATAACACTCTCTTAAAGTTCTGTGTTAGAGAAGTTTGTTTCTCATGGTGCCATTTTCTCCAGAAACAGGAACTGCCGTTTTCTATTTAAACTGCTTGTTTCCATCATTGAGACACAGGTTCGTTGTGGGAGGGATCAACCACCACAATTCAAACTCGAGTTAACCCCTTCATTATTTAATAGCTTATCTGTTTTCAAGCACGCCTCCAAGAAAACTTACCATCTCTATTCTTAGCAAGTCCTTTTGCAACATATGTTCGTTTTCGGGAGTGTAGATGCTGCTACAGTATCTGTAATGGGGTCTGAGTGTTTACTGCTGTGTGATTTCTACCCATAAACAAACTCCTATCAATTAGTCTCCAAAGCTTTTTTCCTCACTCTGGCCACAATCCCATGTTGCTATTGCCAATGCTTAAAGAATCTCCCCTCGCCCAGAGGAAAACAGTTCATACCTTATCATCCATTCATCCATTAACATTTCAAAACCACCACATTTCACAAGCATTGTGAAAAATAGTAAAAAGATCACTTAATTTTTTTCTTTAATCAATCACATCAAAGCCGTTCTGTGCTGTCTGAACTCCTCCTTTACAAAACTGAAATTATGGTAACCCAAGAATGAACATGCTCAGATGTTAACATGCACTGCCCTGTTGTCTCCTGCTTTTAAGGTCTTTCTGCTTCTAATTCAGTTGCTTCTATGTAAACTTTTATCTGTCTTTGCAACATTGCTGTCACAAAGTACAGGGGGTGCTGTCTAACCATCCCTGGCCACTTCAAAGCTTTTTTTGGTGACCTGCTGCAGAGCAGAATTCAACACTCATTCTCTCAAAGCTTTTTTTGGTGACCTGCTGCAGAGCAGAATTCAACAGTCATTCTCTTCCTATCGGTTAGGAATTAACATTCACTTCTACATCACACAGCCCGTAGCGATCAGACCCCTGGTGCTGTGGTGCACCTCAGCGGCTGACACCATTCCAACAGCTATTTGTTCACACACGTAACAGCTGTGAAATCTGTCAAATCTACCAACACCTTTTATTAACCCCTCACCCTTTTCTTTGCTGATGTATGCACAAAACTTCCTCAAATGATTTTAAGAAGTCATGGTTGATGCTTTTATACTCATATGACAGTGATACATATCAGATAACCACAAGGGTATAGATGAGCAATAAAATAACCACAGTACAGAAATAAGTGAATGGATGTTCTCTAATATAGAGAAGAAAGAGAATCTGAGGTCATTCAGCCAGGTTAGAAGTATCAAATTATTAACAGATACCCAGTGAACCAGTAACTGGCATATTTGTCTCTGTAATTAGCTCCTGGGTACACACCTTTCCAGAACCCCTGAGATACGAGGGAAGCTGATAGGAGATTAGAAATAGGAAGGATAGGCTGCGTTGGCCAAAAGAAAAGGCTCCTCAGTGCCACGCTGTATGACACCGCTGCTGCCTCAGTCCTGCAAGCCTGGCATGCACATGGCTGGGTATTAGGCAGCACACAGCATGAGAGGGAATAAGGACGTGGCCATTTAGGTGCTCAGTAACGACGCTGAAAAGGCAAATTGTTCCGTTAACAGTAGATTCTGTATTTACTAGGGGGAAAAACCCTACAGTAAATTTAAGAAGGTAAAAGCACTACCTCCTCAAGTATAAACGATCTAAAAATCAACTGCTTGAACCCCAAAGTCCTTACAAACTGGCTGGTGGCACTTCTGCCACAACACTCACTTTAGAAAGTCTCAGATCATTGGAAGTATCTTAGTATGAAAAAAGGGTGAGTGTTTTCTTGATGTTTAAAAAGGGTAAAAGGGGAACCAAATGATATATTGGATCCTGATTACAACCTTGAACAAAACAATAAGAAAATTGTATTATGGTAGTACGTTTGCTTAATTAACAATAGGAATACAGTTAAAAAGACAATATTTCATGGAATAAAAAGTTGTCTTAAACCCACCTTATTCTTTGGAGACTATACTGGCATTGTCCATGCGAACATTCCCTACAGCTCCTGAACTCTTTTCAGTCTGCCAACACCCTGAAATTGCAACAAACCCACCAATTTAAAACCATGCTGGCAGCTGGTGATTTTCTAACAAGGACATACTTGATTAGCTTTCCAAAACATGGCAGAAAATTACTCCTGAGATCTTTTTGACTGCACCTGTACAAAAACACATCCTTCCTTCCTTCATGGATTTTTCTTTTTAATGGCATTCATTAGTTTATTTGTTGCTATTGCATTCTTTACAATCCACTGTGGGGTGCGGATATTAAAGAACATGCTAGGTCTCCAGGGAATAGACCAGGAAACATTAGGGCTGCAAGCTCCTGGCTTCCACAGTGACATTCAGCTGCTTTGCACGGAATAGAAAATAGTAATAAACTGATGCACTTTGACAGGGACCTTCTAGGTCTGTTCATGGAGAGCAGGTTTCAGAACCATACAACCTTTGCATTTTCTGTTTCTTTTTCGAGAGGACCCTTTGCCATCATATTTCTAACAATCTGATCTGATCGCTGAAATGTATGTACTCTTGATTACAGCCTGTGTGCCAGGCACAGGTTATTAGCAGGCGTGCTGTTGATTTTAATATCAGGGAAATGCAGCTCATACCAACCTTAGAAATGGCTAACTTTCCTTCTAATGCCCAGCCTATTTTTCACAGTAACTTGCTTCATCCTACATGTCATTTACACCACAAGTATTGCAATCTTTAATTTAGCTTTCCAGTTAACAGATCAGATTTTTGTGGGTTTCCTTTGTCAGAAAGGACTATCTTTCTCAAATTATATTTTCATGAGACTATGAATACAGGATTTTTTTGCTAAACTCCACTAGAAGTATGCCTACCACCAGCACCTTGGCAGTAGCTATATGGAGCCGCATGGAAGATTCCATCCTCTACAATTTCTCTTCAATACCGCCAGGAAACTATGGAAGTACTGCCACAAGTCTCCTCTCGGTATCTGCCAAAATCCTTTCCAGAGGAACGGATTCCAATTGCTCCATGCCAAAATTTAGTTTTCATAGGCATAAGTTGTGAAAAGGCGGGGTGTGCAAGAGTACTGTTAAGACATTAAAGTATTTCTTACCATAAATTGTCCGGTAAATACATAAGAGTGAGATTTATAACTTCAGCCACCTAGTACTTAGGTGTTATATCTAAGCTAGTTAACAGAGAGAGGAAAGTACTACAGGAAGAGTCTAGAAGACTAGTTTAAACTGCTCACCTACTAAGTGGCTTGAGTTGGCCAAAAGGAATCCTACTGTAAGTGCCATGCAGTGAACTGGTTTGTCACGAGCTCAATTTGTACCTCTTAACATGTGCTAAAAATCTCTGACCTGACAGCAGAAGACTGCTGCCTGGATCAGCCCTCCAGTGGCAAAACTGGGTTGGAGAAGAGTACAAGATTAAAAACTGCATCTTCTGGCAGCACCCCTTGCATTCTTCATGATCAAGACACTGGATTAAATTTCCCAGTGTGTTACCAACACTCTGTGTTACCTGGGGTTTGTTCTGCTAGCCCAGGTTGCCGTCTCTATAAAGAGAGCAGAAGAACTTTTCACCCTGCTCATTCTTGGTGTCTCCTATAAGTTCTTCTGAGTCTCATCCGATTCTTTTTCTCCATGCCATCTCTTCACCAGAAAAAAAAAAAAAAAAAAAAAAAAAAAAAAAAGGAGAGCATGTTTATATTTTGCTGTGGAAAACTTTAGCATCAACCAGTAGCTATGAAGAATAATTCTGAAGATGAAAGATGTAGATGAAGGACCAGACCCCGTCTAGCAGTGGCATGGCATAAAAAGAATGGCTTTGAAGGAAATGGATGTTTGGGAAGTAATTTGAATTTTTATAAAAAGATTTCTATGTGCAGCCCAGGGAAATTCAGAGTTTTATCAGCACTGGCAGGGCCTCCAGTGAAGGAGTTAGCAAACCTGGAAGAAAAAGGGCTCACATGACATCCACTGAACTATGACTAGGTACATCACTAGCTTAACCGCAAGGAAAAGTGCTTCCAGTTAATCTGCACTGGTCTCTAACCGCCTAATGCCCAGGACATACCTACTTATTGAATAAAGATAAAGGGATGGAAATTATGTCAAGGAAGAGAAAAACCAGGATAATGAAACCCAATCATGACAATTAACAAAGAGACATAAAGAAGTAATGTGCATAAGCTGAAAATTAGAATAGAGACTCCCTGGATCAGACATCTACTGATTTCTGAAGGAATCCTGCAAGGTAGGCTATGACTACAGCAAAATACATGAATTGAGAAGAGGGATGGAAAGAAAGGATAAAAAAGGAGAGAGAGATGTTTGAAGTTTAATAACAATGACTAACTTTCCAATTTTGTGTCTATATTATATATAAACACACACGTATTTAAAGATACAAATGGAACAATGTAACACATGCAAATAGCATAATTGTCAAACAAGAAGACAGTTCACAATCTCTTTAAATCCCAACCCTACACTTGGAAAAGTCAGAATAGATTTAAAAAAAAAAAAAAAAAAAAAACAAAACCAACTTTTAAATCCAGAAATTATCTAAATTACAGGCTACTCCAGCCTCTCTTCAGAAGCAGACATGTTTACATGAATTGTAATTAAGAAATTGGAGGAATATTTTGCACAGTCTACCACAACTGACAAAAAAGAGCACCACAAATAAATTACAGACCTTGCTACATTAGTCCTAAATGCAGATGTAGCTGCAAGGGAGGAAGATACTCCAAATGAGAAACCGATGCCCAAAAGGCAACAAGACACGTGACGATGAGGAAGCTGCTAGAAGGTAGCTTTGTACCCTCCCAGTGCACCCGACTACAAGTACAGAGCATAAACCAGCGGGCCCAGAGTACTGGGACTGCTCCCCTTGGACACAGCGTGCTGCAGCCCACCGGGAAAAAAGACGGGCCCAGGGGATTTTAAAGAAGGGAAGCTCTGGGGCAGAGCAGGTGCCCGGAGCCACGTGCCGTGGCCCTGCCGCAGGCGCAGACACACCACGTGCCAGCAGGTCTGTGCGCAGCCACGGACCAGGTGCTGGAGAGTGTCGGCGAGAGGCAGCGCTTACGGCAGCGCCAAGTCCCAACCTCGGACTGCCAGCAGCAATGCAGGCAGCACGGAAGGCAAGGGCAGTGCTGGGGCGGGCAGGCACCTGTTCCAGACTGAGGAGGTCAAAAATCAGAAAGACAAAGGAAAGGTCTCAGCCAGAGGGAAGAGCGTCCCTGAGAAGGACAGCAGTGACCAAGGGGAAGTCCCTCCTCAACAGCAACGGGACAAACAAAAAGTGGAGACTGGTTTAGAGATCACAGCTGGTGTGCTTTGTCAGCGTGGCCACCACATAGCGGCATGGCAAGAAAGGCACTTTCTAGGGTACAGCACGTATGAGGCTGGTGAAAGATCCGTTGGAAAGAAAAGCTGTGAACTGCCACGGACCTTGAGGGGGAAAGAAAAGAAAGACTTGAAGCAGTCATCAGGAAATCAGCGTGTGCAGGGCTAGGATGCTAACTTGAGTCACAGCACCAACACAAACAGTCATCTTAATAACGAGACAATTTAATAAGTACAGAGCCCTGATGGTAAGCTGAACATTAAAGAGAGTGATGTTTTCCTTGCTCGCTGTTTCGGAGTAGCACGAGTGCCAAGCCTGCGGAGGAAGGTGAGTCTGGGCAGTCTCCTAAAATCTGCGTGTTTATCTTATGGAAAGGATTAGGACTAAGCCTGTTCACACTCTTCAAAATATTTGCCACCTGAGAGGTGACTCTCTAGTATGAATACCTTAACTCACAGCCAGCACAATGTAAGAGGTGCAGAATCATTTTTCTAACTGCAACTGGGAGCAATGAACTCTGCGTAACAGACTCTCAGTGGGTGGGAGAACCCTGGTATTCAGGACTTCCTGAATGGACTAAAAGTCAGGGATGACTGTTTGGCAAATTGTTTCTTTATTATCAAAGGCACTTCTGTCATTTGTGCCAAGACCTGAACTTTTATTTTGGATTGCAAAAAATCACCTTTGGGTTGAAAAAACTGTGACACAGGTTTTGCTCATGGCCTAAAATAACATAACCAAGATTATGAATTGCACCAGTCCACTTTTGGTAGGAAACTGACTTTGCAAACAGAAGAGTGGTCACCTATATTTCAGATTTTTCATTCGCTTTCCCCTCCAGCAAAGCAACACAGAAAAAATGTGGAGATGTTAGCCAGATGATGCCACCGTTCTCAGAACACATGAAACAGAAGACAGTCATGTTGCAAAGAATTACTATGACTAGAAGGATACTTCCTTATCTTGGCTTTTAATTTTATTTTATTTTTGGCTTCCAAGAGAGCAAGGTGAGGTTTAGAGAGGAGGTCTTTGGGCTACTATACCAAACTGCCCAACTGGAAAACAGCTAAGGGGGGTAAGCCCTTAAATATAAGGAGCCCTTTCTTTCCTTAAGGGACCCCTTCAGGATCAGTGCCAAAACAGAAGTGGTGGAATTAGGAATTTCTTTCCTCCCAAGGAAAAGGGCCTCAGAATACTGTCTCTCATTACTGCCAGGATGAGCTTCAGGGTCTGACAACTTTATGAATTATTCTAGTACGCTGGCACAGCCAACACTATTGTGGCTATTCTGATATTCTTAACACCCACAAATTGTGCTTGGAAAAATATCCCCCAGCTCTTACATCCAGACAGCTTTATGGAAGGGAATGAGTTGTAGAAAACGCAAATGACTGATAACTAGACCATACCAGCACTGATCTGATACATCTTAAGACAAGGGGGCCTACCTCATTCATTCCTTTCCAAGATGTTTCAGCCTGTCTTAAGCTTCATGCTGAAGATGAGAATGTCACAAAAAAAAAAAACCAAAAAAACACCCGAGTGTGAAATCAGTGCAAGGACATCAAAGCAGAAGAAACCAGTATGAGTGTCTGCAAAGAAACAAAAATTCTTGGGAACATTTCTAACTTCCTTTCAGACCATGGGTAAATTGATTAAGCCTAAATGAAAATGGTTGGGGGCAGTCCCTCCAATCAGTCCTGAGCTATTTCATTTGCAGGTAGTAGGGAAACACATCTGGATGTGTATCTGAATACACCTGGAAAGTGCCTGTACGCACGACAAACAAGCACACAAAAACCACTGGATGCAAACACATGAAACAGAACACATGAACGTTGAATTCTCTGGATATCTCAATTCAAGCTCTTAGATTTGTTCAAGAGAAAATAAAACCATCTTCTATAGGAGTGAATTAATGAAACACTGAGTCTGCTGGAGACCAGACCTGCCCTACCACTTACCTTCTGAAGCGCTACATTCTTTTGAAGTCAAGAGAAAAGCACTGGCTCTCTGGAAATGATCAGTGGGGAAATGGCATGAGACCACCAGCTCCTTTCAGTAATTACTCACTTTAACCACATCTTTGTCAGAAAATTATGAAAGAGGCTGCATATCCCAGGAGAGTCTCCCTGAAGGTCAGTGCCTGACTACCATTGGCCTGCGGCTGGAGTTTCTTCTCTGTCAAGGGGTCACTCCAGACCTGTTTACACAAGGGAGAAAAATGAGGTTCCTATTCCTCAGCCCTCAAACAAGCAAGCCAAGATGAACAGCAGACAGCCTTAGTTCTTTGCTCCCAGAACACCAGCCAGCACGCAAGAGCCAGCACAATGAGGAAAACAAACAACATGAGGTCAAGAGCTCGTGCAATTTTCTTCTCTGCTGGCCCCCAGTAAAAGCCTGAATCACGACAAGTCCTAAAGCAAACCTGGCTCTGCCCCCAGTGCAGTATATCAGTGCGGAGTCCCTTACATAAGGCAGCTTGCAAGGTGATAAAATGCCTCACAGCAACATGTAGCTCTCAGTGTTAACACAGGCACTGCCTGAAAGGTGCTTTAATTCCACGCAACTCCTACATTTCCAGTGCACACTTTTCTGGCACCCAGAAAGGAGGTGCCAGACCCAGCTTAGGTTCCTTGACTCACTGTGCCCACCAAATGCAGCACACCTGTTACAGTTGCTGTACATTTAGACCACGCAAGCCTGATCACTCAGCATCTCCTTTTATGTTTTCAGATGTAAACAGCCTGAAATTGGACTTGTAATTAGCAGATTATCATCCACTGGAAAAGACCAAATACATATTTGAGTATGTATTTTCTATACATGATTGTCAACAGTTTCCACTGCCCACCTGGTACTCCACTAGATATCATCCCAGTGGAGGAGAGAGTAATATGGAAAAATCATTGGTGTCATTTCAGTCTCCCATCGCTGCTCCACAGAGCTTCTTCCAGAGCGCTCTCAGAATCACACATCTCAAAATGTCCCTTCTGCGCCAGCTCCCCCTGAAGAAACCTCAACTCCTCTGCATCAGGAAGTTGCAAATGATGCTGTAAATACCAGAAGTGTCCCAAGCACTTCCAAGAATCTCTGTCACCACAACAGCCAGCTACCAACTCAACAAACGTTGCTTTGCAAGCAGAGGACGAACTCCCCTTTATCTACAGCCATGAGAAAGTGTGATGGAGCATGCACAGCACATGCATCCTGAGGGAACGGCACGGTCAGTAGTAGATAGTATATTCTTTTGGAAGCAGATGTTGAAGCACTTCACTAGAAGAAACAGGTGCTGGAGCATGTCCAGAGATAGGCAGCAGGGCTGGGGCACAAGGCTAATGGGGGACATTGGGGGAGCTGGGGGGGCTCAGCCTGGAGAGGAGGGGGCTGGTCGCTCCCTACAGCTGCCTGACAGGGGCTGTGGGCAGGGGGGGGAGTCGGTCTCTGCTCCCAGGGAACAAGTGACAGGACAAGGGGACACAGCCTCAAGTCGTGCAAGGGGAGGTTTAGATTGGATGTTAGGAAAAATGTTTTCACCAAAAGGGTTGTCAAGCACTGGAACAGGCGGTCCAGGGAAGCGGTGGAGTCACTGTCCCTGGAGATACCTAAAAGACACGTAGAGGCAGCGCTTAGGGATGTGCTTTAGTGCTGGGCTTGGCACGGCTCGGGTAACGGTTGGACCTGATGATCTTAAAGGGCTTTTCCAACCTCAATGATTGTATAATTCAATTATTCTATTTGATTGCCCTCCACCAAGGAATGGTTTTAACAAGTAATTTCATTGTGAATGAAGAAAAAGAGAGCCATGTAACCTGCCATAACCACATCTGAAGTATCCAAGCTAAGATCTGTTACTGTGACCTTCCATATCACAATATTTTGGGATGGGTGGGTAGAGAGAAGTTGCTGTTGGGGCACCAAATTCCTACTTTACTGCCATCTACTCAGAGCAAGACTAGGTTTTAAAGTTACTCTGTGAGGCATGATGGAAAGCCAGTGAGTTCCCAGGACACTAGTAAGGCAGAATTCATTGCTAGAGCCCTGCAAGGGAGCAGGCTGCAGCACGCTGAGCACAGGGGGGCCCGCACTTGGCTTTGAAGGCAGTCATAGCCCCTGCTATACCTCAACATCAACACGCTGAGGACACACGGTGCAGTGCCCAGGCCTGTGACTCTGAAGAAGAGATGCTGTTACCCTGCCAGTGAAGATGGACAAACCTACCCCTACTATCATCTCCCCCAGCACAGCCCTGGTAGCTCTAGGCAAGAGTCAAATACCTTTCAAACATCTTCCTTATAGCCTCAGCTAGAAATTATTGCCAGCTTCCAAGGTAGGGACCACAGCTCTGCCAGCAGGTGCTCCAGCAGCATGTGGAGCCTGCCTGTGCCAGCTGAGACTCCCACCGGCTCCCTGCAGCACAGCCCCTCGGTGCCAGCTGGACGCCAGAAGAGGAAAGCAGTCAAACAAACACTCAGAGGAGGCTAAGAAGGTGGAATGTGAAACCGAGCACAAATTTCAGCAGGGTATTTAACAGTTTGGCAGCCAAGATTTGAAATGTCTTCCTTGCATCATGGCTAGCGTTCTCTGCTGCTGTAAGCAATGCTCGCCTCCAAAGCATGCTCACCCTGAGCAACGTGTACTTTATTCTTTGCATACACGTATTTCTTTCTCTTTATGCATCTGAGACTCTGGGTTTTGAAACTAAAGGCGCAGAGACACCAAGTGATTGCTCTGCATTCTTTTAAAGCTCGTGCCAGGTGTGAGTAATGGAAGCAGAGAAACAAGTTGTGTCCTTCTTACAAGACCCAAAGACATTGGAGCATCCTTCACTGAGCTCAGCCTGCCAGGTGCTCCCACCCACCGTGCCTAAGGGATACCGAGCCACAGGAGAAAGAGCAAGAAGGTACAGTAGGGCTGTCAAGGTGCAGGGGATTGGGAATGGCTTTGCACAGCTGGCAAAATAGTCAGAAAGGTTCCAAGATCCACAGAAACAAATTTGACTTAGTAAAACTGGTAACGTTCAGCACACAGTTCTGTCAAAAAGATGAGGGAGGCTGAGAAAGAGAAGCCGATTACTGTACTTGAGTTAGTGGTCACAGCATGCGATACTTTCTAATAGCACCAGCATTTGGTTGTGCCTGGAAATGCACCACCAGCATTACAGCTGGATTCTCTCCTCTCCTCCTGCCTGTCCTGGTCTTGGCTGGGATCGAGACAAGTCTGTTCCCAGCAGCTGCTACGGTGCTGTGTTTTGGATTTGGTGTGAGAACGATGTTGACAGCACATGGATGGTTTAGTTGTTGCTGAGTCGCTCTTACCCCAAGTCCCGTGCACCGCCAGCGCTGGGGCACAAGGAGCTGGGAGGGAGCAGAGCAGCACAGCCGACCCCAGCTGGCCAAAGGGATATTCCACAGCACAGAACGTCACACCCAGTACATAAACTGGAGGTGGCTGGCTAGGCATTGGTCAGCAGGGGGTAAGCAACTGCAATGTGCATCACTCGAGTTTTGGGTTTTATTCTTCCCTCTTTCTCGCTCCTTTTCATTACTATTGTTATTATTAGTAGTAGTATTTTATTCCAATTATTAAAGTGTCCTTATCGCAACCCCTGAGTTTTACCTTTTTCCTCTATTCTCCTCCCCATCCCGCGGAGACAGGCAGGGTAGAGTAAGCAAGCAGCTCCCTGGTATGTAGTTGCTGGCTGGGGTTAAACCATGACACTTCCTAAGATGAAACTATACTCCGAAAATTGACTCAGTGTCACAAATGACTGAGCTGGCATGAAGAATATCAATCGCGTCACCAGAGAAATGAGGGAATTTTGCATCTATTCATTGGTGCTGTGCCTTCTCAAGAGCAGATAAGGATACATTATGGAAAAGCAATACAAATGCACACCTTTAAGCAGAACATGTCTGTTTCGTCCATGAATGGAAAAGCCAATGGTGTCAGAAAGCTCTTAGCAGTAACACAATATTCAATGTGAAAGAATAAACTTTTCTTTTTTTTTTTTTCTTCAAAGTAACACACTTAAATTTCCACTGGAATTGACTTACAGATTCTTCTTAATTACATTTCATTTTAAAAAGGCCAAGAAAATAAAAATAATTCTGTGCACTGGATCTATTTCAAGGAAGTAGAACATTGTTTTATGTCTCACCACATCTGAATAAGGGAGATAAATAGGTAAAACAGGACAAGGTTTAAGGCAGCAAGACTAAATAGCCTTCTCCAAATCATATGGAAAGCTTGTGGCAGAACTGGAAACCAGCCCTAGGAAACCTGACTCTCCTCACCGTATCATGAAAGAGCGAGATAATACAACTTCCCAGTTCACTTTGCTGAACTTAAAGTCACATTAGAAGGAAAAATGGATTTATGCTGTACATTTACTTTTAGTAGTATGTTAGGATGACTGAAAGAATGACAAATGTCTTTAGCACTGCCAGTGTTTTTCTTAAACATGTAGTTTCTGGAGCCATGTAATGACATGAAAATTACAGCAACAAAAATTGTTTAATAGTTACCCAGGACAGCAAACACAAACTGGAGACACTCAAAAACCAGATGGCTCATAAATATGTTTGGTTTAATTTGATGATTTTTAACCCTATCTTGTGATGTGAAACCTGGAGCTTGGAGAGTTTACTACCAGGAGAACGGTGCTTGCTATACATTTACCCTTTGCCAAGCTCAGACAGACAAAGTAAGGTACTTTCAGCTGTCACTTCTCAACCGCTTGCTTTCTTCCTCCTTTGTGTGTTTGCAGCACCACGAGAAAAAGGACATGCTTAAGAGTATTTTTAAATGTAGCCGACCTTTATTTGAAAACTCATGGGAGCAGTTCTGTGCACGCTAGAACTTATAAAACATTTTGCACAAAAAATTTAAGCCTGGACCCAAAATTATTTTACCATCTCCCTTTTAGATGATAAATGTAAACCCCAGCTCTCCACCTTCAGAACAGACACAGTCCTGCCCCTAACCATTCCACAGCATCTCTTCTAACAACAGCCTGCACATGGTATGGGCCAAAGCTGAAAACGGACTATTTTGGCTGAAGGGCTAAGAGGAGCCTTGAAGGCACGCAAGAACACGGTATATCTCTTATTTCTCAGTCCTGTAGCATCACTGGTAGGATTCAGACTACTAGTCTGAATTTTGTGTTCCCTGAAACTGTTAAAAGTTTTGGAAATGGGATGCCAAAATATGAAAAGGTCCAAAATCAAGAAATTGTCATAAATAGAACTAGATAGCTAACAAAGATGTTTTTCGTTTTATTAAAACAAGTTTGTAGGTATTTTCACAGTAGTACAAATTCATATGGAGGTTGTCAGCTCCCTGACATCTGGCTGACGAGGCTGACGTGGAGCATTTGCTCCCTCGCCACGGAAGCAGGCATCATGAAGCTAGATCCGGGTGTGTTCGCACAGTCTAAGCCCAGGTGTCTAACCCTACAGGTTCATTTCACGAGACACTTATTTCAGTGACTGGGGGGAGAGATTCAGAAAAACCCAAGTTTAAGAGTTTCCGGAAACAATTCCTTTCCCATCCTCCCTCCCACCTTCCTCTGGCCCCACTGGGAGACTGGCTCCCTTCTTGTCCTTGCTCAGCAGTCCCCGTCTTCCCAGCTGTATCTGCACAAGCTGTATAGGTTTACAGTGTAACTGGACCATTAACATGTTTACAAAAAGAAAGCCAGCTTTTAACCTAGATAACTTCAAAGCATCCCTGCACCCTGACCAACGCAGCTAGGATCAGGCCATGCTGCTGCTTGGGGGTTGGCAGGAGAGCTTGAGGTGGGCACAAATGCTGGAGAGCTGAGCTAAACACTGCCTGGATGGCGACCTTCTTCAAGTTCACTCAGTCTCAAAAGCCAGCAGAAAGGCCAATGGAATAACCAGCACTTCTACACTTGAAATTCTACCACTACTTGCCATAAGGCACCCGCCGCCGTTCTCAGTGGAAGAACGTCAGTAACATCACTATCAGATGACAATTCTTGTCAATCCTCCTTGTGCAGCCACAAAGCAGTTTCTATCAGTAATGAAGTGACTTTTCTAGCTTACTCTGCCTGTGCCCTGGTACTGCAGGGAACATAAATTGTGCTGAAGCTTAATTAAAAAAATAACTATTAGCTGGATTTACCATAGCTGATAACCTGTAGAGTCGCATGCCACATAAGTCCCTGCAAAATGGTTATCTATATATTAAATATATAATTAAAATATTATTGCAAACAATCATGAGCAACCCCCGAGTACTGAACAGTTTTGGTAACTGCATCCACCAAGGAAAGCATAGAAGACAGCTTGTTGAAAGCAAAGCTTTTTTCTGTATTTTTTCAGATCCTAAACTAAGTGAAAAAAGTTAATCTCCATCAGGCAAAAAAACCCCAGATTTTTCCTTTCATTAATTTTCATGCGTACATATGCAGGAAGGGACACAACAGAGGACAAAGAATTACAATGCGGAGGGAAGAAATTAAAAAAGCTATGCCCTGTCCGAAACTTATCAGGAAATCAAAAATGAAAATAGCTTTTAGAGGGGAAGCTAAATGCTCGTGCGTAGTCAGATCAATCTAGCACAGCTCTAGATCAGGTGAAAAGAGCTAGATCTGCATAAGTCTTTCACTTTTCTACCTACCTGAATACCCAGAATACAAGCCCTTTTGAAATAACTAAATAGAGGCCGACTTGCTTTATTCACTCGTTTTGCTTATAGTTAATTCACAAGGTTATTTTTTTTGCTAATTTTACTGACTTTACTGACTTTATTCTCTAGGATGGCAACAGGCTGACAAACACAACCTGTCAGGCTCTGGGAAAGTCTAAACTCTTCTAAGAACCTGATAGATCTTGAAGGGCCAGGAGGCATGTGTGACTTCAGGAAAGTTGGGAAAAAAGATGGTGATAGCAAGTATTCTGCAATGACTATGCTATGAGGGCTTATGAGATTCATAAAGTTCGGTGTCCCCTTAAATACTAGGCTGAACTGTTAGCCTGCATGGGGTTAAAGATAGCTTCTTTTACAACTTTTAAATACTATTTGGCCTCCTGCAGTGACTGTAAACACAGAAAATGCTCCCGTTGTGAATTACATACTTTAAAAGTGTTACTCACTTAAAGAGAACTGAACTCCAGCACAGCGGACATCAAAGTGCCATACAGCAAACCTTAAAGACATGCTAAAGACCAAGGAAATTTCAAGCAGTCATGCTTCTCTAAGATTCTATTTGCTGAAATCAAAGTAGCAAATATGTATTTATTAATCACTTAGAGCTCAGTAGGAAAGAAATTATAAATAGCAGATACTTGGAAAATTAAAACTGCAGTTTAATATAACAACAGAAACAGAAAATCCAAAAAAAATCAAGACATCTAAGGTATTAGAAGTGCATAAGCATAATTGTCGATGTTTCTTATATTGTCTAAAAATTAGTCAAGACACCAGGGTGTGCAAAACTGCCAAATGAAGTATGTGGTGAAGCAAAGCAGTTTTGCAGTTCAGTTCCAGTTTGAATTCAGCTTTGCCAAAGGTTGCTCAGGTTCAGGCTGACAGCTGCGAACCCTTTTTTTGGTAATCCCAAAATCCACACTCACATGGGCTCATGGTCTCCACTGGAAAAAAAGTTCCTCCATCCTGCTTCTCCGCCCAGCCCTGGCACCCCCCATCCTCTCCAGGTATCCCCACATTCCTCCTGGCTCCTTAAGGCCAGGAAAGCAGAGCAGAAGCCATGAGGCAGAATGAAAAAGGGGAGCACCCGAGCAGTCAGAGTTCACCCTCAGCACGGAGAAGGTGGTCTTGGTCCTGGCCACAGGGCGAAGCCTCTCAGATGCCCGCCATGGCCTGAGGCTGCTCCCCTGCCAACAGCACCTCTGCTGTGGGAAGCCAGATTTCAGCGAGCTGGGACTCTGCACCAGTGACCTGCAGGGCTCAGTTCTCATTGAGGTCCCAATATGACTGCCGTTGCTGGTTCAAGCTGTGAAAAAAGTTCTACTTTGTGTTTCATTAGGGTTCTGAATGGCACAAAAACTCTTGACCATGACAACGCCGGAACAGATGCTTCTCACCTCCTGCTTTATTCTGTGCACCAAAACACCACCCCACCCCTCCACATCACTTCCTAGCATGGCTCTCACTCAGTAACTTTATCCCTCCTAATTTTTAATACAGAAATACGTATCTCCATAAACAGACACAGGGGAGAGGCATGGATGCTTTAACCCCAGAAAGTTTGGCTGTTTGTGCCCTCAAACACATGCTGTGCTACAGACTGGGGAAAAACACCCCAAGTGAGCAACTGAAACACATGAATAAATGCATCATTCTTGGCTGATATGCCAAAAGCTTATTTCAGATTTCAGATACCAATTAGCTGAAAATTTGTGATGTCTTACTAACAGACATGGCTCTCCCATTAGGTGGGGCAAAAGTTAAGCCGAGTTGCAGGATAGATCTGTACTTTTTGGAAAGACTTCAGGCTTTAATTCTTTACTTGTCTCATTCTTGACTACCTTTAACTCTGATGAGCCTGCTGTGCCTATAGGGGCCTCCCCTGTTTTTTTAAAACTCTATCAGTGCCATTGTCAGGGAGTGGTTTTCCTTCATATAGAACAGAACAGTTCAGTTGGAAGGGAACTACAACGATCATGTAGTCCAGCCGCCTAAAATAAATATAAAGCCAGTTAGAAATCTTAACAAACTTTTCACCAACTAGTGGAAGACAAAGTTGTACAGAAACTTGTAAAGTTTTGTCATTTTCCAGCCAGCCTTATATTAAGGAGCACGTCTAGAAAATCAACCTGAAATTCTCTTAAAAAGAGAAAGCCCAGCCTGCAGATGAGTATCTTACTGACGTCCTGAATTCTTTATTTCCTCAGTACATACAATAGAGTTGCTTTTTCTAGGTGAGGAGGACCAGAGTGCCATTTCTGTTTCCTTTCATGCCATTTCTCTGTTTTCATTACTCCTCATGGGCCCAGCTGTGCTGGTATCGTACACGCTGGAAGAAGCTGCAGTGATACACTGCCTTGAGGAAAGCCCTTCGGAACAGCACACCTGAGGGAGGCAAAATGCTGCACGACACCCTGCACTCGCTTGGGAGCTGCAGGCCATTAGGCATTGCAGAGACCCAAGGAGGTCCAGATGCCACATCTGCTCAGTTGTAAAGGTCCTGCACCTCGGGCTCCCCTCATGCACATGTGGCATGAAGAGGCAGGAACCTAGCATTCCCCACACATAGCCCCTCCAGTCCCAGTGGTGCTGAGCCAGTCATAATCTGAACTAAAGGCTCTACATGTTCCTGCTGCATACATATAACATACATATACATATACATAAGCGTGATCTGTCACCACGCTCACAAGGGATCTCGGTTCTCCCTTTTCACTCTGAGCACACCTGTCAGATCAGCTGCAAGCCACCTCTTATCAACACCCCAATTTGCCACTTTTCCAAGCTAGCCTGCTGTCCTACCTGCCACGGGTTTCATCTTTGTGCACACCCTGTCCTGCTGATAGCAGGCCACATCAAAGCACTGGCTTTGTTACTCGCCAGGAGAGGAGAGAAGCAGGGGAGTAATTATAATGGAATGGGAGGAAGAGGAATTGTAAGAGGAAGGACTGATGCTGAGAGACAGGAAAAGACTATAAGCCTGATCCAATTAATTAACATAATTAATGTCATTATTTTCCTCCTTGGATTTAAGCATTCAATACAGAAATCATGCTTACTTGTAAGAGCCTCAGGTAAAAGTCTCCAGATACAGAAGGCAAGATGTTGCACTGCTGTAACTGTAATCCCAGAAAGGTCCATCAATTTGCATTAACTATGAACCCTCTGGACTCCTTCCTCTCATTTATTTCTAGAAAGAGCTCACCTGTCTCTCATCTTAGCAGCTGCTTTCTGCTTTGGCTTTTACTAAAGGTTTGCAGAAAGTTCACTTTATCTTTGCTTCCTTTATTTCTGAGAAATTCGATCCAATACCAAGCTACAAACAAGAGTACCAGCCACTGTGTCTGTGTGCGGTAAGGAACATCAGCCTGAGCACAACCACCTGCGCGCACAAACCCAGGTACAAATCGGTCCCACAGCATTACAAGATAACTGAGCAGCTTTAGTACAGGATTTTCCAAGTACTGGCAAGCCCAAAGAAATTTAAACAAACCCAAACTGTCACAGGTCAATCTGAAAAATTTTCAGAAGTTTTATAAAATTCCAAAGACCAACACATTTAGGGAGTGTTGAACTATAACATTTCATGTCAAAACTGAACATTTGATACTAATTCGTGTTTTAATATTTTTAAATAAAGATTTAAGATATTTGAATAAAAGACTAATCAAAAGCCTGCATTAAAAAAGAAATTAAAACAGCTAGACTCATTTGAATGTCTTAATATGAACTAACCAGTGCGCACAGAAAGCAAACCTCCATATGTAACAGCTCAAAACCTTTATAAAGCATTTTAGTGTCACCATATCATTATTTTTCACTAAAATTAATTCAAGGTGAAAATTTCTCTCCACTCTAGTCACAGACACCCAAGACGCCATTCTACACACCAGCACAGCCAGCGTGCACCCCACCGCACACACACAGGCTGAAGGCAGGGACCCCCTGTATATCTGTTCAGGACTCAGTGGCGTGGGAGAGGAATGTTTTTGAAACATCACTGGAGCGGGGCATCCTTTCCTCCAACTTTAATCTTATGGACTAATTAGAAACTCTGCAACTATGTAACACTGACAGAAAGCAAGATAGATTTCTCCTAAGGCTGACCACAAAACATTCTCTTCGGCTCTATAGTAACAGTACACACAGCTCACTACCAGATTTCTTCCTCCTCCACCTTAGTCCTCCCCTCTGTGATGTAGTTTACAAATCCCCAGTGGTTTTCTGGGTGTGCTCCCTCACTGTGGGATTTCCATATATCTCATTTATCCTTTTCCACTGTATTTCAAAGGGTCCTCAACTTTGTAACATCTGTGACTTAGAAAGAACTGTCTTTTTTACTTCCAGGCACCCTCCCCGTGTTTGGCTTTCAGCAACAGCCATAGTGCCTTAAATTGCATATCCAGACTGGGCACAGCGTCCGCAGGTGTGCTGTCATTTGCACAGTAAAGAACCACGGACCTAACTCTTCAAAACAAGTTTCAAGGATCATTTGGTGCTGCCCTGGTTGGAACTATTTACGTGAAAATACTAAAACCACTACTGTACCTGTGTGCTACTTCAACTGAGCAGAGATAGGCATGAGAAGAAAATAAGTGAGCAGCTTTTCAATGAAGAGGCAGAAGAGAACGTAGGGCCCCCCTCCCTCCCACTCCTGGCACGCTCTCCTCTAGACAGACAAAAGGACGCACAAAGCAGTAAAGGTTTGTCTACGTGAGCAAGGTGTGTCGGTTTATTTCAAGTTGGCTTACACCAAGATGAGGTACCCCTGTGTAAGCATCTTCAGGCACGCGTGGACTGATTAAACTTAAACCTGCTTATATCACTCTATAGAACAGGCCAGCTCAATTCTGAGAGGCCGACAAACCTGGACAGAGGAAGAAAACGTTTGGGGCTTCTGAAAGCAGTTTGTTAGACAAACCCAGGAATGGGGAGTTCACCATGGCCATTCCACAAACACCATTCCACAAATGAAGCTGGCTGTCTTACTCCTAAACCTGCCATCCAGCTCCCTATGCTTCTCTGCCTTAGAAAGGAATCATCAAAACCCCAAACTGTAACTATTCCTCAGGCTGAAATTAAACATCATTTTCTGTGACAGCTCCACTGCAAGTATAGGAAAGGGCCGTAAAGAAAGGCTTGACAAAATGCTTCTGCTAATATCTGTGGTTACACTCAATAGCTAAACTCTGAGCAATGACATAAACATGACTGCACTTTTGGAAAGGTGTTTGAGGTTTGCCTGGGATGTATGTTGTGCTACAATTTTGCAGGTAGTTTGCCCTCCACACCAAAATGGAAGAGCATGACATGTGGCCAAACGCAACCCAGTTTTTCATAGAGGAGAATAGGACTGAGCTACCCCTCCACCAAGCTCAAGTAATCAAAGGAAAATCATCCAATATGAAGACTCAAAGCAACACTGATGCTTAAAATAAAAAGAAAATAGTCCCACACATTCACCTGGTGGCTTTTTTCACCTTCTTCCTAGCCATCTCCTGAGGCTAGTGTGCAACCTCAGCCTCCAGATGACTGTGAAGCTGCTTTGACAGTGAACAACATACATTTGCGCACTAAGTCCTTCCCTGGTTTTGTTGTTGTTGGGTTTATGGTTCTTTTCATGAGGTTGGTGTTTTGTGGGGTTTTTTTTCTGCTGTTGTTCTCTACAACTTTCTGAATTTTTTCATAGAGCCTTAATTTTTGCACCAAAAGGAGTTCCAACCTCCTCCACTGTTTTGGCGTGCCAAAAATTTTCAATGGATGGGAACTCTGAAATTACCCTTTTAGGCTACAGCTCATTAGAAAGGCATATGCCAGATAGTAAAACAGAAGACAGAAAAATGGACCTGTAAATTCCCTCATCACCAAGACTTTGGGCTTTCCAAATACAAAAAGGAAATGTGAAGCCACTCAGAATATGCTCCAGGAAAACTTTCTTAATGGAAACACGAGTGGTTTTTAAAATAATTGACTGCAGAGTCTGAGAGCTGACCATAATAACTCAATGAGACAAGCAACCCCCATGTGAAGACTTCTGACAGCAGCTACACAGTTAAATACTCATGCATCCAAGTCTCTCCCTGGGTGATTGGGATTATTTTTGGCAGAAGGTTGGACAGAGATTGTAAAACGTACACGTTTTTTTTCATTTAGCTCTTTACTTGCTTTCTCTGAAACACACCTTTTTTATCTCTGTCCTAATACAGTCATACTTCAAATCACAGACCTGAAGATACAGCAAGTATAAGGATTGTTCCTTAAACTAACCTTACTTGCATGTTGAGAGTCACCCCACCAAAAACACTGCGATGATATTTAGCAGCTCTTGATGAGAGCACATGCCATGAGAACTGAGGCTGTGGGGACACAGTTCTGCTTGCATGAGGGGCACTTGCCCTGGGACCCTTTGGCAGTAAAGCAATCTCTTCCTGACCAGAAAAAGCCTGAGATCAAAACCTCTGCACTATGCCTTGGCATTCAATTATAAACAAAACTAAATGATGAAACCTGCTTAAAAACTGATGTCCCAGCATGCCTTCTTGTGAGCGAAGGCTCAGCATTCAGCCAGAGAATGTTCACTGCACTAGCAAGCACTAACTGGAGCGCCCAAGAACCCGTCCACCTTATCTCCTTCCCTGCCTGGAAGTAATCCTGTTTGTTACACTGAGAAATACAGAAGCATCTCCTGATCCTTGTCGAAGGGTCAAGCTGACGTCCCTGTCTCTGAGCTGGGGGTACTATTGCAACTGCAGCTCTCCGAGAAGTTCAGCATGTCCGATACAGGTTTTTCATAGCAAG
The DNA here is from genome assembly GCF_017639655.2 of Falco naumanni. NCBI lineage: Eukaryota > Metazoa > Chordata > Aves > Falconiformes > Falconidae > Falco > Falco naumanni. The sequence goes on from NC_054060.1 coordinate 71,902,674, forward strand.
TTTGCTTGTGATTGTGCCTACTCAGTGAACGTGTCCTACTCCTACTTTCTTCTCCTGTCTCTGCTTGGGTGCGTGCTGCTGCTTCCCAATTTCTTTCCTATTCCTGCAGCTTCCCTCCTCTCCTACTGTTATTTCCTTCCTCTTGCTGCATTTCAGGACCAAAAGTGGCAGTGACAGCGCGGCACAAAGATTCCTCTCAAAACTCACCCTGAGCACCCCCCTCTAGGTGGGAGCTTGCAACTCCACCTTTCATAGTCCCCATACCTCCTTCTCCCTTTATGTGTCTCCCTCACCTCCCTCCTCAGACAAGCACCCTCCCCGGAATACCCTTCCCCGAGAGCAGGTTCCCGGCCCCGGGGCGCTGCCCTCCGGCGCCTCCCCCAGCAGCCCGCAGCGCGGCCGGGGCGCAGCCGCTCCTGCCCTGCGGAGCCCCGCACGGTGGCAGCGCCGGCCGCCAGCCGCAGCCCCGGCTCCGCTGCTCGCCTCGGCCAGCGGGATGTATTCGGGATCCACAACCGTCAAGACTTATCCCACCCGCCTTACAGGTTCACGCCAGTACTTTCTCCGCCTTCCCCCGCTGCTTCCAAACGGCGCTTTCCTGCTTTTAAAGGTTGAAGGGAAGGGACGAGAAAGCGAGCCGAGCCCCGGCACGGGCAGCTGGCCCCTCGGGACCGGGGGAAGCCAGCCCAGCCACTTACCGAGCGCGGTGACCCGCAGCAGCAGCGGCGGCAGGCGGCCCATGGCGCGGCGGGGCGGCCCCGGGCGGGTGCGCTCCGCCGGCGGCTCCGCGGAGCTCTGAGCCCGGGCTCAGCTCCTGCTGCTCCGAGCACAATTCCCACCTCCTGCTCGGGCGGGGTCGCATGGGTCCTAGAGCCACCCTCCCCTCCCCTCCCTTCCTCCTCCTCCTCCCCCCTTCCTGCGTACCGCTCCTGCACGATCAGCAAATGCATACGGCGGTTGCTTCAGACAGGCACGCACCCATCCGTAATTTTGGGGGCATTAGTATTCACCGGGAAAGGCTGAAATCAGCATCTTACTGAGTTGTTCCCCCTTCTCAGTCTTCCCTCGCAGTTGCCTCAATGACACACACGTGCTGCATGGACCAAACTCAGCTCCTACTTAAGATGGCAGAGGAGATCCCCTTGGCCTGGGAGCCCCCGCTGCCTGCCCTGCCGGAGAGGGCAGAGCTGCTGGCACAGCACAGCGACCCGACCAGCCTTGCCCTCCTTCACTGCTCTGCAACAGCCCCAGTCCCCAGCAAAAGCCTCAGCTGGCGGGACACATGACAGGGACATTGGACAGGACTGTGGCACAGTACGGCATGAGTACTCGGCCTGCAAGCTCCTGCGTTTGCTCTTTAACCACTTGCCTTGTGAAACCCCTTTTCCTTCTGGTCCATCACCATCTCAATTACGTTAGTTCACTCTGCCTTCAATTTGTTTGCATGTGGGTTTTTCTGTCGCAGGAGTTTAGTTTAAAACAGCAGTTCTTTCTACAATCAAAATATCGCCTTTCTGATTCATTCTCCAGGTGGATACCCTTACTCTGGATTAGGAGTGCTTTAGTCCAAATTAGCATAATCTATTGTAGCTGTGGGCTACAATGATTCAGCTTGGAAACTGCTGTGAATTTAACAGGTAGTACCTGAGTGTTAAGTAAAATACCACTCATGTTGTAGGCACGGCAGAAATTTGGAGCTGCCAGGAATTAAAGCCCTGCTAGGTCTGGCGCTTTCAAGGCAGAGGCCTGCATTGCATATTTAATTGTAGTTCATAGATTAGACTAAAACTTTGGTGAATTTACTTAACCTTATGTGAATCTTCCACTGATGTCTATGAAAAGTGTGCACTGCTCAAGGGTAGAATTTGCTTTTGTACCATAACCATATATTTAACTCTCCAAATCTGCTCATTGTTCAGCAGCACATTGCTACGTTCAACAGATTTACAGAGGCATGTTTCTGAGCATAACCTGGATGATTTGGAAGAAAACATCATTTTTGAGGCTTTCCTCTATGGCCACATCAATTACAAAAGTATGGTAGCAAGAAAGACAGATGTTGTTGGTTGCTTATCAACTAAGTTTATATAAACCATCCCTCAAGCAAAGTAATAGACCAAGAATAGTGAGTGTTCCTACCCAAGAAAAAAAAAAATATAAGAAGGCTGCCAGCTTTCCATCTCTTCATAAATAACTTTCTTGGCTGAGGCTCTGGGACTGCAAAGCAGGTAATTTTTTAGTCCAATTGGTAAAAAAGTAGAGGCACCTCAGGAATTTCTGTATTTGCCTAAACCCTCCTATGAACAGCAACCTAAAAAGTCTGTATCTGCAAGGAACTGGTAGCAGCAGCAGACAGACGTAATAACAGTTTCTGACAATACTAAGTTTTAAAGATGTTTTCCAGTTAGTGTGGCCAAGACAGATGAGTTCTGAGGCTTGTTACAGAAATGTGAGGTATTCTATAAAAATGAAATAGATGCATGTGATGCTTTTAAGCAGAGTAAAAGCAGAGAAGGTGACTAATCTCTGACCAACTGGCTCATTAGCCAGATTTGAGGGTTTGAGTTCTGGCTCAGAAAAGTAAACCTTGGTCTATTGGAAGGTCCACAGCTAATCCTCAGCAAGGTAATCCGTATCTGTCAAGCAAAGGAAGTCGCCCAATCTAGACAAAAGACTGTTATTTTAGGGAATCAAAAATTTTAAAGATAGAGGGACAGGATGTGGAAACCCAAACGTTTCACGATGAGAAACGCAAGAAGATACACAGTGTGACAACAATGGAAGTCAGACCAATGCCCAGCATTGGGCAATAGGTGTGTGAACTACAAGCAAATGCCACTCACCAACAGTTTGCAGAGCATTCACAGCAAGAGCCAAAACCCAACAACAACAAGGGAATGACACCAACACCACTAATTTAGAGGAAATCTCCATAGAAGTAATTTAGACTTGACAGTCCTGGGTTAACAGTTGGACTGGATGATCTTAAAGGTCTTTTCCAACCTAAATGATTCTATGGTTAATTAGGAGCAATGGACAATGCTGAATCAGCAGAGAACTGAACTGTCAGTCCGGAAGCAACTGTGATAATTATATGCTTTTAAGTTGGGCACTGATGCACAAGCTAAAGCACTGCCAGAATCCAGATACCAGCAATTGAAAAAATTGAAAAAACCCACTGGTCTTAAATAATTATACTTCCTCTGGCCCAGCAACTCCGGAACAACCTACTGGAGCCCAGGAGAGGGAAGTAGATATACTTATCTTGTTCCTACATTCTGAGGACATCCATTGCTGTCCACTGTTGCAAACACAACATAGAGGGCAGCACAGAACTTTGCTAACCCTGTAACACCTCAAAAACATTCAGAACAGGGTTGCAAGACAAGTTCCCACCACACTACCAAGAAAATTCCTCAGAACTGAAGGGAAAAGGGGTAGAAGCATTTACCCCCGAAGCAAGCAGAACTCCAGCAATGGGGGTCTAGTCACTTCCAGGAAAAAAAAAAAAAGATGAAGTTTTCACTTATTGTGTGCACTCAGGAGACAACAATTTTAAACAGTGGAAAATATTCCCCATATACAAGAAAAAGCACTGGAGTGATGACTGACACCGAATGCATTTCTGCATGGCACACAAAACAGAGCACATGCCCACCTAGCTTCAGCACCTTCTTTGGGAGATGCTGTTCCCTTTCGGGCTCTGCACTGCATAGAAAGAGCATGTTCTGCTAGCATGTACAGCACAAAAGTCTGTATCATGACATTTTGATCTAAGAAAAACATGAGAAAAATGCAGTCAGAGACTTCATAAACCTTGCACAGAAAATGGGCTGTAAGGCAAAAGTTAAACAAATACCATGAAAATTCCTTATGATGGAAATAATATCCAGCAGAGCAAGGTGAATGTGACAAGATGATGCAGACTGGCAACACTAAGACCAAGGAGTGCAGACTCATTTGAAACACAAAGTATGTAAAGAAATGTGCCCTCAATCAACCTGCCTCAGCATCCTGAACGCTGCTTTACAAAGCCGTCTGACAGGCATAGGCTTTAACTGCTACAAAAACATCTGGAAATCTGAACACATTCACCAAAGATGGCCTAGTCAGAGATATCCTATCTAAGCACAACATAAGCATGTCCTCGTATTTTTGTACTGAGAATATTGATAACTTTTTCAAAGTTCTAGTCAGACTTGGAGAGCAGTCACTTATCCATAAAAGAAATTGGGTGTTAGCGTACATAAATAAAGAAAGAAGCTTTGGCTTTACTCCATAGCCATTAAAGCATCACGTCTTCATGCATGGAAGAACTGTGTGAGCTAAAAACTGATCATAAAACTCTTTAACAGCCTAAGGGACCTGGCAATTCTCAGCCTAACCTTTCTCACAAGCAAGAAGGCTACAGAAGTATTTTGGTTTCAAATACATGATTCCAGTGTTGCATAAAAACTAATCAAGACCTGGTGATGGTTAGACACGTGGTCTCTGGAGTACTTGACAGAAGAACTACAAAGCAAAAATATCCAAAACTCGATTTTATATCTGTTATACACACAAGCACTTTAAAAAAAGTATCTGTCTGGTTTCAGACAAAATATGAGCTTTGATGGCTGCAGACATTGCTGTGGGCAAACTTTCACAGAATGTAGTTGTGGCCAGTGCTCCAGATAATACTAGTTGCTCCAAATGGTGCATAATAGCTAATAGAGTGGCTTTACCCCTTAAAATTATAATAGGTAATAAAGAGTTAAATTTAGTTGTTAAATGTGACTCTGTTTCAATGTGTATGAAATCCTCAGACATCAGAGAGGTGTTAAGGACACACAGAGAATCATTTAGGGATTTAAAATCTGAAATTAGGACCAATGATACTTCATACCAGCCTCAGATAAGCAGCGGGTTTGGGAAATTGTTGTTATGCTTGTGGCATAGGCCAGAAGGAGGAGTAAAGACATAGATGGTGTAAGGGGGGGGTTCCCCAGAGCAGAGTAGCACAGATTTGTCACTGCTGGCTGGGAGCAAACCCACTTATTTCTGTCCCAGACTACCAAAGTCATTCCCACGTAGAAGAAGGTATTTCTGAGGAGTCTACCCTTGCTGCATTTCAGGGTACCTGTGCTAGTAGTGTCTGACAACAGGACACCTTCAATGAACTTGAGTTTTAGCAGTTTGCAGCGAAGCACTTTCGAGGCATGTCACCACAAGTCCCCATTATTTCCAGTACCAACAGGTCAGTAGAAAGCAGTGTCAAAACAATAAAGCACGTACTAATGAAAAATGATAGAGGCCATATTCAGCACTGTTAAATCAGAGTATGGCACCAGCAAAGCATCGCTTGTCATGTGCTGACATTTCATTCAATGGAAAATTGAAAACAAAAGCGTCTGTTCTACTGGGAATGGATGTCAAGAGCCCTTGGAGACTTGTAGTTATCTAAGGAGACAGATGAGGAAAAACAGAAATCCAAAAATTACTTGGAGTACCTGGAGCTCCTGCCATTTGCCCAAGACAGAAAGCTCATAACTGTGAAGGCAAAAGAGCAGAACAGCAGCCAAGACAGTTCACAAGTCACAGGAATGTGTCACACAAGACAAGTAATGAAGAAAAAGGCCACCCTGTGAGTCAGTTGCTGTGTAACAGGCCCAGGCAACTGTGCTTTCTGAAGTGTCTGCTGGGTACAATTAGAATTAATGAGCCCATCTGACATGTATGGCTGCCATTTACTAAAACCCCGTGGATGCAAACGCCCTCTTCTTTCAACAGCACCCTCTTAAGCTCACAGACCACCTGAACAACTCACGGTTTTTTTGCTGAGCTCCTGGGTTTAAACCACAAGCCATCACCCACAGCAGTGGCTGGGCCATCTGCTCTTGCAGCAACACCATGAGCTGGCGCGTGGTGTTTCCAGTAAGGGCCAGTGTCCCCGGTACAGGAACCAGGCACGAGGGGTAGCCCGAGTGCAGTGAGGTACCGCAGCCTGCCCACAGAACAGCTTTTCATCAAGCTGTAAGGGGGCTGAGAGAGTGGCATGAGAATCAGTATTTACCTTTCTAAACCAGGACACCCCTTCCACCTGGTGTTTTCACTGCCTGCCTCTTTTTCCCTTCTCTGTGATCTAATTCAGGTGCTCTGTTGCTGCTTCCATCCTGCTAAGTCTTTGCTTCCAGCTGCTGTTTCTGACCCTCCAGCTTAAGGCTGACAAACTGGTTCCTTTCAATGATCCAACAGCCAAAACCAGGCCTGATTTATGCTCGATTTCTTATTTGTCCTTCCTGTAATACCACTACAGAAAACATTTCTATGTTCCGCTAATCACTGTCTTTCACCCTGCTTATTTTTCCTGCACATTTTGGAAGCATTGCTTTATAAGATGGGAAACTCTCCTGCCGTGTCTACACAGAGCTTTCTGCCGTTTAGTGCTCCTTTGGAAGCAACAGGAAATTATAGTGCCACTGCTCTGATGCTTTAAATAGCTTCATTGCTCGGTGTGATTTAACAAAACAAAACAGAAGTCCAAAATATTGAACTTCTCCTAGAGACTTCAGTCTTTTAGGAGTTATATAACCTTATAATATATGCTGTTTATACAAGTCTCTTCCAAACAAGTTGGAGTTAAACAAATTAAAGGTCCTTATACCCATACAAACTTCACCTGTAGTCATGATGCAACATAAACTGCCTTCTGGTTGCTGAACATCCTTCTTCTTCCCTGCACAGGGAAGCAGAGTTCTCATCCAGTGCCTAGATGCCGCACTTCTTTCTTTCAAATTTACATTGCTTTTCACAGGGTGCTCTCTCACACAGCTACCAGTTGGCATATGAGGACATCCAGTCCACAAGGTAACTCCAACTGTAAATCAGTAAACTTTGATTGCTTATTTATGCCACCTAGACAAGCCTGCAGGACCAAACCCAATCTGTTAGTGCCCTGTCTTAAGGGGGAAATAAATTCAAAATGCACACACAGAGGAGCTGAGCAGCCTTCTAGATTCCAGGCCAGGAAGAAAGAAACAGGCACCCAGATTGGGAGCCCCTGATATAGGGAGAGGCTGGATGATCCTTAAGAAGCTCAGTTTGACAAAAGTGTGCAAGCAAGCCTCAGAAGTGATGGCTGCAAAATGGTAGGTACTAAGAAGCCGGGGGAACTCTGAGGACTTTGTTGTAATTCAGAAAGTGACTAAAAAGAGCCAAATTAAAAGAAAGCCTGAAGAAAAGGCACTGCAAGGCTGTGGCGGGATGAGAAGAAATTTGTTTAGAATTCTTTTAATTTTTATCTATTTGATCGTCTACATCTGAGTTTTCTCTGTCTCAAAACCATCTTTTTCTAGTTCAAATTCTAATATAACCTTACACTGTGAAAGCCCTTCTCATGTTTACCATGTGGTAATGAAAACAGACAGGAGGATCTATCTCAAAAAAAGTTCCACCTCAAAGTCCTGTTACAGAGGAATGTACTTATTATGTAACTAAAATAACTAAGTCTGCAATTTCATTGCAAGTATCTCCGTCACTGTCTCACAAGCAGGATAAAGGAAGAAGCAGAATTCTGCACTAATTGTTCACTCACCTCATGTTTTAAAAATAGTGTAAATGAGAGAGAAGTTAAATCAAGTAAACAAACCTTTGTGGAACAACCCTAGGTACTGGTAGAGTGCTCATTCAGTATTTTTACAATAGGGCTCAGCCTGAGGAACTCTAGCCATTTAGGAAAGATGAAGCAGAAATCTCAAAAAGTGGTTCCTTTCTGATGCTCTGAGGCTGAATTGCACACCCAAGTAAAGTAGAAGTCATGACTGTGATCCTTACTTTTGAGACTCTGCCTGTTCAAACGTTATCTTTGGCATGTGCTGCGAGTATGGACTTCCCTGGTAGGATTCTGAACAACTGGTTTTCAGGCATCTGCTATTCAATTTCTCTAAACCACCTCAAGTGGCACCTTCCAAACAAAAATAGTATATATTTCAGCTGTGTCTTTAAAAAAAAGGATCCTAACTTTCTCTACAAATTTTACATATAGTTGATGTTAGTCTTCAGTGCAATGTATCAGTCAAAGTTCTAGAACACCTATAGATTATTGAAAGTACCTTATACACCCCACCTTCTTAGTGCATATTTACTATGGCATGACCACTAGCTGTGAACAGCACAGTTTGTGGGGTCTCTTGGCCCAACACATATGAAGTACAGATAAGACAGAACTGTGACTTAAGGTTGAGTCTAAGTATTATATTTACAATCTTAGCCAACTTGTGCTTACTGTGACAGCGTCTCAGTGCACCATTCAGTTATAGTGAGCAAAAAAAGAGGATAGGTTTTGACATTTTCTGACAGGAGTGATGAAATGATTTTTCAAGGAGTCGTTAAGTCAGCAACAAATATCATAAGTCCTACCATAGTCCACATGAAAACAACTTTTTAGTTGCTCCTTGTGGGCTGTCAGATGAAAGACAGGATACAAAGTGGGTCATGCCAGTAACTCCTGCACAGCTGCAAAGCACAGATTTCCTGAAGGTTTTTTTGGTAGCTACTTCAAAGTAAAGGAAGTTTACCATAAAATCATCTATAATTATTCATACAGTAGCAGGAAATTATATGTGTTTTCCCCTGAGATTCGTCAATAGTAAAAATTATATACCTAATAGATCAAAACTTTCATATATTAGAGACAGTAGATTGACTCCTCTTTCTGTTGTTAATTAAACAATGAAAAAATTGCATAAAATAAGTACTTTTCTCTTTAGCCTCTGATCTCTCAAAGGACAGTATCACAATATTTATGCTAATTGTTTTGTCAGAACATAGCTGAAATAGAATAATCTGTTATCTCCTTGAGTGTTCTCAAGACAGCAATAGAACTGCATTAAGAACATATGAAAATGTAAAGAATATGGTAAAATAGAATCATATTAATATTGTCAATGAATTAGTGCTTATACTGACAAGTATTAATTCTATTTGTGGAATATCCAACACCATCTACAAATTAATGGAAAATGAGAATGAATAATTACTTTCAGCTTACTGTCTAGGACATACATGCAAAGCAAGCAACAGGTAAGCCATCATTTTTTCTTGAAGCTAAGACACTATGTCATATTCCTCATTTACAAAAAAAGTGACAGAGGAGATTTCAATCTGTCAGTCTTATGTACATGAAGACCTTGAGGTACGTCCCTGAAGATGGTAACCTTTATACCCTGCAATTTAAAAGATACTGAAATACTTCTCGCAATTAGGATGAATTCTCTTCATGTGAGGTGAACATGGCTTAGTTGAAACCCTTAAATTCTTTAAGAACAAAGAAGATAAGAGTGGGGAGACTTTTCCACTGAAGAATACTAACTGCTAGTGCTTACTTTTTTTTTTTTTTAAGCAACTGTCAAGTCCTGCTGTAAAACCATTTAAATACAAAGACAGTGACTGTAAACAAAACTGTCATTTCATTAGCAACATTAGCCAAGTGGCCCTGTTGACTGATGGTGTGGATTAGACAGGTTAAATGAGTTCAAAGAGAATTCATATCATATCTTTTTTCTCTATGACATGATCACAAAATTTCATTCATACATATAACCAGCCACATTACTGTTTAAGTATTTCACAGGTATCTGAGAGTTTCAGATTACGTGGTGCCACCATCCTCCTATGTTAAGATTCTTTGGGGTTTTATGAATATTTCCAATATTCCAGCATGCTTATCTTACCTCTTGTTCCAGCTTTGGGTGTTCTTGAATTGATTCCGTATGTTACTACTTAAGCAGGTAAGTGGATCATAGAATCATACAATACCAGGTTGGAAGGGACCAACCTTTCCTGACAAAAGCATGGTCTCGACAAGATGGCCCAGCAGCCTCTCCAGCCGAATCTTAAAACTGTCCAATGTCGAGGAACCTGCTTGTTGTCGTGAAAAATTTTCCTCTTCTGTCCATGGGAATCTCCCCAGAAATAACTTATACTCCTTACCCCTGATCTTTTCCATGTGACTCCTTGTAAAAAGGGAGTCTCAGTCTTCTTTGTAACTGCCCTTGGTTACAAAGTTACCGGCACACGGTGACAAGGTCTCCCCTGAGCCTTCTTTTCCCAAGGCTGAACAAACGCAGTTCCCACAGCTTCCCTCACACAGCAGGCTTCCAGGTACGCTGATCATCTTTGTGGCCCCTCTCTGGACCCTCTCCAGCCTGTCCACGTTGTTTGTTGTATAGCAGGGACCACAAGTGAACACAGCATTCCAAGTGTGGCCTGACAAGCGCTGAGTAGAGTAGGATAATGACTTCTTTATCCCTGCTGGTGACACGCTTGTTGATGCAACCCAGCATCCTGTTGACTTCTTTTCCACAGCAGCACACTGTTTACTCCTATTGAACTTGCTGTCCACCAGGACCCCTAGGTCCCTTTCCATGGATCTTCTCCCCAGCCAGGTAGATCCCTGCCTGTCCTGCACTCCTGAATTATGTTTTCCCAGGTGCAAGACCTTACATTTGTCTTGGTTGAATTTCATAAGGTTCTTGCTAGCCCACTCTTCCAGCCTATCCAGGTCTTCCTGCAGGCTGGCTCTCCCTTCTGAAATATCCACTTCCCCACTCAGTTTGGTATCATCAACAAACTTCATCAGGACACATGAAAATATTGGACATAATGAATTGTTAGACAAGTACCTTAAACAGAAGATTAAAGTCTGGGACAGAGCAGCTCTCTACAGATGCTGTGACTGGGAAAGGATTTACCCTGCTAGACATGCTCAGATAACACTAGCATCTTACAACTTGTTTACTCTTGTGATAATAAGGCACGCTGTTAGAGTGACTGGCAGAGTTAGTCTTCAGGTCCATTCAGCCGCTGGCCCCTCTCTCTGCCTGCTCTGTAAATCTGTAGTCTTTTGTAACATTGGGCTGTTACTGTATTTTTTAATGTCATAGATATGGCTTACATTTTCCATTCTTAATGCAAGGCACAGCTCTGCAACCTGAAATCAAATACAGGGAAATATGCACATTTAGGGGTGGGGAATAAACCCCTATCCAACCATGCCACTACATGATGTCTCCTGTTCATCTCCTGGGACAGGATAAAGGATGGAAAAACATGCATCTATCTGCCCTGAGCAGACATCAGATGTCAACAGATCTCAGTCACTCTTCAAGTAAATTCAAAGCCATCTTCTATACTAATCCTTTAAGCTGTTTGCATTCCCTTGTATGTATACGCATACAGACACAAGTAGAGAGAATACATCTCATCTCTTACAGAATTTCCATAAAGTAAGACTGGACACATGTAGAGGAATGAAGCTGGGTTAATTAACATTGATAACACACAGCTGTTGGCTGGCTGCAGGGGTGGCGGAGTGGCCGATGTAGATAAGGTGCAGCTGTGGCTGGTTCTGTTAAGAGGTTGGGCAGCCAATGAAGAGAGGAGGAAAAAGAAGCAGAGAGAGAGCACACCCTGGATGAGGAGACTATGAGAAGGCAGTAGAGGGACTGGCATGAAGAGTACGATGGTATGAGATGGTAAAAGACCTTGTTGTAGCTGGCTAGTTTGGAAAGTGCTGTGACAGACACAGAGCTATTTTGCAGTCTATGAGTGCAGCTTGATGTTTGATTCTGGCATGGTGTCACCTTGAAAACAACTGATTTTTTATCAGTGTACTCTTTCGTGTGCCTCTTGTAGCACAGAGTTGCTTTTTGGTTCCTAAACTGTCTGCTTTAACTGCAACAGCCATGTGCGGCATTAGATGGTCTGTAGAGGTTTCTGGTGACCTTCACAGCTTGGTATGGTCGTGAAAATGCTCTTATCTACATTGAGAGTTAATCCCTTGCAGAGATGGTCTCGGATCTTGTTGCCTGTGGTCTTGGCTTCATGAGACCTCCTTGGGCTCAGCTAAGTATTTAGGCTGTGTGAGCAGGTAAGCAACAATGAATAAAATGTATTTGCAGTATTAGAAGGCTTTCCATTTCTAACTGATAGAAATACTAAATCTCAAAATATTACTGGGAAGATTAACCCAAATACCATGAATACAAGCAAAACTGATCTTATCTGGAATGTAAAGTACTTTTATAGTGGGCAGAGGAAAGAGGCAATCCTGATACTATTTTTGAAAAAAAAACCACAAACAAACAACAAAACCAAACATAATGCAATCCTAAGAGGGAGATGTTTGTTAAGGATTTATCTGTCCAGTCTTTCCTATTTCATTTAACATGCTTTTAGTTAATTAGCTCAGAAAGTCTGTGACCTAATGGAAATTATCAAACCGGTCAGCATAAAATGAGTTGGAAATGTTCTACATCATGATTAAAAGGAATACCACAGAAAGTAGCTGCTGCAACATCTGGTGTGTCTTGTTTATTTTTATTCACAGTGCCTCTCCCAACTGTTTTTCCCTTCTTACTGTATTTTATTATTTAATTCCTATCACAATCTTATGATCTGGTGTCACTGAGTATAGGTTGCCAGTCTTTTCCTTTGACTTTGGAACATGCCAATTTTTAGCATTGAAAATGTTGCCACATTAAGTACCTTTGAAGTAACAAGAGTCTTGATTGTAGAACTAACTCAGCTTCTCATGGCCCTGGGCAAGCCCCAAGACACCTTGATAATCAGCACTACCTTCCATGTTCCTTCTAATTCCAAGAACTGATGCTTGGAGTACTTTTGTTCTATTTGAGGTAGAGGCTCGTAGCCCAGAGAGAGCAATGTCTTATGACTTTCTTCTTGAAGTGTTACAATTAAGAGGGTGTCTACTTAGCTTCACCTCATGGCCTGACAGGTCAAAGGAATAAAAAAAATAAACCGTAAAACTGTAGAAGAGGTGGCTGATAATATCTTACATGGACTGACTTATTTTCAAGAGTGCACGATGGTAGGACTCAAACAACAAAGAAGTTGTGCTACGGAGGCCTACCTACACATAAGCTTGTCTCCCAGCTGGATACAAAGGTGACTGAGCTGATGGTGAATGGTGAGATGCATCTTTCCCATGATCATTGTTAAAGCTGTAAAAACAGTGACTCTGTTTGCAACTCAATACATGTTCAGTGCTTTCTATCTCCTCGAATTAGAGACTGAATCAAAGGCCTTCTTGCAGGCTACGTGTACAATCCCTAGGTTTTCTGCACTCTGAATTCCTCTTAACCAGCCCCCCAAAAATTATGCTATAAGCTGGCTTGCACTGCAAATAATAGATAACCTGCTCGGTTCATTTCCCTACATATTTTTTGTCTGCTGTTCTCTTCCCTTGCTTCTTCTAACCTGCAGTTTCTCTCCCTCTAATTTTTCCTCTTCTGCCACAGTGTTGAGGAGCCCTAGGCTTCTGCTGTGTTGCCTGCTGTACAGCAAGCCTTTTCCTATCTCTTGCATTTCGGTATTTTTTGTGTAGCTTTATATCTCCTTGTTCTTTTCTTAAGGTTTTATCATTGGTTCTCTCTGATATGTTTCCTAACCTCTTCCACATTCTTTCCTTTTTCTTCTGAAATATTTTAAACAAATTCTTATATTATTACAAAGTAACCCTCTTTCTTTGGTTTGGTGCTTTCCACTGAGGGAGATTCAAAACACCTGGCAAGCATGAGTCCATTTATCTTCTCAAGTCTCACCTGCCATAGGAGGAAATTTAAGCAACTCCCCTGCTGTTTTCATACTGGCCTAAAAGGATTTAGGCACTAAAAGATTCTTACCAGCCTTTGTTTAGCAGGACACCTAATTTCTAGCTAGAGGCAGCTTGGGACCCAGTTCTGCATTTTCATCATGACATCATTCCTTCTTCACAGATCATTATTTTTCACAAAGCAAAGCCCGCTCTGGAAAAAGCATTTCAGAGAACATATCTAATGCCTTCTAGCTGGTACTAACTGACATGGTTGCACCAACAAACATCATAACGATTTACACTAAGCCTTTGATGATCCCATACCAATATGGTGGCACCTGCAACTCTGACTAGGCTTCAAAAAAACCCACCTAGACGGAATATTTTGGATTAAAATTGTGAAGACTTAAGACCTGCAGAAAAAAAATGGCACAGAGACATTTTTTGAACTCTGTGCTATACCAGCATAAAAGTGCACATAGAGAAACAGATTAAAGAAACGTTCCACAGAATAAAATGATGCAGGGCAGCATGATAAATGCAAGCTAAGGCAGGCAGCCAAAAGCAGTAACAGCTGCTGCCATTCTGTCTGTCCGTGTTCTGCACGGTACACAGGTAGGCTGGAACAGTTGGGTTTACAGAGGCAGAAGTGGCAAGGCAGCCACCGAGCAGTGCTGTGCTGTGTCAAGGAGGGGCGAAACCCTGGCTCTGTGAATGAAGGCCAGGAGCAGTGGATGCTCAGAGGTGGTGCCGCTTGTCACTTGTGCCTCCACTACACCGAGCGCACCAGGCCGGTGGCTGGTTGGCACAGAGCCGTCAGTGTTCCACGGGCACTAACTGAACAACACAGAACTTCGGGCTGACATATGATAGCTGGTTTTATGGTGACTGAGGACACTCATTTTCCCTTCGGTGAGGAACAACATTATAGCAGCAGACAGTCTCTATGTACATAGCTAGTAAACTATAGGCTGAATCACATGACTTATGCTAAACATGCTGTCAAGAAAGAGCAAGGTACTCTGGTTAAGACTGAAAGCTTAAATCTTTTCTCAGTTAATCCTTACTTTGTTTGGTGTTGTCAAAGCTCTCCCAAAGCTTTATGCTGTGTTAAAGACCCTTTGTTACTCTGATTGGGAGAAACTGCTCTATGTGAGCATACATTCCCTGTGGATCCCGATTCTTGAGTTCAAGTGTGCATGACACAAGATAGGCTTTCTTGAAAATAAATGTAAAGATTGGAATGCAATATAAATGTCTGACAGTGGATGTATCTGTCATTGTTTACACACACAGTTCATTCAGGGACCCACCTTCTCTATGATAATTCTGTGCTGCAGCAACTTCCCATTTTGTCAAAAGCTAATTGCCAGCATTCTTCCAGTGAGCTGCGCTGACCATTGTTGTCCTCCATTGTAGGCCTCCAGTTTTCAGAGATAATGACATCGTCTGTGTGTCTCTCCTAAACCAGCAGAGAAACCTGAAAATACATGGAAAAATTGGCTATTGGCACAGATTATTGTAACATATTCTTATGGTAAGTCATTACAACAAGTTGACATCTTTCTCAAAATGCAAGAGACACCAGTAATTACTCGTATATTTCAAATGCTTGGTGAACACAACAACATAGGTTTATATTTTATGTGCTTATTTTACCAAAATGAGATGCTCAAACTCATTAAATAAATTTCAGAATTCTCTACCATGCCAGGAAAAGACCAAAAAAGAAAATGTAGCTGGCCATAAGGCCAACTTCTGTTGCAACTTGTTTTTTCATGATTCTCTATTCATTTTCAGATATGTTGTAGAAAATGTGTGTTAAGGCTGGTTTGTGCTTTGCATGGAATAATTAGCCACAGTCTTTCTCCAAAGCTGTGAATATAAAACAAGAAATAATTTGGCCAAGAGTCAAATACTCAACAGGTCTGTCTCCTCAGAAAGCAAGATGCCTCACACAAGACATGCTCTGGCGTAGATTCCAGCTATAGCCAGTAAAAATTATTTTTCAGATTTGCACAATCCTGACTTTATAATAGAGTCACTGTTTGTTCTCTTTTGAGGACCAGAAGAATGCAAGACCATACACCACCGCTTCCTCTGAATTCTCTCACAAAGCAAAGCCTGCTCCTACTCTGTCTTTTACAAAACCAGCTTTCTGTATACCCACAGACATTACACAAGGGTCTGCATTGCAAACTTGGTTCCCCTGAATTTACACATGCAATAATACTACTTACTAAAGGTGACCATCTGATTAGCAGGAAGCAACAGATCATCATGCATGCTGAGGAACTGCAAACACCACAAAAAAACTGTCTTGTGTAGGTATATCAGGTGGGGAAGAACATGCATTAATAAGCAAATATAGTGCTGTCTTCTAAGTCTTCAAAGACTAGGAAAAGCAATAGTCGTTGGGAAATGTCCTCAGAAACTCTGTTTATCTGCCTAAATCATATTTCCTTTCAATGGTATAATATCCCAGATTAAGTCTTTCCTTAGATGCTTGGGATTATATCTTCTTCAGCATTTTGCTCGCAAGTGCCATGCGCTTACACCCTATACTTTCTTGATGACCTTGTCATGTGCAAATGGTGGTTTAGATACAGTGTATGTACTACAGTTAGAACATACTTAAGTACACCGTACTGCAGGCCAGTTAAGAAAACAATTATTCAGCACCACTCTAGGGAATCATTTATAAAAGCCAAACCCTCCTGAGACTTCAGTTTGTCCAGAAGACGTTGCTCCACATTGAACAGCAGCAGACTAGGAATACAGACAGAAAAACGGAAAGTATTTTCTACAGAAAAGACCTCTGTGGTCATGGCACCTGAATATGTAGATCCACACGTCTCAAGCAATACCAAATGATCTCCTGTATGCCCAGCTGCAAGTGAAAGCATGCGAAGCTACAACGGTCTGAGGGATCGCATCAGCTGCTGGTTGTGGACATAAGCCACTGCAGACCATCTCCTGTCAGCTCTGCGGAAGAAAGCTGCAGGAAGGTACTAAAGCAGTATCAGCTTGGTCAAGTAACACAGACAAGGGAGGGGACATGGACTCAGTGCAGAAAACAGTGCAGAAACTCCTGAGGAACTGGTGCAGCAAAGCTGCTTTCAACAGCAGCTAGCTGAGATGAGATGGCTTTGCTGAACTTTTCTGATGCTGCATAATCCAGGACTAACTGAAACAAGAATGAAGCTTCCCTTCAGCTTCTCTGAAGATTCTTTATGCTTCACTACATAAGACTATAGGTACTCCTGCAATCCACTAAAATTTACTATGCAAGGATACCACAGTGGATAATACTTACAGAATTAAAGATGTTAATTGTCTGATTGAGCATGCAAACCCCAAGGTTCCTTGTTGTTGCAGACAAACAATTTCCTTTAGCAAGGTGTTGAAATGCACACTTATGATGGATTGCATCTCGTTTTGTACAGACTACTCTTACTGTATATGCATACCAAAGGTCTCTATTCTGAAACTGACCTTGGTGTATGGTTTTTGTCCCCATAAACCTAATCACTGCATCGTCCAAAACATTGGCTTCAGCAGCTCCCATATTTCCTCCCATTTCCTTCTGTAGCTTCTACATCTGTCGGCTTTTCTTTTCCCACATTACAGTCTCACATCTTTTGCAACAGCTCTTGCAGTAACAGCCCCAAATCTCATTTACCACTTAGAATGAAGCTCCAGAATTTTGGATGCCTGATACCCACTTTAGGCTCAGGCTCATGGTAGTGGCTGTGTGTATGTCTCTGTCTGTAACTAAATCAAAGAAGGCAAATCAAGGTTATAGCGCAAGTTTGTATCAAACTCACATTGCAGCTTTTACTCCGCATGCCCCTGGGTTTCCTAAGGCCAGATTTCTTTCTGTTGCAATTTTTCTACAGTTGAAAAAAAAAAATCCCCACCAAAGATGCATCAGAACTGCCTTCTTTCTTCTCTTGTGAGTGGTCTTGGTGAGAAGGGAAACAATGAGACTTTAAGGTCTTTTGTTTCACATCAGTGGGGGCAGAAGGGAAGAAGTTCTCTTGGAGGAGTACACCGAAAAGAACATGTAACTACAATGCAGTATAAGTATATTCTTTGCAAATTATTAAATTTCACATTTCATGGTAGCTTTGCACTATTAGAAAGCATAAGGTGGGTACATCCTTTAAGTGCATTTATACAGACAGGCACAAAACCACTTAGGGATCATAAGAAACTTTTCTCAGCTCAAGTAACAGTTGACAAATGGACAATGAAGAGACAATATAGAAATAGAGACTTTCCAAATCCATCTCTAATTTGGTTTGGGCATCAGGTTCCAGCCCACCATTACTGCCATGGATCCCATGGAAAAGCAGCAATAACAGGAAAGACAGGAAAGCTTCAGTCAGATTTTAAATCTTTCACAGTTTTCTAATAGGAAATATTTTGGCATTTGAGGTTTTTTTTTTTTTTAATTAAGAATGCAAAGTTTATAAGCATTGGTTTTAGATGAGAAAGGTGATCTCGTCCTTTATTTCTGGGTCATTTTCTACTTAAATACTCAAAATTATAACCACATGTTCTGAATGTTTAGCATATGACAGATGGTCCTACTCTAACTGAATCTAAGTCTTATCCAGCAAGGAAGAAAAAATTACTGGGGTTTTTTTCACCTCTCTTCTGTCTCCAGCTTTCCCTTAATTTCTTATTGTTGAACAAGAGGAACACAGTAACTTCCCCAAAACATTAGGTTCACTGTTTAAGAAATGCCTGTCTGTAGAAAGTACCTAAGCCATTTATTCACCCAAATCCTAAACAAAACATTTGTAGCAGTTCTGATGAGTCCCATTAATCTTTTCAAATAAGCTAATTTTATTTTTACGTGTTTTTGCACTTAGAAGCAAAAATGCCAAAATAGTGTAAAAAATGTTCTACTTGTGATACTTCCCATTTTACCTGCATCAAGAAGGAGTGGATACCTCACTGGGAAACCTGCTTTTATGATCAGGCCAGTCACCTTTACAGCTAAGAGATTCACCTATGACAGACATGTTTCCAGTACCACTAGAACAACAAGACAGCAATGTGTGAAAGAAGTTTGTCTCACTTGCAACTGGATTCTCAGGTGTAACAAGCCCACAAACGCACCTTCTGGCAGACCAGGGCTTTTTATTGCTACAGCATTCAGATGCACCTATCTGCATATTCCAAGCATGCTGAAGTATCTGGGTTTGGTGCCTAGGGCTAGCCATCCAGAAGCAAGGACTCCAGCGCTCTGAGGTTCCAGTTTAGTGCCAAGCTTTCCCAGACATCACTGGATGTCAAAACCAGAGCACCAACAGAGTCCCAAAAGTTAGCAGAGTACAGCAATATAGACATACACAGGATGGTGGTTCTAAGGGTGCATCATAGTGAATTAACTTTGTTCAAAAGAATAGCTCACTCCTCCTTGCTTCCCATAAAAGAAAACACGCTTCTGGGTAGCACTGAACTTAAGCATTTTTTGTTTCATGAAGAATAAAACATCTTGTACAGATAGCTCCAAAAGTGGTTTGCTTTGATTTCGTGTTATCCTCAGCAACAGCCGCAGAACCTCCAAGGAGGCGGCAACAGCTTGTGTCCTCCCAATAACATTATCAGAGAAACAACGAGAGAAACAAAGTCAAATATTATATAGACTGGTTGTCACAACACTCCTGTGGGAGACATGTCACAGGCAATTTCAAGGCAAATAAAGGATTTGAACTCAGGTCTCCAGTACCTCAAAAGCTGGGAGAGGCAATACCATCACCTGCAGCACCTCTTTCTTCTCCCAGACCACCTGGCTTCATTTTGTATTTTTATGTTTATGACTAGTCTAACCTTTGTTTTTTAATCTTTCCTTATAGACCAAAGATAATTAATGAGTTAAGCTGATACTTATGGAAACCTAAGCCATATTCTCTCTTGAATAAAATATTTGCTGAAAAATAAAATCACCCTAATGAAAAGAGGAAACGAACTAGAGGCAATCAAAAGAAATGGGGGAGTAGGGAACAGGCCTGAGAAAGGATATAGAAAACTTTCATCATTCAATATGTTACTAATCAGCATAATTAAAAAGTAGTTAACATTCAAGTGCACAGGTATAAAAAAAAAAAAGTCTTGTACGTTTTTGCTAGACCACAGACAAAGTAAAATGTGTGATAGTGCAGATACCATCAAGAAATTTCGCTAGGGAATCAGCATGAGTTTATAGCCTATTTAAAAAAGAAAAACCGATTTTAAATTCTTCACACCAAACTTACAATGATGTTTCTTTTTGAGGAGGGCAAAGACACTCTGAAAGGGTTGGTGTTAAAGCTGATCAATGGTGTTGGGAATGGTCTCTTAACAACATTCTCCTTTTCCCCCTCCAGATTCCCCTTCTGAAAAGTTCAGAGCACAGAGAAGTGTGCTTGTGCCTCAGTCCCATGGAAAAATTTATCACATTTAATCAGATTCAGAATAGGCATAAAAGAATACAGTAGCGCAATGGAAAGGACAGGGGAGATCTGTTTAGAGAGCCTAAACTTGTTTGTTTTCTCCAGCCTCAGATTTGAAAACAAGCCTGCTTCCAAAGAGAGCTCCGCCGACGGCCTTGATGGAGCCACACACAGGCACTGCAGCCTGTGCCCTCTCCTACCACCCATGGGGTAACCCCCCACGCAGAGTCAGGTTTAAGACCGTTTCTTTCAATGAAGAATTGTGGCAGACACAAGGCAAGCGAGTGCAACAACCATCTAACGCTACCAGTGAGATTATTGTAACAGTCCCAAGGCAGATCATGGAAAGGAAGACTGCGGTCGGTGTACATGAGGAAGGATTTAACAGACCACTTCAGCATCAACAGGCACTGAAAAATAGATTAGAAATACAAAATAGTTTTCCATCTTTGTGGGCTTAAAATGCATCACTTTGTGGATGTGGGAAATGTCACTGATCCTTCAGCTAGTTTCCTACCTTCTTTCCTAGTTTCAAATCAAAGCTCACATTTGAAGTCAGTACCCAGGAATTTGCACCCTGGGCCCTGAAGTTAAAGCAGAATCCCTGAAGGTGGTGTGTCCTGGCTCAAATAAGCACCTTCCAGGCATCTGGGTTAAAAAAAAAAAAAAAAAAAAAGTGAAAACAAACCCTTGAAAAAAGTAGGATCCTGAAGCTGTGGGAAGGGGCCCAGAGGCCTGCAGCGTGCAAATAATCCCCAGTCACGTTCACTGCAGGCTGCAGTGCCCTAAGGCAAAGCTTGTTGGGTTCCTGAGGGGCTGAGGAAGGTGTAGCCGAGTTTCGGGCACCCCAGCAGCCCGCCCAGAAGCCACCATGCCTGAGCCACGGCGCCACAGCCAGGAGGCCAAGCCAGAACCAGCTGCCCCAGAAGGGCGGCCGAGGCGCCAGCAGCCGCCTCCGAGAGACAAGCCCAGCCACGGTGCCGTGCGCTGCCGGCATGGCAGCAGGCACCGTGCTCGTGGCCCCGAATGGCAGAGGCTGGGGACGGTACGAGGGAAGCCTGCTGGGGCCAAAGGCTCCAGGAACGGGCAGAGTTGCCGGGCACCACAGGTACCTCCCGCGCCTCCGGACAGGCCTCCCTCTGCCAAGTGCAAGTGCAGAGCCAGCGCCGCGTTCTGGGGAACAAAATAATAAAATAGCACCATTCTGTGACAGGTAACCACCGGAGCCCTCGTGGCTGGGATGCCCGCGTTAAGGCCATATATACAGAGGACTATAAGCCTTAGGCATTTAAAAGAACCTTTGCAATCCAGGTTTGAAGACTTGGCTTTATCCAGCTGCAATTTTACATATCGCTCCTTTGCAGTATCTAAACGTGCTTTACAGAGATGGGGACGCCTGCGGGTGAAGAGCGCAGGGCGAGCACTATCAGTCGCAGCAGGGAGGAGGCAAGCTGAAAATGTAATCGATCATTCTAAATAATCCTCCCACCCTTTTCATTTAATGCATACTCTTTCCAGTGACTTTTGCTGTAGGGTAGTATTTGCATGTGAAGTGTGCAATTATGAGCTCATGAGAGACAACTGAAACCATCTACCAACTTCGTGAAAACTACTTGGAAATGCAGCTCTCAAAAATACAGGATTATTAGTAACGGTACATCCAGATTGTCCAACACCATTATAGCACAGTTTCCTTCCTTGAACATTATCCTTTTCTAAAAGTCCATTAAATTGAAAAGAATTTGTGCAATTCATGTTATTGCTATCCCACTGGTCCTCATTTTACTGGGAATTTGTCTTTAAAGCAGAAATGATGCAGACTCAATTGTCTCACTGCTCTGAAGAAACTTAATGAATTTTTAACAACACACTGGCGTGGTTTCTCATGCCAAACCCCCTCCTTTTTTACCCTAGTATCAGTCTGCATTAAATGGCAATACCTAAAACTACACCCATGAATCATTTAAGTTATTAACAGGTTTGCATAGCAAATCTCTCAGAGGAGTACCTTGCAGAGAGCCTGTGCTCCAGAGGCAGGCAGGCAGTTGGTTTTCTAATGGCTCTTGTATGACTTTTTCAGAATCTATGAATGTTCAATGTCAAACTAAATTACAAACTAAGTTTCTGAGCTGAAGAACAATGTCTTTACCTGAGGACACCTTTTCCACCACAGATATCTTAGACGTGATCGTAAATCCCTACTGACAAAAGCAGTCATCATGAAATCAGATCCTTTCTCCAGAACAACTATAGGGAATTAGGACTTAAAATCTCTTCAATTTAAAATCTATTGTTATCTTCAGGACAACTGTTAGTACTGGGCCACATGCTCACCTGGTGAAGCTACTAAAATCAGTGAGACCTATTCTTACCGTTGGCATTTAAAAATCCAGTTAACTACATTTAATCAAAGTGAGATGCATACTATCACTCTTCACTGAAATATGACCATCAAATTTTGAAATTGTGGCATTGTTTCTGTTTCCTTAAGAAACTTGTCACCAGAGCTAATTCATTTTTAATGTTATGATTGTATCAACATTTTATAAAAGATGCATAAAGAGAAAACAATTATTCTTACCTAAGTAAAAAAAAAAAAGAAAAAAACTCACTACGTATAATATACAAAATCCAAGGCTTTCCACAAACCACCAGCTTCCAACGTCAACTGCAGTCAAAGCAGTTACGAAAAAACTCTGGTACAGCAGAGAGCAGCGAGCACAGTGGCTGCTATTCAAATGTCAGAAACCAGTCATCATTCAAAATATATACAAGTAGGCTAGGGGGTTACACTAAATTATTTTCCAATAATGTTTGTGCCTCTAGAAGAGGCTGAAACACAAGACAGTTCAAGAGCTTACAGACATCAAATAAAGCATGCCACACAAATTGAACAAATACAATAACCAGTCCTCAAAAAAACCCTGAACAGCGTTCCAGCAATGGAGGGCTGCCTGCAGAACGTTATCCTTAAACTCTGATATTTGCCCGATGATCAGTAATATCAAGTTCTGAATTGGAAATGGAGTTCTTTATCCAGAGTGCCTTGACATTCGTCCCAAAGGCACATGGCAAATTGGTGTCCAGGACACAAATAAATTAGGTTTTCCATCTTCTAAGCTGCTGCACAGTCTACCATGTTGATGTTTACTGATGCCCACAATCAATCAATCAATCACAAGATTCTCATCTGCTCATCTAAAGCACGAGTTTTCCAGGCAGCTACTTTCTAAGCTTCTTCTCATGCTGACTACCGCATCTTTTGCACATTTTAAATACAGGGCAGTACTATGGACCTTTGGAAAAAAATGTACTAGGAGTACTCGTTATATACAGCAGAGATTTGCCATGAGGGCTACGTATCTCAAATACACTTCCAGGAAGGAAAATTCTTCCACCCCTACATTAAATAAAGAAGAATTTTTCAGTCTGTGACCTGTTTAGCACTTTAAGACTGGGGCAGTTAGCTCTATATGCTCCTGCTGCAGTGCTGGCTAAAACTGATACATCATCTTTACACTTAGTGGCATGCCTGGTTTGACAGTGGAGCTGCACGCATGAAAAAGATAAAAGCTATTATGAAATCCTGGTTCTCCCTAAAACAGTATTTCTAAGATGCTGATGTGCTCAATTAGCTTGTTACCTAATAGGCTTTGCATGCTGTTATTTTAGCTCTTAATTGTAAAAGGCTGTCTCCTATGGGCTTGAAATGTCAACTCTTCCAAGCAAATATCAAAACATTATTTCTGTCATATACTCATTTGAGTTACTCTTTAGCAAGGTTTAAAATTAACCAGTTACGACACACTGCAATTAAAACTGCCTTCAGAGAGACACGTTCTCATAGGCACGTGTATGACTTCACCCTTTAGAAGATATTTCTGCTATTTGTCCAAATCCCTAAAGGCATCATCATGACAAATAGGGATGAGCAGTGACATTTCTCAGTGGTTTTATTCAATTATAAGGAATGGAGCTTTCTTCAAACTTGAGTTTTATTTAATGCTGGCTGTATCAATTGGTAAATTCTTCATGGAGATCTTTAACCTGTTAAGTAAGAGCCCAAACTGCACATAAATTACTAAACTGTTATATTCAGCTAGGCACAACCCAGTTTCCTTTATTTTCTTGACAATTTAACAATTTTAGGAAACTGTAATGTGGGAAATTGAGAAATTTAAGCAAGCCTCAGCTCAGCCTACATACTGACCCTTTCTCTGTCCATATAGATCCCCCTGCAAAAAGTAATTAAGCTAAAATTAGTCTCGAAAGCACACACAGAGTCACAGTGCAGCTTAGTGAGTTAGAAGGAAATCACAGCATCTGATGACCTTTAAAAAAATCAAACTAACTAAAAATTAAAATTGATGTAACCTCTATGAAATCTTGAGAAAGATCTTTTAAATCAGGGAATATTTCTGATGATCACATTAAATTCTGATGATCTCATTGATTCTAAAGTCAATGTTTGTGTCACTGGCAAACTTTACTTTTTATTATATACCTTATTTTAGGTAGGTCAGTGCTTGATGCAATTGTTCAATTGCAGTACAATGTAATTAAGGCAGGAATACTTTCCAGATATTCATCCAATGCTACCAATTACGGACAAAGTTAAGCAGGAAGATCAGTGGCAAGAACTCTAAGCAACAACAGATCAGACTTGAAAGACCACGCTTCTGGGGTGGGAGGCACAAACTGCCCTCCCGGCCCACACACGGCCTCAGCACCGGCAGAGAGCAGCTGCTCTGCCACCCGTGAGACGAAGAGGGAGTGCAGTGAGGTACAGGACCCCCCCGCTGACACAACAGGCCCAAGGCAGAAAGCAGACAGCTGAAAGCACCAGCGCTGGGGGACCATTTTCAATACGGATGTGGAGCCAACTGTTAGCATGAGTCCTTTCCCCGAGATTAATGCATCCAGGAAACATAAGAAAGAGTAGTTTCCACTCTCCCATCTACTATTTCTGCATGTGCTGTGTTGTTAGGGAGAATCATATCTTGTAAAGAGCAATTCTTTAACTGGCCTTGGGTCACACAAGCACCACAAGATAACTTGCTGCTGTTCTCTAGAGCAAGAGGCTCAGTGAGTGGAAGAGAACAGACAGGTTGTCAAGGTAAACATTTAGCACCTAATCCAAGGTGCAGCAACAGCTGCCAGAGAAGCTGGAGCAGCAGCTGAGGTGCAGAGCCTTACACATGCTGTGTAGTTTCTCCTGTTCCCTCAGCTTGAGAAATTAACCCAGAATAGATGTTGATGGGGACGTAAACTAGCAAAGCTAATGGGGAGCTATTCCTCCTGATGTTTTCTTACTTGCAGAATACCATCCTGTGTTGTCTTGCTTTCCTTGACATCTAACACGTTAGGAAGCTTGCTCATAATAAATATTTTGAAAACAAGTTATCACGATCAGTAGCATTGATCTTTGAATTTAACAAATTAGAACTTCTCAGCCTAAATTGAGATGGATGGTCACACATTGCCTCTTATATTCTTATAATGATTCTAATCTTGCCTGATCAACTTTTGCTATTAGCATCAGTGGGAGCTAGATCCGTTTTTTTGCTCGAATTTGAGGGCAGAAATAGCCACATGGCAATCTATGGGAAGAAAAGATGCATGTCCTGGATTCGTCCCCATAGCAATAGAGCCTAGACATGGTCAACAAGGCAGTGAAGGACTCTGATAACCTGGAGGGCCCTCCTGGTCTCCAGGAAGCCCAGAGCCCTCAGGCATGCCATCGCCTGAGATCCTGCCCATCCCCACAGCCACCTTGGCACTAGCAGTACCTCATGCAGTACTCTCAGCCATAGCTTGCACAGTCTCTGGGCTCAGTTAGTTTACACAAGCAGTGCCAGAGCAGAATATAATATGCTGTGTGTCCACGAGTAGCTGCATTTTTTTTTTTTTTTTGGTGTACCAAGAAGCAGAATCACAGAAATGCCTAAATGTATGTGCTAGCTCTCTGCAGGGGCTGAACTGAATAACCTTTTTGTTTGCCACATTCTGGATGGCAATAGTGGTACAGCTAAAGAGATGATGCCCTCTTTTTTCTTTTTGTTTTTCCTTATTTTTGGGTGCTAAACTGATCTGTCATTTTCCTGTGAAAGCTCAAACTATGTCCACACATTTTCCTGCACCTGAGTATGGATAAGCGAAGTTTTCAGGCCTCAGACTAGATGTTAAGAGGCTGAGGTAAATAAAAAACTCATTGTCAACTAAAGGTTCCTCTCCCTGTTCTCATCAGACCTTTCTCCCTTTACCACAGAAAGGAACCAAGACTGATGAGTACTTTATGACTTCTCATTCTCATACACCAGAGGGGGGGGGCAATAAAAACAGAGGTTGTCTCAAAACTCAGTAGCATATTTCAAGATTCTTATTTACTTCAGACATCTCCATGAAATGGATCACTAAAAAATGAAGCACAGGGAAAGAAGATTGGGTTAAATCAATTATGCACCATGTCAGAATTCAAAGATAACTCTGAGCAACTGGGATATTTTCAACACACTACTGCTCCAGAGGACATCACAGCTCAAGATAATGTATCCTGCATGAGCAGATAAGCATATCAAAACGCTGAAAAGTAAATCCTACAAAGCACTGCACATTGCAATGTTCAGGCCAGTTCCTCCATGTCTTCAGCTGCATCGCCTGTTTCATTCTCTCCTGGCTATCCATGGAGCACCAGGAGAGAAGGAAAGAAGGGCAGTAGGGAGTGCACAGTGCAGCCAGCCTGACTTTCTCGCTCTCTGTTTCACGATCCTGCTGCTTCCACGCTATTTATCATTTTTTTCCTTCCTGTCTTCTTTTTGTGTCTGTGAAAAGCCCTCACTTCTGCATTTCCAGCTATAGGAAACACATCTTTTTTTATATCCATGCTTTGTGACAATTGTCTCATTCACTGATAATCACAGTGGGGAATCACTCTCTTCTATTCCTAACATCTTATTTTTATAATTTGAAGCCTTTATCTAAATCTGAAACTACTACCAATTTAAATAATCCCATTGATGCAAACGAAACTACCTGGGTGTAGTTAACTCCTGGAAATTGGAGGACATTTCCTAATCATTTAACACACGTTAACAAATTCTTTGACCATGCAGCAAATAGAAAGAAAATACAAAGAGAAGCGAGCAATTTCTAACATACTCTCTAAATCATAATCACCTTTAAACTGTTGGAAGAAAGAGATAGAAGCAGTTGGGGTAAGGCACCCCATTTCACAAGTACCTCTAGGATTCGGGTCAGGTTTTCCACACCTTAGTTCACCAGCAGTTGAAGACATTAAATAACAATAACCTGATTTAAAGAAAATAACATCACTACATTTCAGACCACTGTCAGAATACTGAAGAGGATTTTGCTCTAGGATACAGAACAGTTTCTTCTACAATCAGGACACAAGGTTATATTAAGTTAGAGTGGCCAAAATGACATCTAAGGGACCTACACCAGTTCCAACTCAGCCTAACGCCAAGTTCGGCTCAATGCCAGTGCCAACCCCATGTCCATGCAGTCCTGGTGTGCTCTTTCAGGTTCTTGGAATTAATGAGATAATTTTATTCCAAGACCTGTGCTCTGTCTATAAACCACTCACATAGACAACTTCTAGGCTGCCCTACACTAAACATATGGAAAGAACGCCTAATAGTAATAATAAAATAGCTGTTTAACTCTGTTTATGCATGCCTGCCCTAAAAGAAGGCAGCCTTTAGAAAAAGCCTTCTTTCCAGGCTCTAATGCCTTGAAAATATTTTCCCAACAATCCTGACCACTCAGTTAAGAAAAGCAGAGATTTATTTATCATGAGGAATATAAACTAGAAATGGTGCATGCTAGGACAGAAGTTTAAATTAGTTCCAGGCTGAAGGTGTATCAGGTAGTTTCAATTCTTTAGTACCAATTCTAAATTAAAGACTTCTGGCAGTAACTATTTATTCTGCACCACGAATACCTTGCAGTCTCTGTTTTGGTCATCTTTAAACGTCTCTACAAGGCAGTCCAGATGAACACAGCTTACAGTGGAATAAGTAACTGAGCTTAAGGTGTCTGAAAGCCTAGATAGCTGCCTCATCCTTAGATTGCCTGTGGCCTCCGCACACTATACATCCAGCAAGTCACTAGCCTGTATGATGTTCCTGAGAAACATATGCCCACTATATGTACTTAAAAGTGGGCATCATCAGAGCAAGTTTTGCTTCAAGTTAAAGCACGTCAGTCCTCACCAGGGGAAAGAACTGCAGAAACTGGAAGTAAGGGATTCGGTGTATGAGGCCCATTCAGTCCCCAGCATCAGTGCAGGGGCTAACTATGAGAATGTCAATCAGTGGAAACTGCAGCCTAAGAGCTCCCTGGACACATGACCAACACAAAGTGAAACCGAACCTCAATTTCTTTTCAGAGAGGGAAGTTTATTAGGCAAGAAACAACATATCTCTGCTTGCTTTGTTGCTGAACAATTCTCCTTTGCCTGCTTCCCTGATCAAAGCACAGATTCCCTTTTGCCTTAAAAGGAACAGTTGCTTAAAAACTGACATACATAGAAAAAGAGAGAATCTCATTCTGCCACAGATCAGTGGAATGCTGCTTCTCATTTTCTTTAAGCTACCTCCCTTCTTTCTGTCTGCAGAGACCCTCCAGTCTGACTTTGTCCTTTTCTCAGCTCCTAGTCGCACGTCCAGTACTGCAAACATTAGCTACTCTCATCCAATGCACAACTTGGGGTTTATTTATTTTATTTTTTCCAGACCTTAAATGCAACACTGATGCATAATCACTCAGCTTTACATATTTGCTGCAGTTTCCACTCTGGTGGGAGATTTAACAAAGCAGGGAAAACCCCAATGATTCACTGGCATCCAGAATTTTCAAATAATTTTCACATTTTACAGTCCCATACAGCTGAAATTCTGTCCAAAAGACCCTAAGAAAGGGAAAGCACTGCTATTTGGCCAGAAAAAGTGAATTGCTGTTGAACAGCAGTATCTCCACCCTCAATATCCTCTTCTGCTTGAGGTCTGTGCTGCAGGAGGTGGATTCACCATACATAAAAGTAGAAACCAAGAGCAACATTTCAATCATTTTCTGTTGGTGTAATTTGAACAGTATCATTAAGTTACATTGCTGTACTTGGTGGATGTAATAATGGGGAGACCGGATGGTGAGGGCTTAAACTGCAGATGACATCACCATTAAAATGATTCATGTTATCATGAGATTACGTCAAATAACAGGGTTGCAAATGCCACAGTACTTGTCAGAACCATCTCTTGCTGCACCCTCTCTGAGTGGTGCCAGTGACACATTCAGGACTTGTTCTGTGATAGTCCAAGTGTTTAAGGACTAGAAAATGATGCACGGGATAAATGGACATCCCAGGGGATCATTAACAGGCTATCAGGCTTTCACTTTTCATCTTGAGTTACAGCCGGGATAGGTCAATGACAACCATGAGCCCTTTCTATCTGCCTTGGGGGAGCAGGCGGGTAGTGCTGATGGGTTACCCAAAGTAGAAGTAGCCACAACACAAAAAAAGGCACTTTAAATGGGAAGTACAGTAGAGACCGAAACCTAAATAAGCCAGCTCTTGCTCCAGGCTTCCAGCTATGAAAACTTTTGTCATGCACTGTACACTGCCAAGAGTAGGGTATTCTTAGAGAAACTGGGGGCGACAACTGAGGGAGTGTCATTCACCAAATGAGATCAAGTGTCTTGGTCCTGTCTTACCCTGCTCCATCCCTTGCACATGCTGTTCTTGATACTCTCCAGCTTCTACAGAAAGGAAGTTCTGCTCCCTAACAACGCACAGGTCCCTCTATGGGCTTATTCAACCCACGGTGCAGATGCATACGGTCTTAGTTGGCACCCGCTACATGATGAATTTCTAAAGATAAAAAGACAGAAAAAGGAGCCTTCAGAGACACAAACACCCTTGTATGTGCCTCATGAAAAAAAGAAAAAAGAAAAAAGGAATTTTTTTAAACGTAAAGATAGCTGTCAAAATCATACACAGAATAACATGGACACAACAGAAGAGCACACACCAGACACCCCACATGAATAGAGCAATCAAAATGTAACCCAGAAAGGAAAGAACCGGTAAACTCATCTCTTGAGGATGAAGCTACTTGATCTCCTTCTCCATGACCTACAGGAGAAGCTGCTATTACATCTCCATAACACAAGCTGCTGGTGGCAAGGTCACCCATCAATAATTCAGCCAGTTTGCCCACAAGAAGAAAATGAAAATCATTATGTGATAGCTTTCTTCTGCTAACATCTCTCTGGTGAGCTACATGGTAATGTGTTTGCCCATATACTAGCACTGCAGCTGGCTTAAGGAAGTCAGTTCTATCATTCAAATACTCCCTGCAAATACATATACTTACATATATAGTTATACACCGTATGTGCAATTTTTATGTATAGGAGTCTCCATAATATGTCTAAATGTTTAATCCCCGGTGCACAGTTTCTCTCTGGAAATTGTTAGTTATTCTAGTGGTGCCTAGAGGCACTTGCAGAACTCCCTTCCCAAGACAGGGAAGCTTCCCTGTTTCTTGTTGAATTCTTTTTAACAACTTGATATTGGGTATCAGGGTGCCTGTCAGGGTAAGCTACCCCCCAACTAGATCTACTGGGAATGAATGTATGAAGTCAGGCAGCAACAGGAGGTGGCCAGGTATGAACAGGAGATATAATGAGAAGGCACAACTTATTCCAGATTTTTTCTTATACTTTAGATGCTCCTGAAGTCCAAGAGAATATGAAGCAAACAGGGCTGAACCAAGGGACTGCACAGAAGGCAGGGTGACAAGTTGATGTTGCAGTAGCTGCAGTAAAGCTGTTTGGCTGAGGACTATTTCTTTTTAAAGTAGATTAACAACTGCAAGGTATTCCATCACTCTTCCTCAATCACTTTACATTAACATTCCTCTGATTTTAGCTTCGATGAAGTCACTAGGGAAAGTGTTCCCGATTGACTAATCTATGAGGAAGAAGAAAAACAGCACACCAGCGAAGCAGAGTACCATGGCTCTAACCAGCCATTAGGATGGGGTCAGCAAGCCTCTTCACAGCATCGATTATGTCTGAATGGAGATGAGACTCCCAAACAAAGTTTTGAAGTACAGCAATAGGAACTCAGAGGAACTTAGAAACACAGTACTGGGAGGAGAGGCAGAGAGGGAGAGGAGGTAATTTGGGGTCCAGAGGTCTTTGATCCAGAAGAGCAAGTTCAACGTCTTTCTCTCCCCCATATTCTGGGAAAATACTTGAACAATTCAGATACCCAATATGAAACAATCTGTTATCAGGCAATTCAATGACATAACAAGTTTAGATTTGACTGGCTTTTCCTGTAATTATCTGAAAATAAAAATACTTTGTGGCAAACGAAACATTACATTGAAGCCAAATGATCTTTTTTTCTGTTTCTAATTTTGGGGGGTGGGGGGGATTAAAAATAAAAATTACTTCAGTCCAGCATTTGGCTTCATGAGACTTAGGATTTGAAAATGGTGTTAATTAATAGACCTTTTCTGTTTTTCTGTACACCCCTTCTTAGAAACCACAGGATTGTATAGATTTATTAGTGGAGCAGCATGGACACCCCACTGCCACTCTACAAATGATGACCAGACTACACTGCTTTGGCCTCTTGTGAGCCTTATAACTCACGGGTTACATACGTACCACCTAACAGGAGCTGACTGAATGAGTAAAAGTAACATAGGAAGAAAAAGATGTTAAGTCTAGTGTTTCTTCTGTTCCTGTTGTAGCTAAGAGTTTTCAGGGCAGGGGTTACTCTTCAGTCAGCTTGCATATCCAATGCCTCATTCAATGCCCTAGACATGTTTATTATTTATGGACTACCTGACAGCTAGGTAGGTAGGTAGCCCATATATGCGCTCTCAGAAGCCAAGGGGCAGATATCACCAAGTGCTAACTTCTACCTGTTACCCATTGGAAACATAACTTGTAACCAGTCTTGGCTCCCGGCATCACCATTGCTTTTAAAAACCTCTGACAGATAATCGTGGAAGACCAGGGGTTGCTCAGAGAGATGTTTAAGTCACAGATACATACAGTTGCAAAAAGCAGCACTGTAAGAGTGGAGATGTGATGGCAGCACCCTGCTGTGGCACTCAAGGACATGATCTGCCCACACACAGGTGTCCCCCCTTGCCCCAGGCCCCACAAAAGGCAGTGCAATTCAGATTGGTGTGAAAGAGCCCATAGGCCATCTTCAGTTATTTCAAGACAAACCACCCACCAAGTTGGTGTTGGTTTTGGTCCTGGCAAAAAAAACACAATAGGAGGGTAAAAAGGAAAAAGCACAAAGGCTCAGGAACATATTGGTCTTTGGCATGAGCAGGATTTGGCTTCCACTCTGCTGCCACCTGGAATGAAGAGAAATTGCTTCCACTTCACCTCGGGATTTTCCATAAACAAGACACAATTATATATGAAACAGGCTAGAAAAAACAAAGGCAGCGCTAATGGGGCTCTAAAAGGGTTTTGTTAAAGCGGAGAGCATGAGCTTAGCTGTTAATGGCAAAGCCACTGGAAACAAAATGTCAGCAGATTCACACCTGACATTTGCTCTCCCATCCCGTGTGCCCCCCCAGCCCTGATCCTGGGGGGGCACAGAGTCAGCAAAACTCACACAGGCTCTGTGCTTAATTCACTCAGGCAGCTGGGACCATACACTTCCACAAGTCCTTCTCTCTCTCTACCATTTTCTCCGCTAAGCAATGATGCCCGCTGGTGAATGGTACACGCTTCCGCAGGAGAAAAGCTCTTCTCTGCTTGCTCTCCCAGTGCGAAGGGGAGAGCCTGAACAGTGAGAGCTGTCAGTTCCTATCTTTCTTTGCCACTCAGCTTATTTCCTGATTCCTAAAATGAAGCTGCAGCTGCACTGGATGGATGTGCTTAAATGCAAGCCTCCGGAGATGGGGAAGTGCTGACTGGTGAATTGCCTTCTTTCACCTTGTTCTGATGCCATGCTCTACTCTCTCAACTTTCCTCCCTGCCCCCTCCTCCCTTTCCAAAGGGGAACCAGCAACCTGTTTACTTTTAATTTTTTGTACAAGCTGTCCCTGGTGAATGCTCCCTCATATGCTTCTCTAAAATGACATCTAGTCTGGCTTCCCTGAGCTTCAGTGATGGGAAAGTCCAATAATTAGGACTTTGTATGTATGCAGTTAACTATTCCCACCATTCCTGCCCCACACCAAAGAAACAGAACCTAATTACTTCATGTTCTCTGTTCCTCAATTATTTCACGTTCCCCAAAGGAAGCAGTTATACTGCAGCCATACTGCTTCAAGGCACCACTCTTGAGACCAAGAGCCTAGCTATTATACTGGGTTCCCAATATATATATAAAAAATATACATATGTATACAAATATATAATATTATAACATATATGCTAGAGATTTCCAGCCTGACATCAATCCTTCCAAGTGTTCTGACTTACATTTTTATCTGTAGTTTTACACTCGTGCAGCAAAGCCTGAAACTGAATATTAGGCATTTATTTTTAAACATAACCTGAACATTTTTCAAGGATTGTGGGGAACAAAATATAAATTAAGCTATGAAAAGGAAGTAAAAAATAATAAACATTATTTTCAGAACCTAAGAGAAGAGGAAGAAAGAGAAATTTGGTCAAATCTACAATCTTTAAATGAAACCATATGAAAGTTTGGGGTTTTACAGCACCTCCTCTCCTGCCACTTTCCCACGTGATTAAAATCATACATTTAAACAATCTGTTCCTCTCCCCTCCCCTCTGCCAGAAGATATGATTTAAAGACTTGACTCCTAGCTGTCTAAACAAAATGCTGCACAGCAACAGCTCCTACCGCTATCACCGGATCAAAATAGAGCTGGGCCATAAAATCTCAAAGTCGAGCTTTTCTCTGTTTTCATATTGCACGGCTGAGAAATTCAGACTCCCAGGGCAGACCCAGCATCAACGTGGTAAAAGTGAGCCCCAGTAATTTCTTGGGGGTTAATGAGAACTGCTCAGTCTGTTACATATGTTATACCTTAAGGTATCTGAGAGGCCTACAGGGACTTTAGTAAGAACCAATCTACCACCCTTACCAAATAATCAATCTAACACCCTTATTAAATACCGGCACCAATTCAAAATGGCCAGTTTCTCAGTTCTGGAACCAGTTCAGCCTCCAAAAACCAAGTGCTGTTCTAGTTCCAGCACCGAGTTATCCTAGCCCAAAACCCCCACTGAGGCTATCCCACTACCACAGCGGCAGCCAACAAAGCGGTTAATGTAGCTAATGAACACGCACGTGAGCAAGCAACAGCCTGAGCATCATGTGCTGCTTCCTAAGCCTGAAACTGAAGCTTTCCCAAAGCCAGCCAGCCGTGCGTTTGGAGCAGCTGTCAATCACACCATGAAGTCACGTCCGATCAGCCTTTTGCCTGGGAGCCGCAGGGTGCCAGACTCCTCAGAGCACCGAGAGCGACATTCATTCTGTGAGTCACACTGGTAAATTTATGGCATCCTCATCCAAAAATGAGATGTTAATTCACAAAAAAAAAAAAAAAAAAAAAAAGGAAAAGAAAAAAGTGAGCAAGAAAAGCAAAGATGACAGTAAAACTGAGCTTTGCGATCACAAAGCAGTGCTGGGATAGAACAGGGGCTCCTGGCATTACATGCTGGGAACCATGCAGCTACAGAAGGCACAACTCCCTCCTACCTCCGTGTCCTTCCTCAAAGATTTTGGAGGTGGCAGACCCCCTCAGAAACATCCCAGAACCTCACCTCCTCCCATCCATAGTTAAAAGCTCCCATTCTGCTTCTAGTTAAATCAGCCTTGCACACGTACATGCATGCATGTCCCATGGCCCCTACACAGCTTTACTCTCTTTTATGAGTTCAAGTTTAGCACCAACCTATGAAGTATTCTGCGAAAGGGCAAAACATTCTAGTTTTCCTCTTCTCCTACCTGTATTTGCAACTATAACATTATACTAGAATTTTCAAAATAGCTCAAAAAATCTTTTTACTCTCTAAGTTTGAAAATTTGTAAAAACTTCCATTTTCACATAAAGAAACCCTATGGTGAGAAAATGCAAAACTACAATCATTCAAATTTTCTTCAGCTTTGCTTCACGTTATAATGAAACTAAACATTCTGGCATGGCAAAAATGACACAGGTAGAAGAACTGAAGAATAGAAAATAAAAAGGCCTTGCATATTCAAAATTCTTTGGTAGTGTCAACAGAGGGTGATACAAGAGCTAGAGCAGCTGACCTATAATGTGTCCGAAATAACCTTCTAGGACGGAGGCTACTGTATCCAGCCCTTATGTGTGTGCACCCAAGCAGAGTAAACCAAAATGGAACAGGCTTGCTTCAGGAACCAAGCCTTCATTAAGGCCTGGTTACATTAACTGAACCCAAATGCTTGGAAAAACACTTTGAAGTTATTATTGCTGCTGGTAGCCCTGGCAAAAGTATTGTGCCAAAAACTTAAAATTCAGAGAGTTTTTTCCTCCAACCTTCATGCAAGCCCATAATAACCGCACAGTAGCAAAACCAAATAGAGATCTGACAAAAGCATTATGTAGATGAGTACACAGCTAGGTTCAAGAAATTACTGGAAAAATATATTTGATTGCTACTGGTACTGCTCAAACTTCTCAGAATTTCCAATCACCTTGCAAAGTGATTGAAAGAACATACCAAAGTCTCCAATGCATAATCATGGTCAGACTTCTTGCAAAACAGACTCTCCATATTCATATACTCCACCATCAATGGAGTTCACAGCCAGAGGTTAAAGCCTACGAGTTTTAATGAATATACATGAAAGAAAATGGGTACACTTAAAATCAAGAAGGAAAAACTGCTCTCAATGCCTTTCGGAGAACTCCCATTTTAGTTCTGTTAAGAAAAATGGGAAATTTAAAGTTAAACTGGTTGAAAATGAACATGGAATTCAATGTCTAGTTTTTTTAAAAAAATAAAAGAGATGATGGTGTTTTCTTTTAAAAAAAATAATCAAAAATGTGTCTGATCAATCAGAGCAAACTTTAGATAAAGCAAAAACTCATAGAAACTACTATTGCAGGTAACTGGGACTGAAAAGAGTGGTAGGGTGTAAACAGAGTTGTCATTCCAAGAGCCATGGCAGTACCAGCAGAGCTGAAAACCCATTTCCTGGCCAGAGAAGACACAAAATGGCTTCAGATGTAGGGGAAGCTGTCATTCTACACAGGACAGGTTTTGCATTTTAGGTGAGGGTGGCAGGAAGAAAGGTAGATACTGTCAACAGAAGCACAGACCATTTGAGTTAAAAGAGCTCGGAGTCTGAGCAGAGCAGGCCAACCTGGTACGCACACCGCGCGCTAGCAGTAGGAAATTCTCCGAATCTCATTTCCGAGGCCTTTCCCTCAGAAAGTCATTAAGCTGTAATTAATGGCTCTGTGAGGTGGAGGGGATCCGCTTCGGCATCCATTAGGATGGAGTCTCAAATGTCAGAGCAGCAATGGCATTAGGCAGTCTGGCATTTTGCCCAGTGCAGGATTAGCGTTCAGCATCCTTTGAAATCTTTAGCCCTGTAAGAAAAGCTGCCAGTTTTCCCCCTGCCGGTGCGGTGCAGGACAGTAACCTGCTGGCCCAGCCCAGCGTGGCCCAGCTGCAGGGTCCTTCTTCAAAAGTTAAAAGCAGCCACAACCTGAACCCTGAAGATGCCATGGGCCTGGAAAGAGCAAGACCTTTACGGGAAGGGCTCCCCACATTTTGGGAGCCGGCTAAGAAAGTAAGGGAGGAGGACAGGGGGCAGAAAATGGCCTAAAGAGCTGGGAACAAAGCGCTACACTGGCAGCGGGGCCAGCCGTGGGGCATGAGGAAGCACCTGCCCGCAAGCAAAGGAGGGAAGCACAGAGTGAGCGACCTTCTACTTGCCCTCCAGCTGGAGGTAAGCAGGCTGTGAATCATCCCTTTGATGTTAATTTTCAGTAGAACCTGCCAGCCTGCCAGCAATCAGTTAGGCAAGGTACTAACCCAGACACCAGTGTACTGACAGCCCACCCTCTTCCACATCAGTCATGCTCCCCCACTCCCTAGCTGCCTCTGCTGTCTGTCCTTGGCCTCTAGCTCCCGTGACCTTCCTTCTTCCTAATTTGCAGAATTTCATTACTAAGTCACCCCCTTTTAATGAGAAATCCCACTCAGAATTGCATATTGGACTAGCCTAGGTAAAAGATACCAAGCTGCCAGTT
The DNA here is from genome assembly GCF_017639655.2 of Falco naumanni. Lineage (NCBI taxonomy): Eukaryota > Metazoa > Chordata > Aves > Falconiformes > Falconidae > Falco > Falco naumanni. The sequence goes on from NC_054060.1 coordinate 71,939,984, forward strand.
CACTTCTGCTCTGAGTAGCAGCGCAATGGTGATGTTAAATGTATTTTTCCCCTGCAATTGAGATACATCACTAAGAGCTGCTCAAAATAACTTTTGTCACCTCTGTGCAACCATGTTTTGTCCCTGGGTCTGCCGGTCCTATTCCCCCACCTATACAAATGTAGGTCTTCTGAATGAAGTAGTACATCCGAGTCCTCGAGAGAGAAGAAGGAAAGATGCTGAAACCTCATACTGCTGATCCAGCTGGATTGTCATGAACTCAACCCCGAAGGGAGATCCAGCCAGTCATCCTGAGGCAGTGATAAAACAAAAAACAGCCCTTGTGAAAGTTAAAATACATGACTTTGCATCTCTCTCCCTTCAACGATCTCAAAGACAAATCACAAAGCAACTCTGAAATGCCACAGAAACTTGTAATAACATGCCAGTTTTCTGCATGGAAACAAGGCATGGGATGAGTGAGAGGCCTTTTCGCCAGACAAAGAATGCAAGTAGTGTTCCCAATGCATGTTTTAGGCACAGTTGCATATAACTTATTTTTCAGCAATGGTCAAGGCAGGAGCAGAACTCCCATCTCCTGAGCCTAAGTCTTATCTTTTAAGTCCTAATCTTCCTTTAGAGCTGCCAAAAAAAATCAAATTATTAGTTTAAAATTCATGACAAGAGAAACATTTGAGAGTTTGGGAGTTTTACATGCTTCCAGGTTTCTGATTTAATCTCAGTTTGTGGTCATCACAGAGCCGTTGAAAGAAAGCTCTTTTCGTTGTCCCTTTATTTTCTCACCTGTAAAATACACATTATAGAATCTCACCTGTGCTTCAAAGGACAATTATAAGAGAACAGCAACTTTATTCAAATGTGAGGAGTCACTAAGAATGATGCCTATGGTGATAAGTACAACTGTCAACCTCTTCTAAACTTGTTTCTTCCTTGGGGAAGCTCAGCTCCCAACTTTTCTATCCATGTCTACCCATAACTTGACAAATTGAAGAACTCGGGCAACATGGAAACTTTTTTTTTTTTTCCCGGGCAGCAGGGGGAAAAACATCTTTCCACCATCAGGGGAAAGTATCAAAGCAACTGCATGGACATTTTGAAATTCAGTACAGTCAGTCTGACAGCTTCTCTCAGTCCATTGTTTCCAACTGCAGAACCATATAAGTACATTAACAGGTTAAACACCAGTAAAGTATAAGTGGTATGGACCCTAGCAAGCAAGAAAAAAAAGAAAAACAGCATCAAAAAAGCAAGATGAGATTTTCCCCGCTATTCATACTCTCTGCCACCACATAAACCTCTTCCTTGCAAGTGGGGATCCTCACAGATCATGGAAGAGTTTTTATCCCTGCAAACAGGACACTGCCAGCAGCCAAAATGAGGCATCATCCAGCTACATTTATTTTAATTATTTCTTTGCTCTCCTCCCATTAACCCCCACTGAAAATAAGCATAGGAGATCAGACTGGACCAACAGTGAAATTAGACAACTGGCCCTCAGATAAGCACACGCAAATGCCAAACCGTGCCAGCTGGTTAAGCAAGTAGATGCTGGCTAGGAAAAGGGCTGTGAGGAAGAGGCAGGATGATCCCCACCATGCTCGGAGCAAGCAAGGCAGCCAGAGAGAGGCCCGATGCCAGTGGCTCCCCATTCAGATGGGCACCAGTCAGCACAGGGATGTACAGTTTAACCGGGCAGGAAGCAAAGCAGGTTTGCAAACTGAGTTTTTGGTAACTGCTGCTACAGCCATGGGAGAGAGGCAGCAAAGGAGTGAGACAGCCACACTTGGGCTGTCTCAACACCCACAACCACAACCACAGCTGGGCATTGTTTTAAAAGGCCCACATGGAGCTATGATCAGAGTGACAGTGATGGGTAAATGCAAACCCCCTCTGCCACTTCTGTCACCTGGCACACAGTAGCTCTCTCTCTTCCACACCAAGAAACACCAAACCAAATCAAGATATGAAAATAGCTGCATGTAGTCCAAGCTTGAGGAAGAACAGCTACAAAACCAGACCAAACAGCTTTAGAACTTTTCTTTAAAAATGGAGGTACACTGGCTTGAGATAAGGCAAGACCTAGACTGAACCATCACACATGGTAGAAGCGATAACCTCAGGGTCAGAAGCAGCATGGAGCTGCACCTCAGTCCAGGCATTTCTGGGGCTTGCTTTGCTCCTGCACATTTCTTATTTCCTTTGATTTCTTCCCTTTTTCATGCCTCTTCTTCATACCCATGTCTGGAAGCTGCAGCAGAAAGACTGACAAATTTAGCTGTGAAAAAGTTTCCGTGTTGCTTTGTGGAGCAAAATAGAAGCAGAGAAGTACAGAAGAAAAAATATTATCAAGCTGGATTTTTTGAAATGTATTTGCTATTAGTCTGAGCAGCCATCCGCTTGTGATATTATGTGCATATCGACATGCAGAGCTGGAAAGCAGATGAGTAACCAACAGCAGGAAGACACAAAGTCAGGAAGAACACAGTAAGTAGAATCACTTTAGAAAGAGTCAACTTAAGAGGCAACAGCTAAACAAATTGAACAGGCAGATGACAGGGGGCATGGAAACAGCAGCTTTGTCACACAGCTTTACAAGCAGACGCAGAGACTTCATGTGTTGTGCCAGAGACTGCACAGCCAGCAGCAAGGCTCAGAACTCAGGTATCTGCACCAGTCCCAGAGCACCAGTACCCCCCAGTTTGCCCGGCTACACAGGGGCAGTGTTACAGCATTTCACACCTACTGCAGATGAAAAGAAGAAAAAAGAAAAGCCACACACCAACCCCTATATTAGCCGAGTTCCAGTCAAAGTAGTTACAATGCAAGCCTTGACCTAGCCTTTGAGAGGCAGGTCACACGTTGCATATTACTGCGAGGCAGCAACGTAAGCATGAATGCCATCAGCGTTAGCACTGCAGGCTGCTGCACAACATCTCTACAGGGTGGACAGACACTGCATGAACTGAAGTTTCCTACATGCTGGACAGCGTGTAGTAAGAAAACTGACTTAGGCCTTGTTTGTGTATGTAAAATACATTTAATTAATAAATCTAACAGTGGATCCAGTTTTCTGCAAGGAACACCTTTGCATCAGCTTCAAGCCGTCACAAACATGCCTTTAAGCAAGCAGTCCTAAGGGTTCTGCTACACAAGAAAAATGCACTAGCTTTAAGCTAGCACAGAGCTTTGATTCTCAAAGCCATGTTGATCTAGCTGTGGTGACAAGGACAGCAGTCCCCAGTTTGCTACTGTACCTCCCTACCTGCGGTTGCCCTCCCCACAAAATGCTTAGTGCATCGCTCTCCTAAATGTTGTAGCTCACAGGCCAGCCAGCGAAGCCACCAACTCCCCTCAGGCAGACAGTAGCAATGATAACTGGGAAACAGCCACTCTGCTACCTCACCGTCAGGCAGTAACTGCAGCGTGGATGGGGCAGGCTGGGAAGGCGAGGTGAGGTCTGTCTCATAACCTTGAGCCCTTGAGCTGGGGCAAGCACCTGTTTTTCAGTCCCAGTGGTTTATTATTGTCTTTATGTTGGATGTTACACGTAATATTTGTGAAATCAATAGAGAGATGCTTGTAGCTGCCTGCAAAAGCAATACCAAGTGGCTGTCTGTAATTTCAAAAAGTCAGTCTGGATTGATTAACAACGCTAATGAACATGTGAGATGCATCAGCATGTCAGGATGAAGGAAGCTCTGCAAGTTTCTGGAGGTGGACCAGCATACTAAGTGAATACAGTGTCCTCTCATCTTTTTTTATAAATGTTTAACTTCAGCATACATTGTACATGCCTGTTCCACAGTCCACACTTAGACATTTAGAGCGGCACAAACGAAGGACAGTAAAGATTGTCTTAGAGGCCAGCCATGCATCCAAGAAAATGAAGGACCCATGCATTGCCCCACTTGCTACAGCTTAAATAAAGCTTACATGGAGAACTGGAGCAGGAAATACCACACAGAGACAGAGAAATCTGCAGTTAGAGAAAAGTATTGCTTAAACTGAAGTCATGTAGGCAGGTTGCCTAAAACTTCCCTTATCACAATGCATAATAAAGCAAAGATTTGAAATTCAGTCATATCTTGCCTGAAAAGACCTTCATGGACCTATAATTTGCACTGAAGGAAACAAGATGGGGATGGGGAAAGGAGAATAGCAGGTGGTTGCAGACGATGAGATGAACATAGTTTTCCAGTGTTCCTGTGGGCCGTACTCTCTCTACCTCGCAGTCTGCCTTGTGTTCCCAACGACACTGTTCTTCTGTCATGGTGTGCCAGCACGCAGAAGCTGTAACTCCTTTGCTGGGAGACAACAGAATTCATCAAATCTCTCATTTTCTGTGGTTAAGAGGCTGCACACCTGAGTGTGCAGTCCACTAACTGATGTGTTCATTCTGTTCTTCATGAGGATCAGTGATGATATCCAGTATCTGAACTTCCCCAGGGAACTGCAATGGAGCTTCCCCAACAGAAGCTGGAATGGCAGGGATGAGCAGAAGGCCGTTCTGTACCACGAGACAATCACTCGACAAATCATGGTTCAGAACTCCAAAATATTAAGCATCTGGAACAACATGCTAACAAACCTCTAATGGTTGTGCATTGGTAAGTAGGAAGTAAGAGTATCAATCACAGAAGTCCAGAGGCTCTCCAGGAAATCAGCCAGTTGCCAGAGCAGAGGCCAGTGGATCAGTGTGAGAATGCACAACACACAGGTCACCAGGCAACTCGATTTTCTTTTTGAAGTGATAAGCAAAGATAAAGTATTACTGGTTCAAGCAGCTCCACGAAATAGTTTTTCAGAAACAAAAGTTATTTTCACAAATGTTTCCAGTCTCTCCAGCTCAGCACGAAGATGATCCCATCACAACTTTCTGTGCTGCCTCTTGACCTTGAAGCTATTCATGCACTGTCTCACTCTGAATCATGGTATGGCACAGGGTCCTGTGCCATACCCTGCTATAAATTTAATCTCCATATTTACATTTGAATGGGAGACACTTAGCTGTCCATCAACAGAGCAAAATACATGCTCTTGTTTTGGAAACAGCTTCAAGTCATTAAATGGACAAAGCTGGTCACAAATTACAACCATTTCCATATAGCTGTCATAGCTGTCACTGCCTGATCTGCTGCAGACATGCCCAAGTGAGTGCTATCACATTTCTTGTAACTGCAAGTGAGCATGCTTTCTGTGTACTATCCACTGCATCGTTCTCTCTATACTGGCAAAGTTACCAAATCTTTGAAAGAGCTCTGAACTAATTTGAATCTGTCCGTTTTTATGGAGATATGGTACACAGCTTCTCTCAATGACGTTCGAAGAAAGTTTATAATGCTTTCCTAACAGAATTAGTTACATGTTTTAAAATATATCAGTTTAGCATACAATACAAAGAAAATAAATTCAGCATCAATTTTTCTGTCTTTTGCCAAGCAAGATCAGCCTGTTCAGAGGTTGTTGTCTATTTGGCAGTAGAAACTGTCAGATCTTTTTCCTGACCATTCTTGCAGCAAGAGCTTTGGCAGATCTTGGGCCACCCAAAACAGATTCACAGAATAACTGAGGCTGAAGGAGACTTCTGGAGTTAACTAGTCCAGCCTGCTCAAAGCAGAGATAGCTCCAAAGCTAAACAAAATTGCTCAATCTTGCCCAAATTATTTGGAGACCACAGACAGAAGACAGCCTCCTGTGAGGAACTGCACAAAAGCAAAGGCAAAACTACACTACAGGTCAAAGACACAGATAATTCCATTTTTCACACATTAATTCCTAAAAACGCATTCCTTTTTACATTTTTCACACATTAATTCCTAAAAGCTCATTCCTTTTTACATCCCTGTCTAGCATAGATTCATTGAAGAACTTCCACCTACATGAGGCAGGATTGGTATGCAAAAATCACCATAGACAGATACTCATCTCACGGATAGTTAAAAAAATCAGATTTCATAACCTCCCAAGATAGCTCTTCTAGTACTGTCTTCCTAACTGTACAAACAGCTTTCCCTTAAAATCTAATCCAAATCTCTCCTTGCAAATACAACTCACCACATTCTTACCTTGTTAGATACGGAGAATATCTGATCATTATTTACACCACAACTACCTGACATCTATTAATATATTTTAAACCACATTCTTTTCTTTTCCTTTCATATTTCTACATGGGTTATATTTTCTAGAAACCTGACCTCTTTCCCATTTGCCCATCATTCTCAAAACATAGTGTCAAATCTGGATACTTTCAATATTTCCCTTTTCTAAACACTTGTCTTTACTGAATTTCATCTTATTGGATTTAACATGATTTCTCCAATTTACCAAGATCATTACAAATTCTAATTTTGTCCTCCAAAAGGCTGACAATCCTTTCTGGCTTGGTATTACCTGCAAACCCTATAAGCATGCTTGTCCTCCCATTGTCAAAATAAAAAATGAAAATATTGAATAGTACTGGACCCAGGACAGATTTCTGATGACCACACTTGAATGTTCTCTCATCTTGACAAAGAAATATTGATAGATTACTCAGTCTCTGTTTTCTGCTGGTTGTGCCAGTCTTATGTGGATTTTGCTTCCCGCGTTTACGTACAAGCACCACGCAGCACCGTGCCCAGCACACATCAAGACCCATCACAGCTGCCACGTCTACTCATCCATTAGGCTGACAGCATGAGCATGGCTGGCTCAAGCTTTGATACTGATTAAGATATAGCAGACATCAGTTTGAATATCGTGTTTAGAAGTTGATCAGAAATGGTTATTCACACAGGTACCCATGGGTTCAGATGCTCAGCATGATGTACCACAACCTTTCTGTCAGAATCTCAGCCGGTGCCTAGCGTGGAGGGGGCCTGCATCAGACTCGTTTGCCTCCCGCTGTGCGGGACACCCATCAGTTGTTGGGGAACCTCTGTGTTACCTCCCACATGCTGCAATTTGCTGGTAGTGGGAAAAGTCTAGACTGTCATCACTTCCCAGTTCAAAACAGGAATTTTGAGTTAGGTGCCCATGAAGCGTGTTTAGTTGGAAAAATTATGAAGGGTTTTTGTTAGCTGTGTGGGTTTGTTTTTCTTAAAGGAATTCTCTCGTGTTTTCTAACTTCCCCTCTCCGACCTGTTGTGCAAGTCTGTTACTATTCCCACACAGGGAAGAACATGGGTTTGGTCCTTACTGATATGACTGCTCTCTTTTCTTCCCTGCCTTCTATATTTTGTTGTTTTTCCAGCAACGAGCTTATCTCTCAGCCTCTTAGGCAAATAAGTATCTCCTGCCTGTGCTGGCTCTGTCCCTTGCTCTGTTCTGTACAGCACCTTCCTACTCCAAACCCCAGCAAAACTCCTGTCCCCGCTACACCAGCTCGCTCCCACTGCCTTCCAGTGACCATGAGATATCACAACAAAAGGCACTGTCTATAGCTTTAAGGATGACCTTCAGTGCAGAATACCTGTGGCATCCTGAGACAGGGACTAAGAGATGCTGTGATTCAAATTCTTACATTCTCAAATGTGTCCCGTCTCCCTTTAAAGTTGTCCCAGTAAGTCCCACGTGTTAACTGCAAGCATAAACCTTCCTGTCTTGAGTATAATTCTTTAGGGACATAGAACAGCAAAAGCGAACAGATACAGAGTTAAAAAGAAAGTTTTCTAATTCAATTGCCATTTGCTTAAGGGACAAAGGAAAGATACTACAGAGAATGAAAATTAATAAGTGATTTCACAGCAGTTCACCTTCCTGGAGAGTTTCTGTGTTCAGATAAGCAGAAGAGCCTTTACTTATCAGGCCCCTGCTAAGGAGCCCTCAGCTTCTCCAGAACAGCTTCGGCCCCAGGTAACCACCGGCCCTGCCAGGCAGCCTTGTGGCCCTTCCCCTGGACACTAACGTGCCACAGGTGGAGCCAGTCTGTTGTCTAGGATGGCCCACCGTCAGCGGGAGTGCCGAAGGTCACCCACCTCTTTGTACATAGCCACTGCTGTCTTGGAGGTACAGTCCAACATGGAAAGAAGGAAAGAATGAAAGAGAAGGCAAAGAAACACAGTATTTAAATTGAGTCAACATGCACACAACAAAGAGAACCCAACACCAAGCAGAAGTAAACAGATCCAGGTGGATTCCCAAGCTGGTACGGTTGCTGTAATGCCAGCGAATATCTGCCACACAGGTGTAATTTCAACAAAGATTCATGGCACTCCACAAAGAGGAGCAGCTGGAACCGAAGATACTTAGAAGGCTAATAAACAAGAGTTTCCACAAATGCATACTCCCACTTAAAAACACGCAACACCACACACACAAAAAGGGACACTGTAGACTTGCACTTCAGCATGGAATAACCTTAAATCTCACTTTTACGTATATGTTTCTATTCACCCACTTCACAGTCATGGGAACACAGGAGGCACCAAGAACAGCTAAACGAAACTTCAGTGGTTTCTAAATACAAGCCATATGCTCAACCTTGCTGACCTTCATCAGATTCTGCCTGGGTTTTGCTTCAAAATTGTACGCAGATAGTATTTGCATGTAAATCATGGCGTAACATCCTAAAATAGGACTGCATTGAAAACCAGGTCTAGGGCTCTCCAGAGATGGCCTAAATATAAGTGAACATTCAGATGCACTTTACAGATAGCCTGAAAAAATGTCAAATGTCTTAAACACATCAAGTAATATTTGCAGTTACACCTCACCAGTATTTGCTCTATTTGCACCATTTCCTATTGCAACTCTGCAAACACGGCTATAACCTGACTTTTTTGTGCATGAAACTGGCAAGTTTAAACTGGTGGGTGATTTGATTTATAACAAAATACAAAGCCAGCTGAACTGGTTCTGGGTTCAGATTTCCCTGTAAGTTTGCATGTGTCTGGTTATAGCTTCAATCATGATGCGAGGAGAGTCACGTGGCATCGCCTCATTCATTGTCACCTGCACAAGTTCCCTGGGTGGAGCTGACGGGTGAGCTACGTGCCCAACCTTTGTATCTCATACTTGGTTCCTATGGAAACTGCGATGAAGCCATGAAACCTACATCAAAACTTACTTGTTTCCTCTGAAACTAATGGATTGGTGCATTTCAAAACAGGAGAGAAAGTGCAGAAAAATGCAAGAGGACAGATTCACATTCAGGCCATTATGTACTTGAATACCTTTCTAACCTTAAGTGTGGCAAACAATAGCGATGGCACAGTTTTGAAAGAAATCAAAGATCTAAAACAATAAATGGCTTAAGCCAGCTAGATCTTAACTGACAATTGCTGCTCTAGGATACACTTTGGAAACCTGATTTGCTAACACTGTAAAGTGACTAATCCTTGGAAGAGCAAGTCGTGGAGATAATGTCTAAATGCTTAAGTACTAAAGAAGAGGCAGGAACAATTAAGACCATAACTGGTGTTGGTGCACTAACATTAAACTTTAAAATCACATTCTGAACATTCACATTGGGACCAAAACCAAACACTAATCCAAAAACACTAGTACAGTGTACTGAAAACATGTTTTTAAAATAAAGGCATTAGTCAGGGGTGGGAGAGCCTCTCAAAAGAAAAATATTAGGACATTAAAATGCCTCGCAAAAGCATCCAAGACTGGAATAAAGAAGCATACATACTGAGGCCAGTGAAAAGAGCTACCCTATTTCTCACAAAATGTGTAGTCATACTTCTGCCCTGATCCATCCAAACCTGTTCAGGAACCACTTTGCTCTCCAAGCATTGCACTGTCCCATGCAAGAGCCTCTCCCATCCTGACTCTTCCCAAACTTCTTTCCTTAAACCCCTTTTCACTCCCCTCTCCTCCTCCTGCTCCTCTATTTCCAAGCCCCTCCAAGAAAGCCCACACCTCTTTAGCTGTCCCATGCAGAGATCCCTCCTTCCTTCCGCCTACCTGAACTTTCCAACCCACCCAAGCAGACACCTTTCAAAACTGTCTCACATTTTGGTACTTCTCTGTCCCTGTCCCTCACCTGTTCTCCCTTCACTCTGCACAGACCAGACTGTTACCTGTACTTTGGACCTAACCTTCTCCTCCTGGCAAGCTCCTTCCTGCCGCTGGCCATCAGTGCTGCTTTCCTCTGCCCGCAGCAGCCAGTCAAGCTCTCCTCATCCCTGCCTCTCCTGCAGACTCCTACCTGGAAAGGGTTTCACTTTCCCATATGGGCTGCACTCCTTGAAAACCCCCACACAACCCTGACCACCTCAAAAGGTGGGAAAACCAAAATTAACGGATAGATGTAGGAAATGCTAAAAACATGCCTTAAAAAGCTTCGCTGTATACATAAATAACAAAGCATCTATTAAAAAGGGGAAGAAGGGAAAGAAAGAATCTTCCAGCCTGGCTTGAGATGGGATGGGGGTGGACTCTTCCCTACGGGCAGACATTTGCGGCTTTTAAATCTTCTGCCAATTGCAGACCCAGTTTGACATTTCCAGTCTCCATAAACTCCTGTGAAAGTGTTTCCACTCAGCCTAATGAAGCTTGCTATGCTTCCTCCTCACCCTCGTTCTTCAGCTGCTGCCTTGTATGGGAACTAATGAGATAACCGGCCACATTTCCTATGCATGTTTGCATAGGAAGGCTTAAGCACCTAAAGCAATCACATACAGATGCTCTGCCAGAGCACAGCATCTTTGAATGGGTCAGAGGCACCTGAGGAGTGTATTTATATAGGCCGGGTTGTATATCTGTGCCCCAAGGGACCCAAATACTAGTTTGTATTTGTACTGGGGTATATGGGGAGGAGTACTGTGCCTTCTCTTCACTTTGTTTTGCTGTTTCCATTTGCCCTCCCAAACCCTCCTCTCTAAACTTCCACAGGACAGCATATAATAACGGGCATGTTACTGCCAGAAGACTTCTCCCAAGCACGCACCTCAACCACAGCACGCTTCAGGGCTTGCTGCAAGCCACCTACACATCTGGTGAAATAAGTGATCTTCATCGCTACAAGCCTTGCCTCTTCCCGTAGCCATGGGCCAGGCTGGAAGGTGGGTGAAGCTTTGGGAAACTGCTGGGAAAGAGCCAGGAAAGAGAGCAGTAGAATTTTTGCTTGTTATTGCTCTGAATCTCCTTTTGCAGCTCCAGAGAGACTTCTTGGGAGACTGCTTCAGGACGTGACCATGTTTGTTTGAAAACTCTCCCAATGAAAGATAATTGTTTCCGCAGCCTGATAGAGGCAATGTAAATTAATCAGGCATATCACTTCTTAATCCCTAATAGATGCTGGTGCAGAGGAAAGAGGGGGAAAAAAACCCCTCTTAAATCACTGCACTCATGACACAAGATTACAGAAGTGCCCCATGCTGCAGCTAATTAGATACGGCACTGGATCAGTGCTAATGAATTTAATTTCTTCCTTCTTCCAAATGAAGATATGAAGGGGAAAAAAAAAGCAAGGGGAGGGAGAGGGAGGGAAGATGCATTTCCAGCTACTGTTTATTCCTGTGTGTATTCCTCCAACACCAGAGTAACATTATTTATTATTCTTACTTTTGTTACTTTTCAGCAATTTCTTTGAACACTTGTAAATTCTTAAGGAAATGGGGAGGCTGCAAATTCAACTTGAGGACATCACAATTGAGCCAATATCTGTTTCAAGCCCAAGATCCAATCTACCCGCACAGAAGAGTGGGACCTCCATAGACCTGAAGTGACGGACACACGGCCCTAATATGAAACTCATATACAAAAGTACTAACACAACTTACGCTCATTACCCTGGCAATTCTAACTGGAATTCTGATAGGAAACCTTTTGAAAATGACTAGAAGACTGACAAGATTTTCTAGCAGGCAGTTCAGGTGCTGTGCAGATACTCATATAAATGAGGTACCTTCAACAACAGAAGACAGAAGTGAATACTAAAACCACACCCCACAATATGTACGTGTTACACTGTTCGTCCAGATGGACGACACCATGCCAAAAGCATCTTGGATCACAGGCAGACTAAAAGCTTCCCTCACAATTAAATGAGGAAAGGAATTTCTTTTAATTAAGCTAGACTCAGCACTGATCAATGTCAGCTTACATTTTAGACATCCCCTTTTGCTCTACAGTTATGAGACAAGAAAAGCTGCTAGCAGGACAGACTGTTACATCCTATCAAATGACCTGTGCTTGGAATTCACCTTTTCCAGTTGGCCTCCACCACGATGCCATGTTTACTGCTGATCATCTGAACTCCTAATGAGGAATAGCAGCATTCCATCTTCTGGAATAAAAAGTTAAAACTATAGTCCTGAACAGAAGTGTTTATTAGAGCCGTGTCTGAGTGACAATCAAGCCTGGGGCAAAAGTGAATATGAGGGTAAAGTTAAAATCCTTTAATATTCTTGACTTGGGTTGTTTGGACACAACTGAGAATTCTTCCAAAGACATGTTCCCTTTCTGCCCTTCCTTTATTCCACAGTACTGACCTGTCCCTGCTAGTGATGACCCTTTCCAAGGGATGGGTATATCATATTAATCCCTTCCCTTCTTCCCTTCTTCTTCAGGGAAATCTAAGTTCAGACACAACAAAGGTAACTGATGCATTGGAGCCTCATGAGGATAAATGCCAGGAAATCCCATTTTCCCCAATGAAAGCAGGGTTTTTTGTAAGCATCTGCATGTGCCTTCAGATCAGGCTGCATAGAAAAACATAAGGTTTATATTTGGGCAATCCCCATTTTCACTTCCCTCTATCACCATAACTTTGGAACAAGGAGGGGTTTTTGTTTTCTTTCTCCTCCTTTTATCACAAATGGGTCAGTGAACTTCACAGTTTGAAACCTTGACAGAACCATCTGTTCTTCATTAAAAGCCTTTAATGACAAAGATAATGGCACTAATTAGGCTGCGTGCAAACATACACACGCTTCAACAGCTCCAGAGCTACAGGCAATCAAAGATCCAAATTGAACCAGCTGCCATATGGTATTGACAAGCACTAACACCTCTCACCCCGCCTTGTCCCAAAGTACAGGGACATGCAAACAGCATCCAGCTGGGCACGTGGAGCAGTTGCTTCTGGTACACACATAGGTCAGGGTCTTTTTGCCCTTGTTTCCATTGTCCTTCCACCATATCCTCTTCACTGTGCATTAAGAACAGTTGGGAAACACCACCACAGCATGTGAGCATGCACGCTCCATCACCACCTGCTCGGTTCAGCTCTCCCGTGGGTAGAAGTGGGTGTGCAGGGCTTGAAGCAGCACATCATTGTGTTACACCTGGAAATTATTCCCAGCAAATGGCACTGACTTGCTACTTCATCCAAACATGACTTCTGGAAGTCACGCTGGGATTCCCTGCTTTGGTTTCCTTGTCTCTGAAAGGGGCAGTACCACGGCACGGGTGGCCTGACAGAGCTTCTTCAGAAAGGTTAGCGCTAGAAATCCTTGATGTGAACAACATCTGGAACTTGGAGCTATACTAGGAAGAGTTTCCTTTTATAACAACAGCTAGATCACCACAATCAAATTATCAAGACCACCACTACCCACCCCACCCCCGAAAGACAGATCCATAGAAACACCAGCTGTTGCAGCAGAGCACCCTGGATCAAGTGGTGGACTTGCATGTGGAAAGCTGGAAATCTAGGCCTGCCTCTGGTCTCAGTTTCCTCTATGACCGTAGGCAGGTCTCCTCCCTGCTCTCACCTTTGGGAATAAGATCTGTAAAAGAGGGACGATGAAACTGCCATCCTTTGTAAAATGCTTTGAGATACATTCAAAACCAGTAAGAAGAGCCCAGTAACAGTGCTCCTGGGAAGCGTATCCAAGCACACTCTCCTAACAGAGGTATAGCGTTGTTCCTGTATGTGTACTTAAGGTATAATGGAGCTGTAACGTTCAGGTACGCACGGTAGCGAACAAGGAGCACAGTAGCTGCAACACAGCCACCCACGATGCGTTCGGCGTTGGCGGAGCTGCCGAGACCCCGCAGCCAGCAGGCACGGGGTGCCGAGCTGGTGGGGAGAATAAGCCAGAGCAGCGCTGCTTTGCAGCTGGTGGGAAACCTCATATTTCAAACCAAGCTAAGCCCAGGCAATCAGTACCAGATTTTAAAATTAATTCAGATGTGGAACAACTGAGTGCCTTGATAAGGCTTTGAGCCAGAACTGAGAAGAGAGACCCACTCACTCTCCTGTAGCATGTCTTTCCCAGAGGCGACCATTTCAGACTGACCACATTAACTCTTTGCTAATACCAAAAGCTTCAGCAAGGAGCCAACCCTCACCGTCCACTGAGACAAACCACCTTCTGACCACTTCCTCGCCTCCCTGCCTTAGTTTTTCAGGGGAAGAGCAGCACATTGTTACCCTGTTCATAATGAACTAACAACTCCCAAGAGAGGAATGGAAAGCAATGGCCAGGGCTTTTTAACTCCAGTGAATCTTTAGCATAAGGAACAGGGGCTTCTTGGAAAAACAAAGATTCTGAGAACAATTCTGATAATGTCCCAGCTATGAAGACAAGAACCACCTAGTCCCCTGTTTTAAAAGATTAGAAAGGTCCTTCATTTCTTGTTTTACCAACCACCTTACACTCTGGGGAGTATCATCTCACCTGAACCATCTTTCTCTGACAAAGGCCATTTCTTCAGCTTTTGCTGCTTAGTCTGCAATCTCCCAGCCTCCAGACAAGAGCCTTAAATAGACTAATCCATTCCTACTATTTTTCCATGATCATAACATTGTATCAGCCAGGCTCCCAAAACTCTCTTTTCAATTCCAGACAACAACCAACTGAATCAGAAGTGGTTTCTTGATAGTATAGTATCTGATAAGCAACGTCAGAAAGCGGTAAAACATCACTTAGCTGATTTGCAGAAATATCTGTCTAGCAGTGAGACAACTCTCCTGTGGAACAGGCTGGTGTACAAAACACACCAACTGTGGGACACATGGGTTAGCGCAGCTATAAAAAAAAAGTAAACAGGCAGTTTCAAAAGCAATAGACAGCTACATTCTGTCGCGTTTGCAGAAAGTAAAATTTTGTTTTTACAGGGAACTTTTTCTTATTTTTAACACAAAGTGCAGTATAAACCACAAAAGAACCAGGCATGCACAGACTAGTAGTGCTGGAGGACAACACTATGGATTTTTCATCCACCTGAGCACAACATGTATCAGCTACAATTGTGCCTGCTTAAATGTGAAGCACAAATAAAACTGATAGCTTGGCTTGAAAATCCTCGTGTTCTGACCTCCAGGCAAGAGAAAATACAAATATTTTTAAAAAAAGAAAAATAATTTATTTCAAAGGCAGGAGCCAGGCAGCGTCACAGTATCTATGTTTTAACAGCCTGAGTTTCCCAAAATGTATCAATGTCATTTATTCCAGTAGTAATTTTGTATATGCCCTGTGCCTTTTTGAAAGACATATCCATAAACCTCCTGAATCCGTTTTCACCATACACCATTGCGCCCGCCCTCTCTCAGCCCTGCCCCAACCCACAGCAATATTTCTTTATAGTCCGATGTTAATAAAGTGGTCTCCCTCTCTAGACGCAACTCATTACCCAGGCGAGTTGAAGGAGGTTGTCGGGAAGGCAGTATTACTGCAGTGACCTGTGAAGGTGATCACTCCAAGATGGGCACGACGGGGAGGGAGCACACAAGGAGATGCCTATGGCAGAGCAGACTCCTATCACTCTGCAGCCCACAGCTGCATTTGTACGGTTTCGTTCCTCCGTTCCTTTGCCCCCCAGAGGGCTGGGATGAAGCGAAGCTAGCTGCGGGTCTGTAAGGGATGCCTCCCAGCACAGGGCAGCAGGGTATGGAAGGGCTCATTCCCCACGGGCAGCGAAAGGTGAGGTGCACAGGCGGGGAGACGGGCAGCACCTTACTGACAGCATCCCGGAGCAGCAGGGACATGCTTGCTGGGTGAGACAGGCTACGCGGAGAGAGCTCTGTGGCCAGACCACGAACCTTCCCCACGCTTTGCAGTGGAAGTAACCTCGGTTCTGTCCCTGCGGGGCTGGGGTCCCCGCCATGAAGGGGCCAGGCTGGCTTAGGAGGCAGCCCAGGTGAATTGGTACCGCTGGAGGCTGGTTGTTCTGGGCCAGAGGAGCTATCACCGGGCAGGCGACACACAGGTCGTCGCGACGAACTTTCCCCCAGGCCCTGCGCTCCGGCGCTGAGCGTGTGCACAGAAACAGCCGGGGAGCAGGACTGACTGCCTCCAAGGGACAAACAAGCTATCGGACAGGGGAGTGCTGAGGAGTCAGCCCTTGATCTCACCGCTGTCAGTCATTTGTACATTTAGGGCTTTCAAACAACAAATCTAGTTAAAACAAATTGGCAAATTCAGACAAGCTGACTAATGGAGATATTATGAAGATTGCATAATTTTTTTTTTTTCAATTGATTCATTATTCACAAAAGGATTTCACAGTTGAACCCAGGTCTTAGTTTATCAAATCATAGAATCACTGAGGTTGGAAAAGTCCTTTAAGATCATCAGATCCAACCATTAACACAGCACTGCCAGGCCCATCGCTAACCCATGTCCCCAGGTGCCTCAGCTGCGCATCTGTTGCACACCTCCAGGGATGGGGACTCAACCACCTCCCTGGGCAGCCTGGCCCAGTGCCTGACCACCCTGTCCATGAAGAAACCGTACATAATATCCAACCTGAACCTCCCCTGGGGCAGCTGGAGGCCGTGTCCCCTTGCCCTGTCACTTGTTCCCTGGGAGCAGAGACCGACCCCCCCCTGCCCACAGCCCCTGTCAGGCAGCTGCAGGGAGCGACCAGCCCCCCCCAGCCCCCTCCTCTCCAGGCTGAGCCCCCCCAGCTCCCCCCTGAGCCCCCCCCCAGCCTTGTGTCCCAGCCCTGTTGCCTGTCTCTGGACATGCTCCAGCAACAAAATGTCTCTCCCATTCCTTCTCTCTTTTGTTTTGCCCAGACCACAAGCTCTTTAGAACAAAAGCTGCCTCTTCCCAGCCTTCTCCATAGAACTACCCTTAGTCACCACCCTTAATAAACCAGAGACCTCTGGATTCTGACATGAGTCCCCAGGCACCCCTCTAACTGAAGTAACTTTGTCAAGCCACAAAAATTAAAAGGAAACAAAACAACTCCCATTCACGTTGCAGAGGTTTGAACACACTGAAAGTACAGATAAGAAAGATCAGAAGGTGTTAAAATACCTGTGGCAGAATGGACGCAGTGATCACCTTACACAGTCTGCATATAAACTTCAGGTTGAACAGTGAAAGTGTGGATAGGAAGCACTGCGTAAGCATAGGGTTCCTTTCAAGTGCATAGGAAAGGGACAACCCTGCACAACACCAACCATGTTTTCCCTAAGCTCAGGTGGCATTTGGAAACGGCTCACCTAGGGGATGCCTCTGCTGAGTACAGCTGGCAGATGCTAGGCTCACTTTTACCTGTACTCTGAGACATCCCAAAAATCTGGTAACTGCATTAGCACAGCACTGAGCTTGAATTAATTACCACAGTTCTGCCTTTTAATTCAAGTTTTGGTTGGCAATACAGGAAACCTGAATTTTGGATTCCTTAGAGCAGGCTAGCAGCAGCACCACTGCATAATGCAAAGTACCGAAGCGGTATGATATCGCTCTGCTGGCTCACATTTTGTACTGCTGAGACCCAGGAGGCATAGACTGCTCAGTGGGAACCACAGATTCAGGCTCGTAGCTGGCTAAAAGAGACATAATTCAGTCAGCTCAAAGCATGGGCAGTGTGTACTCATTTTAGTCCAAACACTGTACGAATACTCCCCAAAGTAGCAAAATGCCTATCCTGCTTGCATTGGAAAACTTTCCTCCTCCTCCTCCTGGCAGGGTGCTGTAACCATGCTTAAGCAGTTTAATGAAACTAAGAAGGGAAGGCTCCTGGCAGGAGAAAGGATTGCGAAGGCTAATCGGCTGTAATGGATTAATGCTGCCCTGAAAAAACATGCTGGGCTGAGCTTTCAGACCCTTTCCTCTTAAATATCTAGGACGGTGTTGAAAAATACATGTGCCACCATCACTGAGAAATGGACAGCTTCTTTCCATTCCTCTTCCATTTGCCGGGTAAACAGGCCAATCGCAGAGTCAGCAGCCATGGCAATTTCTGAATCAATATTTATCAAGCCTTTCTCCAACTGCTATTTCATGCCTCGTTGGTCAGAGAGCATCCTCTCCAAGTGAGCCAGAAAATCCTGACCTTGCAGATGACAGAGGAGCTGCTTGAGAACTGCAAAGTAGAGCAGCTCCTCTAGCTTTAAAAAAAAAAAAAAAAAAAATCATAACAAATAATAAATAAAAAAACCCCACAATTCATGTGTGCCCTCATGGCATTACACATTCTTCTTCCACCCCTTTCCTTTCTCCCATCCCTTCTTTCAGCGGCAACCCTTGAAGCTAAAGCTTCATTTAAGAGCCCTAAACAAACAGCTTGTTTGTTAGCAAAAGTCAAGCTACATGTAAAGGGCATTAAAAGCCATGGATACCCGCAAGGGAATCTGGTTTGGGTCGGGGTATTTTGTCTGTACTTTTAATGACATAGAAGATTGATTTCTTCCTGCCCCTCCCCTAGGCATAACAAGTGAGTTCGCAATTATTCCATCAAACAAAAACAACTGCAACAATTAGGGGGAACCGACTGACAGAAAGAAAGGTATCCAGGGGCACAAAGACGTTATCCCCCGTCTTAGCACTCCACAGAGGAGACTACGGAGTGCAGAGGAACCTGAGAGGGGCCAAGTGCTGGGAGATCACCTCTGGAACACAGATTGCCAAAACTCAGCCCACAGCTCGGGCACAGCTGTGAGGAAAGGAAGCGCTGCCCCTCCTAGCAAGAGAAAGGAGCTTGTTGCCGAAGCGGACATGTCTATGGTCCTTTGAAGAGGTGAAACACCCTCTGAAGCGTACGGATTGCCCCCAGGACCCCTTCAGGCAAATTAGCGTTAACTGTGCGCTTCAGCCCAGAAAGGATTTACAGTGCCACGCAGCCCGGTACCACAGCATGTCCCTCTGCCACACCGCGACGTGCCTGAGGCTTGCTGGGGAAATACAGGTGTATCTCAACACCCCATCAAAACAATCACCGAAGGCGAGGAATTGCTCCAGCCAGAAAAAGCCTGAAAACAAACACTATCGACGTGCAAATGCAAAGGATCAGAGAGGAGTCACTGCTCAGGTTTTTCTCCTCAAGCAGGAGAGGAGAATGCCTCCTGGCACACAAGGAAATTGCATCTTCAAGTTTCCTCTGGGTCCCAAACTAAGCAGAGAATTTCTGGTTCTTTGACAACTGTGGTGTAGATGCTTAGGCCTTCTCTGTACAAGTCTATTCATAACAAAACAACAAATATTAGGGATGATTTCTAAGCACGTTTTCCTCCCATTAATCCCCATTACTCTCCTGTGAACACTTCTCCCAAAACAGTTTCTCTCTTTACTATTTCTCTCCCTGTTTTGGTAACAAGCTAATGTAAAGCTGCTCCTTTTTTTTTGGTTGGTTGGGTTTTTGGTTTTTATTTTTTGGTAGAGTCCAGCAATAACCCACCTTGCTCAGCTTTTCTGAACAGGTCCTCCCTGTTCTTCAGTCTCCCTCACTCTTTGCTGAGCTCTACTCAAAAGACCACATCACCATATTTCAAATATTGCACCACACTCCGCATTTGAAACTCTCTTGACTCATTCAGAGGGCAGTCTTGTTCAGGGGAGTTTTGCCATGGGATGTCTCTTGGATGTCAGCTCCAAATTACGTAGAGTGATGCAGCTCATCACCACCTTAGCCCAGGGAAGAGGCCACTGTCTGTGCACACCCAAGCCCAACAGCGTGGTGCTTTGCTCCTAAGGAGCCCGAGCTGCCCTCTCTCAACCTCTTCTGTTCACATTTACTTCTCCACTTAAGCCATGTTTCATATGGTTTCCCCTATTTGAATTCTGCTGTATTGACTTCTGTCCAGATTTCAAGACTTCTAGTTGCCTTTGTATTTATCTGGTACTCACAATGCTTTCCACATTAGCAGCATCAGTGAACTAATGGGCTATTTGTTATTTCCCACACCATTAGTCACGGCCTTGGACAAAACAAGCCCTTCAGCAATACTCATCCCTGCCCAAAACACTTCATTGCTATGGTTTACCATCTCCTTACGTACACAGCCCTCCTGCTCACTCACAGACCATGTGACAACACCTTCACGCATACCAATGCAAATGCATTTTTCATTGCTTTCCCTTCGTACAAAATGCTTTAACAGAATCCTAGTGTTCGGGAGTCTTTCTTTTTGTCTTTCTGCCAGCCAATCAGTTACCACCATGTTTTCCTTGAGATAGATAGATAGAGATAGATATGTCACAGATAGAGTAGTTACTGCAATGGGAAAGAATAATAACGGTTTTAAAAACATTCCATGAACAGTGGGATGCAGGAAGTTCAGTTTCCTATGCATTACCTCCTGCTACACTCTCATCCACATCTCCTGAACCTTACTTGGTAGTTTCAGGGTCCTGTGTCATTCCCTGGTTTACAGAGTAGCACGCCAGAGGGGCAGGATGCTTCGTTGGCAGTCTGAACCCACAGAGGTACTGAATGGCCCACCAGTAGGCATGTGTTAACTGGCCAGCTGGCTCCTACCAGACTGAGCAGACAGGCAGAAATAGCTGACCTGTTCTCTCAGCAGCGGTACAAACAGATGCTACTTCTCCGCTGCTCAGCCACCATTTCCCCTGAAACACACACTGGGACTTAATACATTTGCTTTCCATTCTGTTAGACTGGTTTCACATTGACCTGTGGGTTCAGTCGTTATTAGAGAAAGTCTGAAGGGTAGCAGGATTCCACAGACCCCACTCCTGAAGGAACCAGCCTCAAAACATATTTGTGTTGGTCTGCACACATGTGCACTTGCAGCAACAGTCCCTTGGGAGCCGGTCATGGTGGCAGATGCACCTCATCAGGGTCCCGAAGGCCCAGCAAGAGCAGTCCCTGCAGACAACCTCTGTGCGAGGGCAGGGACCAAAGTTTGAAATTGTATTGGATAAACAATATAACAGGTGAGTGTTTGTTGAGGTGAGGTGGCATCAAAAGACTTATTTGGGCTTCCCAGCCTAACAGTCACTGGCAAGTCAAAAAGCTGTGAAGTCTGAACCTCCACAAAAGCAGCGAGGGGGACCCAGTCATGGTAACGGGAGAGGAAAAGAGGGAAGGGCTCGCGCAGGGATCGCTCTCCCTCTGCCACATACTTCCCCTGAGACCTCAGGCAACTACCTTAGCAGTCTGTGCTGTATCTTCCTATCTGTCAAACAGGAGAAAGAAATAGACCATTTAAATCAGGCATCAGGCTGCTTAGTACCTTAGCTTTGAGATAAACTGACTGGGGGGGGGAAGAACCCAAAGACTTGGGAGGAGGCAGCAAGTTGAAGATCACATGTTGAGGCATCAACTTTGCAGGCGTTCCTCAGGGCTCAGTTCTAGGGCCGGTTCTGTTCAATATATTTTATCAATGGTCTGGACGCGGGAGTTGAATGCACCAGCAGCAAGTTTGCTGACGACACCAAACTGGGAGGTGCTGTTGACTCTCGAGTCAAGAAGAGGCCTTGCAGAGGGACCTAGACAGATTGGAGCACCGGGCTACAATTAACAGGGTGAAATTTAACAAGTCAAAATGCCGGGTTCTGCACCTAGGATGGAATAACACCAGCCACAAGCACAGACTGGGAGAGGAGCGGCTGACAGCAGCCCTGCGGAGGGGACCCGGGGTGCTGGCTGGCAGCAGGCTCAGCATGAGTCTGCAGCGTGTCCTGGCACCCCGAGGGCAGCCTGCATCCTGGGCTGCATCAAACCCAGCATCGCCAGCCGGTCAGGAGAGGGATCGTCCCGCTGTATTCAGTGGTGGTGCGGCCTCACCTTGGCTCCTGTGACCTGTTCTGGGCCACCCAACTCAAGAAGGATGCAAAGGTCCTTGAATGCATCCAGAGGAGGGCAACGAAGCCGGTAAAAGGGCTGGAAGGCACGTCCTGTGAGGAGCGGCTGCGCACTCTGGGCTTGTCTGGTTTGGAGAGAAGGAGGCTGAGGGACGACCCCACTGCTCTCTGCAGCTTCCTGGGGAGGGGACGTGGAGAGGGAGGTGCTGAGCTCCTCTCCCTGGTACCCAGGGACAGGATGCCTGGGGAGGGATCAAAGCTGCGCCAGGGCAGGTTTACACTGGCCATGAGGAAGCACTTCTTTACCGAGAGGGTGGTCAGGCCCTGGAACAGGCCTCCTGGAGAGGCGGACGATGCCCCAAGCCCGTCAGCGTTTAGGAGGCATTTGGACAATGCCCTTAATAACATGCTTCAACCTGGTCAGCCCTGAACCGGTCAGGCCCTTGGGCTAGATGATCATTTTAGGTCCCTTCCAACTGAAATAGTTTAGTCTGTTCTAAACAGCAGAGTGCACAGACAACAAAAGCCTGAAGCAAGCCTTTGAAGTTGGCTGTGCCAGCTCGGAGCTCTGGGACAAGACATTTCCTCTAGACAAGTGGGCATTGCTGACTTATCTTCCCCAGACGATTCAGAAACTTACTGATGTACAATACCAGCAGTGATATTTTCGTTTTTTGTACTTGGCTTCACTCGCCACCCACCTCTTTGGAACAGGCTGATTTGCTCCTACACCTCACTACAAGCACACGCATCCCTTCTCACGGCTGGTGCCAGCCAAGTCCCTCAAGCAAGGATGTTGCATTTGACCTACAGACTCCATGAGTCAAACGGTATGGTGTGACCAACCCACAGCCTGCCATTCACAGGCACATCAGTGATGAGGTTACCCAAACTGCCAGCCAACTGTATGACTGCACCATCCTAAATAACTTCCGAATGAAACCAAGGATTACAACACATCAGTGACTTGAAAGAGAAAAGCCTTTTGTCTTGACAAATTGAACACATTTATTTCTCTCTGAAATTAAGACCCTCGATCTCAATTTCACCACCTCTGCTGCTGCTGAAATGAAGCTGCTAAAAGCACAGGTGACATGCAGCAACGTCCTCTTTGGGCTAAACAAGACTTCCTAATAAGCAGACGGAAGGACATGGCACAGCCCATTCCTCAGGCACCCTGAAACAGGAGAGCATTTTCCTTTGTCCATTTTCTCCCTTCTCAGATAACATCTGTCTCTGTCAGGGAGATCTTACTGCAGAGACACATTTCTTTGCTGCAGGCCAAACAGGCTCTCAACAGGAACCACATGAATACACACTTTTGTGCTACCAAACAACACTACAGCAAGTGTGCTTTTGTAGGCAACGTGGAAATCACACAGCCACACAAGACTGTGCATGCAAGAGAATGGAAATCAGATGGCTACACCATATAAACAATATACTCTATACCTCTCCTATAAAGAAAAACACTTTCTAAGTTATATATAATATGCTAAGAATAGTTGGGAGGGAGAGCTCCTGTAATTTCCTCACACATGCATTTTCAGAGCAGAGCTATTGTACCAGAAAGATTCTGCTTATATGATTCCTAGAGAGTGTTTTAACATGCGTACACAAGCACGTACACAGAGAACAGTTAACTGAAATGCTTAAAGCAGGACCGGCAAGCTATACACACCTCCTCATCTACGCCGTTTGCTATGGCTGCAGTTTCACAGGAGGAGGCAGCGAGGGGCCTTACAGGGAGGTGGCCATGCAGACGGAAAGATGGGCTCCCCCACAAAAAGCACTGGGAACTGGATACCCTCCTGAACAACCCAGGAAGGAACTGATTTCCAGGCCTAGATCAGTAAGCAGTTCTCTGCATAGCAGCAAGTGACAGACACACAAACTGGAAAATATTCTTTGCAGTCTCACTTTGGCCTGCCATGAAAAGGGAAAAACAAATCAAACAGATACATCATAACAAAAACTTGTTAGAAACCTCCTCAGGCAAGGAGTATGGCAAGGACTAAAAGCTTTGATGGCATTTAGACTCCCAGCTACGCAAACCCCTTCTAAAATAAAGCACTCTAGAACAGATAGTCAGATCAGACAATGACAGATCAGTAGTTACAAGTTCATGATCTTTCAGATGAGACATAAAACTGGGTCCTGACCTTGTGCGATCATTAAAGATCTCATAACACTTTTTGCAAAAAGAAGGTTGTTAATCCCATTGGTCTGGAAACAATCCAATTTAGGTAACTACCTAAATCAATCTTACAGATTTCATCTAAATACAGTACTCTCATCTGTTCTCCAGGCTAAAATAGTGTGTGGCATTTCTGTGTGCTGTAATACATGGTTAAGCAGTTCCTCCCTACCTCAGCATTAGGTGAAGCAATCTTTGTATATGCACACGCTGCCACTCCTACAAGGGGGTTATGAACCTTAACGTTCGCTAAGGAACTTGGGGGTGCATAGTGCGATGGATAAGAAATTTATTACGGTGTGCAACGCGGTTCAGTTTTCATGAAAACCTTTCCACGCTAGAGTAGTTAGAAGTAAGAGCTTCCCAAATTTTGAGTGCTAACAGATAAACTACAAATGCAGAAGAGTAGAATGCTTGTGACCTTGCACTGCGTAAGTCTATCATACAACGTTCAAACAGAGACGGGGACAAGATCGGGACAGCTCGACAGTGCCTGAATTATGGCCACTGAGCACATCGATCGAGGTGAAAATATAGGTGCTCCAAACCAGCAAATTTTCATAACATAGGGATAGGGCTCTTCGATAGGTATTAAAGGGAAAGACGCGGATTCATCCTAAGACAACTTCCAGCTTCCATCCAGGATGATTCATAAGCATATCTCATTTTCAAAGCTTCTTTACAAATAGCCTCATCAGGGGTCCTAAAACTGCTGGGGGTTCTTCAGTATGGAAATCCATAGGAACGAATGAGAGAGCAGACAAAACCAAACAGAATCACCAACTGTGCTACTCAGTAAAGAGTTAGTCTCCCAATGTTGTCAATAATTATTCCTCAGAGGAATAAAACAGCAATAAAATCCTGAAGGCACACACAGCTCGAGCTACACAAGACTAGAAATATGGGTGTAGTAAAATAGTGTGGAATTTTTACTCCAATAAAAACATAAGAGGGCAATCACACCTGTCACCAGAAGGATTAAGCTTTGAGAGATGCAGTGTTTTAACATGAGCATGCCTGTACACACATTCTTGCATACATGTTCTTGTAGCAAGAACGCCTGGGTCAGGGTGTGCCTCTGAATGCTAACAGCAAAGTTAGTATTTTAAATTGAGCTCTCCATTCACAAATATCTGTCAAGGCAAGTATGTTATTATTTTGCAGCTAGATGCAAAAGACAGCTTGTTAGCAAAGCAGCACTTAATTATGGTTAGCTACAGCACTTAACCTTTCATGATCCTTTGGCGTTCCTGGACAGAGGGCATGATTCCACTTCCATTAAAATTTAAGAATAGATGCCCTGGGGAACAGATCAAGGCTGATCCGCAGATGATTTCAGAGACGTGCTCACCTGCATCTTCCCAGAGCAGAACCATCCAAGTTTTCTTCATCCCAAAAGCCTACTAGGTTGACGTTTCCCCGGTCTTCACTAACCATTCACCTCAATGGTCTCAGTACCTGACCCAAAGCCAAACACAACTTACAAAGAAGGATCCAAGAACAAGTTGTTTCTTGTGGTGAAGCTTGCTGCTTTGATGAAGCTGCAGAGTAAGAGCACACGACAGCTTTTTTAACGCGCAGAACTTCCTGGTGAAACATTGTGTGCTGAAGTCAAAAGCACAACCCCAGCAGGACTCTCGTGCTCACTCGGTCCCGTTCCTTTCAACTGGGAACGAAGCTGGCAAGCCAACACGGCACCAGTGAAGTTTAGCTTACGGTATGCGGTAAGGAGACTGTGGGAACATTTTCCAGTTACTGATTTAGCACAATTTGTCGGAACAATATGCAGTCACCAAAAAAGAAGCCTGAACTAAACCACAAATTACATTTATCACACCCTAAGAACTTTTTTCCTATTACGATTATCATAAATAATCTGTTGAGGATGAACCAGAAAATAAGAATTCCATCTTGACTATAATTTTGACAGGGTCATATTTAAATTCACTGTAGCATGAGAGGTGGAAATATCAGAAAACTGGGAAAACCTTTCACATTAGAACAGCTGCTAGCTCAGTAACTGGGGTCTCCCACAACACGAGATTACCCTAACCTCAGGCTACTGGCCTTTCTGGAGTGCATCAATTTTCTCCCTAGTTTAGACCAGGACCTGCATTCTGGAAAACTTTCCTGGCAAGGGTTTAGTATGACTATAAAATCGCATTTTCTGTTTAAATAAAGGCCAGGAATTCCATGCTAGCTGTAGGCTTATTGCTTCTTTCTTCCATCTGCAGCTAGCTATTAGGAATTACCAAAACAAATAGCCATAGAAAGCAGTAAGCAAAGATTGCTGGTTCAAAGGGAAAGTGTGGTTGCAAAATTGAGAATAGTTTCTTAATCTCAAGAGCACCTTGGTAGCAGAAAAGACTCTTCTGCTGTACAAGAGGACAAGTTGCTGCCCCTAAGACAATACTGGCAGCCACATACTAATTTTTGCAAACACACATGGGCACTCCTGCTAACTTTCCCAACGCTGCAATGCTTGGCCTTTGTGGCACCAGTGCATACTGAGAATGAAACTGCTTGACTCATGATGCACAGGTGCAGTTTGTTATTCACAGTCACTGCTGAATGCAAATACCCAATTGTAATGTTACAAAAAAAAAAAAAAAAAAAAAAGTTACATGCCCCTCCCCCCACTCCCCATCCCAAAATATCGGCCTTTCAGAAAAGGCTATAAAATACAAAACTTGCTGATAAGAGCTCATTGCAAAGAAGCACGGTCAGCAAGCCCACAGTCTCCTCCACAAATATTTTAAGTGTTCACAAAACTACCAAAGAGAGAAAGACACTAAAAAGTATATTTTCCACCCCCTTTCCTCCCACTCCTTTTAACAATGGGCAGACAGGAGGAGAGCAATGGCAGCTCCTACCCAAATAATTCATCAATCCAAACCTGATCAATCTTACATAAGACAGCACCAAGAGGAACAAAAATGAGCCACCATCTGTGGTGTCTTTGGGGTGGCAGCACAACTGACATTTTGTGAGCGAGCTGACACGTCATGTGATGCTTTAGCAGAAACTTTTGTATCATTTTTAATTTATTTTTGATAATCTATATTGAAAGAAATATCGATGCCAGGAGTAGCAAATTGCTTTTTTGTGAAGGATGCCAACAACACACCTTCACAGCTGCCCGGCACACTTGCGTGGCAGTCATTACAAAGTCACGGTGCTACAAAAAACCAGCCCCTGTTTGAAGCTACAATTCACTACCAGCAGAGCTCCGTGCACTTCCCGCTGCCCCGAGGGTATCACGGAGCCACGCTGACCGCGCACTGTGGTGGAAGCTGCTCACAAAAGCCCACGTGCGCTGGGGCAGCCTACAACGTTGTTTTGGGGGCGTGCTCGTTCATGTTGAGAGGCAAAAACTTACTGTGGCGGAAGCAGTAACGGTGAAGCCACTTGATACACAAGCGTCAGCCTGCCTTTCAGCAGGCAGATCCAATAGATGGATTGCTAAAGGTGGTCAAATACCTGACAGACCAGACTCGAACGGCGCGGTGCGTGCACCCACCCACGCAGCAGGCCATGGGAGCCTTCAGAGCAAAGTTACGGCTGCCTTTGCTGTAATGTTTCCAAATGGGTGTGTCACGCACGTTATTGCTGGATGTCCACCCAGACCTTCCTACCGACACCCCAGAGACACCAGCTTCCACCTCAGGCTCAGCAGTAGCAGCTCAGTTCCCTAGTTTAACTCTGGAGTTACTGATTGCTTCTGCTAACGACCAAAAGGATGCAAAGAGCCAACAGAAAAATACCAGAGGTCGCTGCGATGGGGAAAAATCCGAAATAGAAAGGCAAACAGAGACAGGGCAGGAAGAGAGCCTAGCGAAGGGCAACCGGGGCGCGGAAGAGAGCACGAGGGGAGCGCTGGGGGAGGTGGAACCGCAGACTTCACCTCAACACGGGGCACCAGGCAGCTGAGCCGCGCTCCCCGGCTCGCTCAGACCTTCCCTTCGTCCCTTCCCGAGGCCACAGGCTGGTCCCCACGGCCAGGGAGCGTGGCCACGCCATACGGGACCCCCAGCGCTTCCACTGCCCATCCCCCCCACGGCCACTGGGCCTGCGCCCCACCTGCCGCCCCACAGCCCCCCTCAAAGCGCCGCCCCACCGCGGGCAGCCCTCCCTCCATCAGCACAGCCCCAAGGCCACAGCAGCCACCCCAGCCCGGCGAGCACCTCAGCCCTGGCGCACAAAACACAGCCCAACGCTCCCTACCCGGCCCACGGCCTCGGCAGCCCCACCAGCCAGCCGGCCCTCTGGAACAGCCGAGAAAACGGATGAAATGGAGCGTCCTCCTCCCGCTGCCGCCAGCCCCTGCACGAGCTGCCGGGGGATGGGGGCCAGGTGGCCCCAGCAGCCTCACAGCTGCTGCCCATCAGCCCAGCGCCAGAACCTTCTGGAAAGCTGCCCCAGCCCCAGCAATCAGCTAACGCACCCACCTGAGGCTGTGCCTCCCCGTCAGGACGGCCGGGGCACACCAGCCCCTCTGGCACGGGCAGGGCCGGCCCCCAGCTCCCGGCGAGCCCCAGTCAGTCCAGGGAGGGGGGATGCAGAGGGTCCCCGGCCTTCCCCACGTCCCCCAGCCTTTGCCACGATGCACGCGTATGGGAGTTTCTGGAAATACCCATCAACCCGATTGGCCTTAGGAGCTGGCCGCTCAACAGAGTGACTGCAAATCACCAGGGGCAGGATCAAGGGTCTTGCTCCGGTCCCTGGAGCCACAGGTGTCTGCCAGGATCTGCTAGTGATGCCCTAGCAGAAAATGAAGACCTGGACCCGATGACGGGCCAGGTGTTGCTCTAAAATGTCGGGGTTTTCATCAGTGACCCGCACACGGCTATTGCTCAGGGCCAGGGGCCACCGCAGCGCTGCTGTGGCCTCTGTGCCTTTGGCACAATACGACCTCGGAACTGGAGCTGGTCACACTCCGCCTTGGGCCGGGGCTGGCCAGAAATCCAGGGGGGTTTGAGAGTCAAGATGAGCACAGAAAAAGGAGGGAGGGGAGCGTACGGTGGCCATTTCCCCCCACGTACAAACACCACTCATCACGCAGAACAGGAGTGGTCCTGAGCACAATCCCCACCACATGTCCTCCATTCCAAGGGGGGGGGGGAGGGTAAGGGGGGGAAAAGCTGGTTTTTAAAAACTAGGGCAAAGGCCAGTAAATTACCATAACGCTATTTATACAAGAGCTAGCAGAGGGCCAGCTTTGTGAATGGAGAGCTTATATGAGCTTCTGTGAATAAACTCTTATATGAGCTGAAAGCAACTGCTTTTTGCCCCAAAATTTGATTATCAGCTGGAGGCAGCACCACTCCATTGATGAGAGATTTCCAGGGAGACCTTTGTGGAACTAGGATGGAGCAAGAAGGAGGATTAACGTGCCCTTCTGCTCTACTTTCTGTCCGACACCAGAAGAAATGCATTTGTCTGACCCGCAGTATATTTATACACCCACATCTTATGGCTTGTTCTATCTGTCCATGACTTCATCAGCCAAAGGTGTTTGAGGTTTGCCCGATATTAAGTGGCCAGACAGAATGCATTAGTCTAGAAACGGATTACTAAATTCCACTGTCAAACTGAAGTAGTCAATAAATACTGTGGAATACAAGTGCTTTAATCATATAACGCTTCATGTGTACTTTACTGTTAAAAAGTTTCTATACAGCAGGGTTTCAGTACTATTGTGATTTCTTCCTTGCCTAATTCTTTACCTGCTTCTGCCAGGCTTTGCCCTGCCTCAGCAAGTAGCCCTGCCAGCTGCTGAGTTGCCTACATCTTCATTGGGAACTGCCCTGCTCAGCAAAGCGGGCCACATCACCACCTCGCGATCCTAAACCCAGGGAAATCAAACCACTCAAGCAGCCAAAGGATCACAGATCAACTCCCATTTCTTCCAGGCAGAAAAGGACATGCTTCCAAGGCGATGGGAAGACTCTCCCCCCTTTCAAAATGCAAAGAAAGATTCAGTAAAATGTGGAAAACTGCTGCCATTAAAGTTACAGGATGCAAAACTCTGACAGCCCCACAATCTTACCTGCCAACTCAACAGCAATACCTGAAGGATGATCTTCAACTCCTCTCCAGTCTGATTAGCCACTTGTTTATAAAACCACAGCTGCTGCCTTCCAGCACAGCCCCTGCTGAATTTGTCCCAGTTCAGATTCCCACAGTTCCTACATGGGATAACATCAGTAACTTGGATGAAACCAAGCATTTTCTAGCCCCGAAGGATGAGAAGATGTTTGGGGTTTTTTTCTTTCTAAGAATTAAAAGACAGCATCTGCAAGCATTTTTTTATTTGGTTGTTGGTGGTTATTTTGTCTTCTGATCGGTTATCAGACATAGGCTGTTCTGAGTTAGAACTACTTCAACCCCAGAAACCATTTGTGGGTCTAATTTCAGAATTATTTTCTTCTCAGAGCAATCTTAAGCTTTTGATACAGAGTTAAGAAGTCACATCGGTTTTTGGGACACTTAATTTTCTTCATCTCCTCACTTACTCTGATCAGGATTAAACTGGATTAACACAACTCACAACCTTTGGTCCTGCTTCAGACTGCACTCAGTTTAAGTTTTAAACTTCCATCCACTCCTCCAGCTAGCAATGCACTGCATGACTCTTAGCAACCAATCACATCAAGAAGTATTTAATTCTCCACACTTTCTCCAAAACTATATACAAAGATTAAAAAATGCAGAAAATTCAAACCAGGTTTAAGGGCTGGCTGTTTTGGGGTGGGTTTTTTGTGTGTGTTTTGTTTGGGTTTGGGGCTTTTATAAATCCCAATCAAACCGAAGCCGAGAAAGCTTGGATTTAAAGTAGATAAAGCAATGCCCTCTGCTGTTCCGCAGAGGTATCTGGTACCAGGCTGCCCAAAGCCTTAAAGAAACGCAACCTTAGGATTGCTGTACCATCTCAAGTGACAGCTAAAGTTTTGAAAGCTTACGGCTCACATGCAGCATCATTAGATGGTTCTGCACACAACTGTGGCCTGCAGACTATCTGGGATCCTTCCCTTCCCTTCCCTCCACTGATGATGCTTGAATCGGAATTTCAGCTCAAAAGATGTAGGTTATTTTCTGGGTATACACTGATGGCTTGAGGAACACCTGGGAACAAAAAGGGCTTTGAAGAATCAGGCAAAAGCCTGATCCTTTCCTTCCCAGAGTTCAGAAAATAAACGAAATCCACCTCCTCTCTCAACACCTAAAATGCCACCTGTGGACAGTTTTTGCTGTCTTCCCAGCTGTGGCACATGACAAATCACCTAATCCCCATCCTGCACCTTCCCCAAGTACACACAGCTGTTACTGACCCACCACACAAGCAGGATGCCGCCTTTGGCCTGAAGAGCTCTTACAGAGCTCCAAAGCTTAGTGGATTTCCTCACAGCAGTAGCATTCCCTAAACATTGATAAATTACAAACAGAACTATCCAAACTCAAGATTTAAATATAGGAGAGCATTCTCATAGTTCCAAAAGAATCTGCAGAGCTATCAAAATATTTATTTACACCCTGTACACATTACAAAACTCAACTTTGCACCACGCAAAGGACTGGCAGAGTTCGAAGTGGAGGTCTGAAAAGCAAAAGGCAAAGCCCTTGATGAAGGCTGCTCTTAAATGGGCAGCTAACAGTCTTTAAATTTTACCATCCGTTGCTCTTGAAAGACAACTACAGGGCTCTCACCACCTAGAGAGACTAGAAACTTTAATGCCTTTGAATAAACGTTTAATCACATCAAGTAATTTCAAAATAATTAACAAAAAAAAGCCCCAACGTGTTGACCACTGTGCTTTTGTTACTTTGTGCCGTTGACCTGCAGCAGAGAGGAACCACAGATCAAAAGCTGCCACAGAAGAGAGGGGAAAGGGGGAAAACAAAGAGGAAGAAGACGACAAAAAGAGAGATTAAAATGAAACATCAGTTCTGCCCATGTCCTATGTGAAATAAGGGGGAAAAGATGAAACTGTGTATTTTCTGGCAACTTAAGGGGGACCAGTATACTTAGAAAACCGCCAAGACAGCACCACAGCCGTAAATTTGCTAGCTGGAATTCATTTCTTGTCTGGAACAGGCCAGCCTGTAACTGTTGAAACTATCAGCAGTGTTTCACACTCTTATGAGGACATTCATTGGAGCAAGATTAATACAGGCAAGGTTTCCTGGGAGGGAAGCTAGCTTGGCCTGTTTGATAGGTAAGGAGAGAAGCTTAGGTCTTCAGGCTAGGCATCACCCTGCACCTTCCAGAGGAATTTGTTCATAAGAAAAAAACCCAGAAGAAATAACTTTAACAAGTTTTGTTCATAAAACTAAGTTCTCCAAACAAAAGCCTGCCAGTGTGACCTTAGTTCTGCAAAAATTATTGGATATAAACAAACCACACAGTGAGATCATACCTAGAATAAATTCTGGACTTGACCTGGCACTTGTGATGCATCTTTTAGGGCACTATACTTGTAGCCCTTCTGACTGAGACTGCAATACAGAATTTGGATGTGGGAGTGGGATCAAATTGGGAACTTTTAAAATCAGGTTTAAACTTAGAAATGCCACTTGAAAATTTAAATTAAATTCTCCTCAGAGGGCAACCAACACATATTCTAGCTAAACAAGCTGATACTGTGGTGGGGGTTTTTTTCCTGTAATGGGGAGTGGTTACTGGTAAGAATCCTGCCCTACAAAGAAAGTATTTTTGATCTTATTACACATCTAACGTTAACGGAGAAAAGAAAGCAGTTTAGAGACAATCCAAGACAGCCAAGGGAAGATATCCAGTGTTTGTACTACTGGATTAGAAACTATAATTTCTTAGAGGTCTGACACAATACATCTGTGTGACTGGTTGTGTGCACAAGAACACTGTCCTGGAGAAACTGCTTGTATGTGTGTGTGTGTATATATATATTTAAAAGAGCTCTCAGGATCAGCTTCTTCCCTGTTGTATTGTCATTTTATTTGCAGGGGATGGTGTGAGGAAAGAATCATTCAAAATTCAGGGTACAAAAAAAAGCAATGGAAAGATCTGGGGAAGACAGACACCATCTTGAGAACCCACAGTCTCCAGCCTGACTGAACAAAATAGCTTTTCCACTTCCTTCAGTTTATTCAACACTCCAGTGCCTTTGAGACACATTCTCACCTTCTCCAGGGAGCAGCAGAACAACCTGAAAGAGAATGGAGGAAAATGCTCCAGCGTTCATCACAGAGAGGCTACACACACTTATTGTCTGTCGTATCTTGAGAAGACGTGTATTGTTCTGCAGGGCTTGGGAGCATTCTGCTAGTGCTTCACTTTGCAAAGGCGTCAAGAATGTCCAGGTAAGACACTGAAACTCTCCGAAACGCACATGGTTTCGTCAGTGAAGCATAAACTGAGCTCTTGCTTTCTTCACCTTGGCCCTCTTCTTGCACAAGTGTTTTGCTATAAGACTAGTGCTGGTGCATTCTCCTTGTTTTCTTTCTGTGTCACCATCTGCAGGTACTTCAGTCTCATGGGAGGGAGCTGCTCGTAAAGGTCAAATCCCAAAGGGCTCTCTGCATTCAGCATTCTGTAGAAGAGCAGGTGCTTTTTCAAGGTCTGAGGAAAGAAGCAGCAGCCATTAAACACATCTGAAAAGAATCTGTTCTTTTCCACCCTGTCTCCAACACAACATAGCACCCTGCCAGATGGTACAATCCCACCATGCCCAACATATTTAAGTGCATAGCTCTTCTACTGAAGACTATAAAAAGTGTGTTTCTTCCAAGAGAATTCAGTTTTGATTTGCGTGAGGATTCCTCTTATGAACACAACTCCACTGTCTCCTCAACAACCCCTCAAAAAGACTTCTGGCCAAAGCCCAAACAGGCTTTTGAGTGGGATCTAAGAAGTTACCCTGGATGCTAAACATGAAGGGCCAAATGACACAGCTCTGTCACACAATGACGAACTTTGGCAAGCTTCCTGAGAAAGGGAGAAACCTTAAATCTGTTTTGTCCTTTTTGAGGGAATCACCCAACTAAGAGTCAAAGAAGATCACTGCTGGCCACCTATTCATAGTTGTGCTGGAATCATCCCTCTAGGACCCCTCACTGTCCAGATATAGTGCTGTTTGGGCAAGAGGCACAGAAATACAGTACAGGAGATTCATCTGGGCTCCAATGGGCTCTGTTTTGAGTTCAGTTACTGAAAGACCCGGACAACAGCATTTATAGCCATCACAGGTCAAAATCCTGCTGCTAATCTTCTCCCATTCTCAAATTAGCAAGGAGGTTAAACACAAATTTCAAAAGCCAAAGGTAAATCTGTAAGAATACCATGCCTGAAAAACTTAAGACCCAGTGGCACAGACTGAACCTTACAGATCCTACCTCATCCACCAACAGCCACGTCTTTCTCAGCATGCTTTTCCGAGCCGCATCTGTCTCCTGGGAACAAAACATGTACTTTGCTTAACATGATGCAGTGCCACCTTTGCCCACAGGCGTACATCCTCCAGGAGGACGCTTTGCTCATTATGATGATGCTCCAAAGAGCATCATGTTCCATCAGAAATGGAATTGAGACGGCTAAAGCCTGGATCCTGCCTCTCCCCCTTCTCCTAACCTGAAACTCTGCTGGCTTCACAACTTTCAGGTAGAACTGTAGATCAGAGGGGAAACATTAGCAGGAGTAACCACTGCTAGAGACCCCAAGGCCATGGGAGGGCTTCTGCTTGGTTATTCAAGCAAAGTGAAAAGAAAGAGTACTCTGCACCTTAAGATTACCCCAGGCAGAGGCTAAAACTATTAGAAGCTCCTTCTGCCTGATCAGCTTCCTCATCCTCTCTGCTTCACTATTCCCCCCCAGGCCTGCACTATAGTCCATATAGTTATCAACTTCAAAAGTTTAGGATTGACTAACACTAATGCAAGTGCTTTAGGGTATAATGAACAAGAGGTGCTGTCCTCATCTCATATGTGGATACTCAGCTGACCAAAAAAAAAATTTGCTCACATTTTCAAGCCCAGAGTCAGTGATTCACAGCAAGCCACACTGACCTGTTGGGAAAAGCAGATGCAAAACCCAAAGCTTCCAGCCCTGAGACTCTGCTATCATTACACCTACCTGTGTCACGCTGTCCTGGGAGAAAATAAAGCTGTTCACGTGAGCCACAGCCACCACGTAAAGAACAGGGCACCAGGTGTGGCGCAGTGCACCAGTGACCAGTGTTCGGAAGTAGAGTCGCAGAAGGTTCAGGTTATCCTCAGGAGGTGAAGTGTATCGCTCCAGCGGCACAGGAAACTGCAAGAAACCCACCCAGAGGCAACATCACAACTTTTTTTCAGGGTCTAAGTAGTGAGGGGAAGTTCAGGACTTTATGGTGCCCTTCCCGAGCTGTTTGTGCGTGCGCTCCTATATAACACGATGTACCTCAGTGGCAGAACCCTCCGCTTGGAGCGGAGCTGTTACTGCCCACACTGGCTAACGAGACAAGCCTTTGACAAATCATCCTCAAGACCTCTTCAGCTTTCTGGAGAGGTGTTTTACTGGTTAAATCACTGGCATTGTATTTTAGCTCAGGTAAGAAGAGTGGTTTCAAAATAAGGAGACAGACTACTTTCAATAGCACAGCTAAATTCCATCTCTTGGGCTCTGCTCATTCAAAAGAAACACAGTCCTGCACTCGACAGATCAGATTTTCTTGTTGAGTTACCCAGCAAAGTGCAACTCCAGCACCCCTAAACGTGGAAACGTGGTTGAGAGGGAAAATGACTGCTTGTTCATGCACTGGGCAACAAAAAGGTTCTCACCAAGGTGAACCTTTTTTTGAACCTAAGCTGAGCAAAGACTCATTTAAGGGGAAGGTAACTGCTGGCAGAAGAGCATGGGGTGCAGACTAGCCCTTCGTACATACAGGCTATAAATGAGAAGAAGGTTCTCGATCGTTAGGCCAAGCAGGGTGTGGGACAGTTTCCACTGAAGTCTGAACCATTTCACAGCTCCTGCCCTCCACATATACACACTATCTGCTCTCAAAAAAAAGTTAACAGGTTTCTGAAAATTATTATGATTATTGTACAAGGGTCTGCACATACAGGAGCCGGACTCTGTTATTCAGGCTTACGATCAATCAAAAAAACCCCAAAACAACAAAAAACCCCATATACACTGCTGTCACAGCCCTAAATCTAAAGAATGTTGCTATCCATTCCTATTCTATTTTACATTCCATGCATTGCACTTTCTTCAGAGAGAAAAAAAAGCTTCTAAGCAAAGAAAGCATGCTAATTCTACTGGACAATGAAGGATGAGGAAGAAGGGGAATTGCTAGGAGGATGCCCAACTCCTCTCCAAAGTTGCAGAAAACACAGGCAAGACTGCAGTAACCCAGAAATACGCAGTAACAGGCAACTACCATAAGCCAGGATTACCTGCTGGAGCGGCACTCCCAGCGCCTGCAGGATACTTGTGTGCTCCCCAAAAACAGAGAGACGCAGATGAACACTGAAACGCTTCTGTAGAGGTAGAAGAACAAAGACTCCAAAGAGTGGATCTCCAAAGGAGACACCTTCAAACTGCTCCAGGAGACTTATATAAAGATCATAGAAGGACACCAAACCAGGAAGAGGAGCATCCAAGTCCAGGGAGTCCAGTTCCTTGGGGTGGCAATATACAGAGAGAAGAGCAGCTGTGTAGTGGTGGACCGGTGCTTCTAGAAAGAGGTCACTGCCTGTGAGGAAGACACACATAAGCCGTGCAAGTTTGGCAGCAGTAGGGATGCTCTGAAGCGTTTTAGCACGCCAGGTTTCTAGCAGCAAGACCCACTGCAGGTTCCAGGTCACAATGTTGACAAGATCAAGTGGGAGAGAGTTCAGTACAGCCCCAGGTGTCTCTGTGTTAGTCACTTTGTTGTAGAGGCTGATAAGCGGAAAGAACGGCCAGTCTGAAGGCAGGATGGGCCCTTTGGCCTCAGGAAGCAGCAGTGACTGGATGAGGTAATTCTGTCCTCGATAGGATGCTTGGGAACGCATAAGGGTATGCTGCAAGTGGACAAAATGAGAAAGGTAGCAGGAGCGGATCAAAGGCAGATTCTGGTACGATTCTCTCAGCAGGGCACCACGAGTAGCCTTTGAAAAAAATGCTGCTGCAGAGCCAGGCTGTGCCAGTTTGGCACTGGTACCTAGATGCAGGATATCAGAGAAGTCAGCTGCTTCTGGCCCTCCAGCTTTCCCTTCACTGCAAGATGAAGACAAACACCAGCTTAAGAAAGAAAAAAAACCACAAAAAACCACCAAAACACCAACAAACAAAACACCACAGAAATTAATCTCTACAACCTTCCTGGATCAGGGAGAACAGTATACGCCAGGGGTCCTCAAACTTTTTAAATAGGGGGCTGGTGCGCAGAGGAAGTGGCAGGCAGTCATCTGTGGCTGCTTGGTTCCCCCCCAACACTCAGTGGGGAGGGGGCAGGGGGGCAGGGGGGTTCTGTAAATACTGGGGGCTGGATTGAGGACCCTGGGGGGCCGTATCGGGCCCGCAGGCCGTAGTTTGAGGACCCCTGGTATACGCACAGCACAAGACTTCTGAGAGCATTCAGCTATGATATTACTGAATACCTGTAAGGCACCAGCTATCTTGGTACTTACAGGAAATTTACAGAACTACATTTGGAATTAGCAACGCTAAGGCCTTGCCATGAAAAACCTTCACACAACTCCAGCAGTCTGGTGTGGAGGCTGCAACCCCTCTTCCAGAGAGACAGTCTACTTTCCAACACAGCTGTCAGGGTGCCAGGATGAAAATCCACATATTATAAGGCCTACATGAATCAATAAGACAATTGCCCAAATAGCAGCTTTGCAGCTACTGATTGTGGTGGGGGGGTGTTTGTCAAATCCATATACCATGATCTCAGACCAGACAGTCTCAGATTACCTGTCAAATTCTCACAAAATGGTAGCTCTTTAGCAGGTATTTGTAAAACAAAAAAAAAAACTACAAAAACACACACCTCCAAGCCACCACAACCCAAACAAAGAAACAAGCCCACTCACAAACCTTCCTTCTTTCTGGAAAACTACAGTATCTCCTTTCAGCACCTTGGTCCAACCTCCTACAGGGAGGCACCATGGCAAATTTCAAAGAGATTGTGATGAACAAAATAATCTGCTACCATTTTCTTGGTCAGACATGGGAGGCTTCGTATTTGAGATGGTCATGATTTCTTCCACCTTTCTTCCATGCAAGGTGGAAGACACCACAGTTGTTGAATCAGCAAAAAGTTGCGTGAGAACTTGTATAATAAGGGTTTGAGTTAGATTTAATAACATTTTCAGGCTATGTCAAACTCCCATGTATTTTCTAGACTTACTGCTCCCAGGACAGCAGATGCTGGACCTTTGGGAGAATTAGTTCTATCAGGAATACACAGGACTCTTGCCACAGAGATCAAAAGAAACTGGTCACATTTCTCAACATTGATACATCAGAAACAAATCGGACTGCTCATCTGATTAGAAGGCTCTGTGACTGGAGAACATGCCCGTGAGTAAAGTCTGAATACAGGCCCTACCAAAGGCCAAAAACGATGACAAAACTGCAGTGCCAACATGTACTTTTTCAGTTTTCCCATGTACCAGACTACAGAAAGGAAAAAATGCAAAGCTTACGGAAGAAACTCTGGATTAAAGGCAAGATCCAGCAGGACCCCATAAACCAGATGCTCACTCCCTGGCAACAAACGGCTTAGCAACGCCATGGCAACACAGTGATGGAGTGAGGCATGCTGGGCGTAATCCGGACAAGTGCCTGCCTGTACGGGAAACAAAACAACAGATTAAAGCACTGTATCATCTGCCAACGAGGGCAGGAAGATCAACTGAGCCAGATCTCACTGGAAAGTGAGAGACTGAGGCAGACTGCAAGAACTGTCAACATTCTTACTGAGATCATTCTGCTTCCCCCGACTGTCTTAGGCAGCCGGACATCTTTTTTTAGCAGCACATTTGAAAACTTTGTTCTCACTCTAGCCCAAAGACAGGCAAAAATATAATTGCGCCATTCAAAGTACTTTGGATCTAAATCCCCACATCAGTAATTATAAAGATACTATTTGTTAGTGGGGCATAAAAAGACAGCCGGAAAGTCACCAGACATA
Organism: Falco naumanni; assembly: GCF_017639655.2. NCBI lineage: Eukaryota > Metazoa > Chordata > Aves > Falconiformes > Falconidae > Falco > Falco naumanni. The sequence goes on from NC_054060.1 coordinate 71,979,202, forward strand.
AGTCAAATATCAAAAAGAACATGGATGCAAAGACCGGTTTCCAGTCTGACACACTGAATTGGAGAGGCCAGCATGAAGTCAATTCCTTGGGTGAAGGAAATGAAAGAACTAATAGCAATACCATTCTCTGAGCCAAGGCTAACACAAAGTACTGCAGGTGATATTCATGGCGCAGGATCCACGCAGACGACGGAGTTACAGAGGGAGGTCCAGTCTGCCAGCTCTGATGCAGATAATCCTTCAAGCCTCTGAAGCCCAGCACAGAGCTGTACTATAAAGGAATCAGAAATGGAGAGAAATACTACTAAGAGAGTTTGTGCTCAGAGGAAAGTAAAACACAGCCCTCTCCAAGGCCTACCCCCACTACCCCCTGCCTTCTCACATGAGAATTCCTGTCAGCTACTTCAAAAGAGATATTTAAAAACAACCTGATAAAAACCTGCTTTTCTGCCTCATGCATCCACCATGACCATCCCCACTGCAGGCAACCAACACTCAATGCCACCATTTTCCTTAATGCTGTGTAAGGCAGAAGTCTGGCCAGCGGCTTAAGATGTTTCTCTCTCATCTGACCAGGCACTCCTACTAGTAACCGGTCAGCTAATTCAACATACGGGGCCAGAGGAAAGCTTTGAGAGAGCTTATGCTAGGTACTCCATCTCTCTAGGGCTCTGCCATTTCCCCTTCAGAGTTTGCAGTCTTCCATGACTCTCTCGTTCCCAAACTTCAGGACAACCAGAAGTGGGAAGAAATCTCTTCAGTCACTGTAGCACTCATTTTTTTGTTTAATTTTATCCAGTTTTTCTTTATTATATATGCTTCAACCATCCCTTTCCTCCTCTGACAGTTATTTGCTTAGCCAAACAACAGGTGTTTCACACTTCTCCTTTAAGTGTCATTATCATCCATCACCTGCCCTACAATTCCAGCTTCCCAGTGTCAACTGGATATTGGAATTCAAAGAAAGAAGATTTTTTCCGGATCATTATCTTACCTGTTTCCGACAATGGGCTTATTTAGCTCTATAGTACTTTGACATTTTTTAAAACAAAAATACACAAAGATTCCTTTTTAATAGCCCTATTATCATCACTCTTGAGCCTGGGAAGATACAAATGCTAACCTCTCTCACAAATATATCATCATTCACCTAGAATTTATGGTAAAAAAGTCCATTCTCACCTTGCTGGTCAGGCCCTTGTGAATGTGAGTGACGCTGTTGATAAGAAATAGGAGGGCGGTGAGGAAGGGGAAGGGTGACTTGGAGCCAACCAGGCTCAGAGGAGGTTTGCCTCCAGTGCAACTCAGAGATGCAATGCTGAAGACAGATTCTGGTGCAGGAGAACAGGACAGAGGGTTGCACAAAGCAGAACATGGCCTGTGTAAACAAGATCAAGGGGTCAGGTCAAAAGCACTCATGCCGCTAAAGAATTATCTTGTAGGAATGTTACTGTCCAAACTGTGTCACACTGCAGTAAAATGGAAACGCCAAAGATTGTGCAAGAAAAAAACCTAGTATCAGTTGGTCAAGTACGTACTACTGCCATACAAGCCAAAGCCAGTGAGCCATCATGAATTCTAATCTTCAGCTAAATTGTTCCTGACATGCAGAAATTCTGATGCAACGATGCATCTCTGATGTCAAACATTTGAAAGCATTGGGCCTCTGGTTAAAAAAAATACACACTTCCCCATGTACATACGTCAACCAGGCTAATAAAGCTGCGCACCTACTCAAGACATTTCCATAATAAATTGACCGGCAAAACCAAGAAGCCAGCTTGTATCTTAAGTTGACATTGCAAAAATGCTGCCCCTTACATACTCGTGAAATGCTTATTTTTAAAGCCTATTCAGAAAGAACCTAGCTTTAATGCACATGAGCATGACTGTGTATACCACTCTTCGTATGCGTGCTCATTCTCCACATGCAAAACTAGAACTTGTCATACCAGCAGCACTTGCGGGGCCCACACTAGACATACCATGTCTGTACAAGCAAGGTCACTACAAGGAAAAGTGACCATAAGCATGCTGCTCAATGGTAACGGGGCAATTTGGAAAATCCTGTTAAAGTTCCATATCATCATGACAGAGAACTAATTCTTTAAACACATTGCTCTTCTTGCCACTGGCATTACCATAGGAGATGCATGAACACATTGAGGGCTCACAAAGTACCCTGAACTGGCCCTGCTCTGCACAGAACATTTAGACAAGATTGTCAAAACACTAAGGCAGAGATTAGCTGACTCTTCATTTTTACCAGCCAGTGTTAAGAACAGCCTAGGAGAACTCTTGCTGATGGGCTTGTACAGCCTGACCAAACGCCTGTTCTCAGACCTCAAGGACAGGCAGGAAAGGAAGGGTCCATGGAATGCCCTCGTGTCGGAAGCTTTGGTTCCAAGAGCTTCAAACCTCAGTTCTCAGACATGAAAGAACACGGGCCAGACTGCTGAGTGTTCAAGTACCACTTAAACCCAAAGATTTCAAGTGTCCCCTATATGTTCTCAACAGCAGCCAGATGTCCCCCTGACTACAAGTTAAGCCTTTCAGGGTCCCCCTCCCGAGGATCGATCACAGGCCGGTAGGGAGGCTCCCTCTACAGTAGAAACACAGAATATCTGCAGGGCTTAACAGTTCCCAGAGCCAGAGAAAAAGCTTGTTATCCAAATGTCTGAAAGAACAGTTTGTGATCTGGCCTTTTGCTTTCCTGCAGGGGCTTTCAAAGCTTTAGTGAAGCTCTGCAGGAGCTTGAAGACAAGAGTCTGGTTTAAACTATTTTATACATGCAGCATCACACACAGCATGTAAATGGTACATGAACACACACTCTCACCTCCCCAGTGTAAGAGGGACTCAAACTGATGTTAATTTAAAAAAAAAAAAAAAAGTGAAACCAAAGAAGAATCAAAGCCAAGAGTGATTAAAATCAATCTGAAATTGATATGAAAGCTACATGGAAGGGCAGAGATGCAGACCCTGCAGCAACACCAGTAGGAAAGAAGGAACTGGAGAACCACTGCGGCCATTGTGATTTTTGCTGTGAGGGGAAAGAGGACAAAGCAGGGTGTAGACAGAGCCCTGCTGCACTCTCATTCATACATATGGGGCACGTATGTACAGGGGAAAGAAATGGGAGGGGGGAAACTGCCACACAGTACAGTAGAGAAATGAGGAGGCTCCCTTAGCTTCTGGCAACAGCATCTTAGTAGTGAATTAATTTTACCTGAGCAAGTCCCACATGCTGTGTATGGCTGGCTGGCTGAGAAGGGGCTGCAGCACCTCTGAAGTCAAACGTTCCAGTTCCTCTAAGCAGTCAATTGGATTGACTGATGGCTGCAGAACACAAGGAGAAAGACAGGAAAAGATGGAGAATTAAGGCATTCCAGTGAGGGCAAAAAGACAAGTTGATTTAATCGCTTTCTCTGTGTTTATTATCTTTTTGCCAGACCACATCATCTACAGAGTAGTACTGCTCTAGGTTAGAGCTGGCCTCACTGTTGGTAGTGTGGAAGGTGAGAGCTGGTAACTCAAGGTTTTCTCACACTCAAGTATTAAAATACATTGCCAAAACTTCCTAACTGGCTGGAAGGTATGGGATCCTTGAGATCAAGATTCTCTAAATAAAAACTTGCCCTAAGTGGCTAATACATGCTGATCTTTCTATTTAACTTGAAGATGACACAAAGGTGATCAGAACTACACCTTGAGAAAGCAGAGTGGCACCATGAGGCTCTCCAAAACAAAAATTCTTAAAAGAAAAATACCAGCTGTATAAAGTGTGATTGACAGCAAAGCATGACTGTGGACGAACACAGCACAGAGGAGGATCTGGGGCTTTTAGAGAACCATCTGAATTCTTCCAACTCTAGTAAGCAGTATTCCAGCTTGAAGGAACATGTTGGCAATTTTTCATATTTTTTCCCTTCATTAGAATGCTACTTTAGGACACAGAAATACTCATTTCCATGACATAAAGTTTCCCCCAGGTGAAATCCCCCTCCAGAAAGCAGTAAAATCTACATGAAAATGTTAAATTTAGTTTTTAGTAGTCTAACAAAAATATTTAAAAAGGTCCTACTATACACTAGTTACAAGTTGATTTTTGGTTTTTGCACTCGTCCATTTAAATTTGCTACATACGATTTTACTTTTTTAAAATCAGATTAGCTAACAACAGGTAAACAATTGAACTTCTTTTTAAGTGGCATTAAAAAAAATATTATTTCATAGCTCAAAGACTTAAAATTATTTTGCCAACCACTCTTCTGGAATACCTATAAAGGTTAAAAAGTAATATTAACCTCTTGGTTATCCTGATTCTCTGATGCTCAGGACCTAACGACAGCATGTGAAGGGTACTACCCACCTGTGGGGCACTGAAGACATCTTTAAAAGATGTTATCGTTCTCCACCCCAGTCATAACTAACAAACTCAGTTGTTTTGGGCAAGTTTCAGAGGAGTTGCAGAAGCAGGAATAACTACAGCCATTAAATTACTCCTGCACCTTGAAGACAGCTCTTCCAGGTCAGAACTCGGGCACATCAGTTGGGCAGTAAAGAGGAAAATTGCATTTATCTTTAGAACATGAATCTTTAAGGTAGCTAAAGTATAAGACATTATTCTTCAACAGCATCACTTTAAAAGATGGTCACATACTACAACTGTAATTGGGTTTCAGAACTTGACCTTAAATGTCAGTGAGGCAGCAAGTAAGTTTATCTTTATTGTTTCCTATCCAAGGTTCATATGGCATGAACCATGTGAAATCTTCCAAACAGATTGTTGCAGCGTAGCTGTCCACATGTAAGCTCCCATACCACAGCAACTGCAAAAATGTGCAACTTGATTTAGCCCACGAGGAGAAAGGGCTGCCAAACTAAATTAGGTCACATTTGATTCATGCTTCAAGTCCCTGCGGTAAATCAGAACAATCGTAGCACTACCACATACCTTGAAGACTCTGCAGCCCACAGGAAGAACAGACAAGAAAGGAAGACAGTGATATTTGGCACTGCTAATGTGAAGGATCAGCAGACTTATGATCTATGATGCTAAATGCCACACAGCCCAGATGTGAGCTGTGGTAAACAAAATCTAGTCCTCAGCTAGATGCCTCAACATCTGTCTTTCTCAGCATTGCCTCTAAGTTCAGGTTTTCAGAGGTAATACACCGGCTGACGCTGGTAAGATGAAAAGGCAACCTGTATTTTCAGGCCTTACCTGTTGGCTGCAAGCACTGTAATAAACTCCCAAGTAGATCACGTAAGCTGTGGCCAGAGGCTGGAGAGTTAGCCAAGTTTCTGCCTGGGATATTTCCTGGAGGAATTTTTTCAGACTGGTCTCAAGGAAGGGCTGTAAGCCTGACACTTGATTCCACGCTACTGGAGGAGGTAGAATCTGTTCAGTATCTTCTGAGCTATTACTGAAACACAATGGAAGAATGACACAGGATAGTGAGTACATCTCAGAAACAACTGTCTCTCTAAAGCATCATTTTCAACAGCAAGGTCTCCAATTGCACAAAATCTGGAAGGCGATACCCAGCAACAGCACCAGGGGGGAAAAAAGCCTTTGCACATTCCTACAAATCAATTTAGGCAGAAAGGACAAATGTAGAATCTGCTCATGAAAGTTGAAGTTTCTTCACCTGCACTACTCTGTCCTTGAACTACGCTCTAGCTTCACCAAACACACTACCTTGGTATCCAGCTTTGTTTAAAGAGTTTCTTGCTTTTCACCACAAAAAGTACCTGTGTCTTCAGCAAATTCTACTGCTTTGATGTCTACCAAACCCAACCACCTTTTAATCTTGACCTACCTCAGTCTCTGCAGAGAGGTTCTTCCCTCCAGACCTCAGGGACATGACTTTCTTCTCCCCAAGGGGAAGGTCAAAGTCGCTTCCTAGCTCCTTTCAGCAGAGCGTTTGGCAACCACTGCCCTTCTGCCCCATAGCTGAACGCAGATTTTTACTCCTGCCTCTTACCATGCTAGCAGGCACACAGATGTCAGACTAGATACTGCTTATGACCTTGTGTCAGAGGGAACGCACCCCACCATGCAGGGGGACGTGGGGCAGTAAACCATCCAAAAGGAAGCAGGGGTGGCAGGAGGGAGAAAGTGATAGCCAGGTCTCCAAACCAGAGAGGGAAAACAGGATGCCAACTACTCAGATACACAGAACTGGTGACAGAGAGGGCCTACCTGCTCAGCTTGGCCTGCAGCTCCGCTGTGTAGGCTGCTGTTTGTGTCACTTGTATCAGCAGAGTAACTACTGCCGTAGCTCTCTGGACAGACAACTCAATCATAGGGCTCTTCCCACAGCAAGTGCTGATCAATTCAGGCAGGGACTGCAGTATCCTCACCAGCACAGGGTAGAGATCCCTATAGTACAAATCACAGAATACATGAGGTTGGGTCTCTGGAGAGCATCTGTAAGTTCAACTCCCTGCTCAAACCACGTCAGCTAGAGCAAGTTTGCCCAGGAACATGTCCAGTTGGACTTCTGACATCTTCAAGGATGGAGAGTCCACAATCTTCCTGTACAACCTGCTCCAGTGTTTGACTGCTTCCCGGTAAAAAAATTTTTCTTGCACTTAAGTGAAATTTCCTGTATTGCCATTTGTGCCCATTGCTTCTTGTACTTTCACTTCATACCACTGGAAGAACCTGGCCCTATCTTCTTTATATCCTTCCATCACATATTTTAACAGTTGCGAAAATGAGATTATGAGAATGATCACTACCACCAAAATAACAAAAATAAACAGACATGGAAAAAAGATGACAAAGAAAGAACACTGTCATTCCAAATTCATCTGAATGGGACCTACCTAAGACTCTGCCTCCAAGCACTGCACTAACTTCTTGGAAAAACTATTATTCTTGTTTGCCTAGTTCTCAAATATTCAGTCGAAGTATCCCCAGTTACAATCATGCAAATTTAAGGAATTTTCTGCTGCTTCTCTTTCCTCAACGTTATTTGCAGTGCTAAAAAATTATATACAGTTTTTTACTTTTTATTAACCAATAAACCTGCCTGGCCTGGAGAAAACAATGCTGTTACAGAGAGAGAATCTCCATTCTGAAACTTAACACTGGTCTCCCTTCTACTCCTCTTCAGCGGAACTCCACAGCCGTCTCAGTGCTTCCAAGTCAGTGCAATAACAGAAAGAGGACTCAATGCTTGAGGTAGGTCAGACTTATCCCAGTGCCAACCTCGAAAGTCAAGCACAAGAACTTGAACTGACCTGAAAGTCAATGCAGTATGCAGTCTGTCTGCATCAGTCTGCCACACTTAGCATGCATGCTGGTGACTGCTGCCTACAGACTGCCCTTAGATCATCAGATTCAATCCTAGGGGTGCTGCAAACTATGCATCTTGATGTTACACAAGCACAGATTATTCATGCTTTCCAGGGGAGAAAGATGCAGCCCTAAAAAGTTAGGGTGATCTCCTACAGCACAGAAGAGAAATACCAAAATAGCAGTACTTAAAACACAGGAGATAAAGAACAACCACAAAAAAGACAATACCTTTAGAAAATGTGAGGTTTACTGTAGGAGGCCAGAGAAAGGGAGGTAAGACTCCCCGAAAGTAAAGACTGAGCCTGGAGATCCCTCTATCTGCCCCTCCGTCCGTTTTCTGTCGTGCCCCCTCCGCCCCCAGCTGTCCAGATCTGGCTGTACCTGTAGAGATCGCAGGCCTGACCGTAGCCAGCAGCCACAGCCCACAGCCGGAAGGCTTCGGTGCTTAGCCTGATGGCTTCTTCCCTCGGCAGGGGCAGATCCAGTGGGTCTTCAGCTATAAATCGGCTTAACCGACTTTTCATTTCAAATGTGTTAAGCTGTAAAACAAACAAACAAAAAAGAAAAGGATGAACAAAAAAAAAGACAAAGGGATAAGAGACATGAGTTGCACGCATCGTTATCTCATTACTCTGACACACCAGAAGAGCTGCAGATTTCAGGAGAGCTCATTCTAAACTCCTCTTGCACTGTTCAAATCTGTCTTTATTTTGGGTAATCTTAAGGAACATACTACAATAAATAATCAATGGCTATTAAGAGAGAAGCATTCCTGGAAGTGATGCCAGGTTTTACCTAATCCGTTCCTAACACAAATCAACTACACCTAAATCATTCCTGACAGAGGTTTGTCTAGCCACACACGCACTTGTTTGGATGCTCTCTGCAGCATTTAACTGATTTGTAAAAAATACATACTATCCTTCTTTTAGTCGTCATAAACAGAACTATTAGTCAGGATTCCCTGTAAAGATATGCTTATGAAAAACATTGTATACTAAAGTACTGAACTGACGCTGATATTCTTTTTGGCAGGTCATACTAAATGGTTTTCAGAGGTCCTACAAGCTAAATCTTTCTATGATTCTGTGTTTACTTTATAAGAAGGGTACTTCCTGTCTATTACTTTTATGAGATTATAGAATTTGATGCCTTGGAAATGTTCTGAGGTTATTTTAGTACTGAATTAAGCATGACATGACTCATTTGCAGTGGTCTAGAAATAATTTTTATCCTCCCCAACAACTGCGTATTTTTGCTTAACCATAAAAAAGAGCTTCTCTTTCCCTCTCCCACACATACAAAAGCTTGCATGTGCTCTGTCTAAACAAGTGAGATAACAATGACTTTTCACAACACAAGGACATATTATAGATAATTTAAAATTCAAATGCTTTGGAGACATCTTGTGGGGGAATCAATGCACAGCAGCAAAGGAGCTGATGAATCAAACTATGAATTTTGACACCCCTCCTACAGAACAGAGAGCAAAGTCAAATTTACTTCCAGTGGAGGAGGATGGAAGAATTTTGTTGTTAGCTAGAATAAATTCCTACATTGATGATTTTGATTTAGTTTTTTATTATCATCTTCCATTCCCATGTTTAAGTGCCTCTAACAAGCCATAACGAGAGTGCAACAGAACCAAAGCCTGAGTGGCAGGAACCTTGTAAGCAACCCTTGCATGCCTCGAAATACCTGGAGTACACAAAGCCTGAAACGGAGTAAAATTCACAGACTTTCTATTATGTTCCTAGCACCACTTACAGTCTTTAAATATCCCACTATCCATTATCAGCACATTATTCTATTTATTTTATAGTACAGACCGGTGTTCTGCTGATGTTAGCCATTTCCCGCATGGCAATTTATTAGATGCTGTTAACAACACTGAACCAAAACCCCCAAGGTGTCCATTGATGGGTGCTGCTCTTGGTAGATGTTACGCATTTATAGCACCAGTGTGATGACCTATATGAGTGAACGCAATTATCTCTGAAGTGGAAAACCTATCCAGTAGGTAAGAGGAACTGGAAATACTGATAAATGACCTCAGAGTTATTAAGACAAATTAATGGCAGGGAAGTTCAACCAGGGTTGTAAAACACAAGGATAGTGATTGAATCTCTGGTTTATGAAGTCCTAAGCTGCCTACCACTGGAACATGGGAGCATACAGAGCACCACACACCAGTGTGTGCTCTAACCATCTGCTGTTGGTCAACTATCACTGAGCTGGGCTGCGTCATTTTGCATAACTGCACTATGTAAAACAAAAAAAAAGTAGAAACAAGCTTAAGACAGCTCTTCTACTGGTACACAGCAGAAAGCATCATTATTATGACACCCCCAACTCCTTCAAAACACACGTATGTGCCTTCTTCATAGTGATTATTTCCGCTTCAGCTCAGAGTCCCTGGAATTAATCTACTATCTTTACTTAGAAAGTAAGTCATAGAGAACTAAGGCCTTTGCAATCAGAAAAGCTTTTCTGAGATTCACTCACCAGCCTGGCTGTTGCATTTCGGCCTCCAGATGCCAACACTCTGATGAACTTCATAGCAGTGGCACAAGCAACTCCATGGAGGCTGGTGAGTAAACACCCTGGTTCAGCCACTTGGGGATCCCACCGAGTAGGGAGAAATTCCCTGACAATGGTCTCAATCAACCGAGGACAGTCAAGCAGCTACAGAGAAATAGCAAGCAGCACAAATAACTAAAGGTATGCAATTATGCAGACATGCAGAAGGCATTCAAAACACACAAGTTTGATCTCCTTGCCATAACTTTACCTGCTTCTTTCTTCCCTTTTTCAAACATTCTTCTATCATCCCCCAGCTCCTGTACAAGGGGAGACTTACCTGGCTGCATGCTTCAGAAGAGTGCCTTGCTATGTGAGTGAGGATGTGCAGTATATCCAGGACTACTGTCGGAACAGGTCGTACCACCTCCAAGATGTACCTCAGCCGGTGCTGGATCTGTGTCTTCAAAAGTCCCTGAAAGTTAAAAAAAAAGAAAAGTAAAAAAATTTCCATTATGCTCTCAACAATTGCCCTCTGAACTGCAGTTGCTGTAAGACAAAAGAAGATTCTATTACATCTTCTGCAGAGAGAGTTTTAAAATTACTAGTGGGAAAACAAAGAGGTAAGTTTCTGCAGATTTGCCAGTATGCTAGCAAACGAGCAAGAGTTAGCTCAAGAGGGCAGAACAACCAAACTTCTGTTCTAAGTCAGACCACTGGTGGGGTTTGGACACTTGTGTCCTCCAGAGTATGAAACTATAACAGGGAATAGGAAAATAACTTTCCCCATAAAAAGACTACTAAAACCTAATGTGGCTGAAAAAGGTTCTCTAGCTCCCCTTGAATCATCTTGGCTAGACACCACCCACAGCTAACAGCACTCTGTCTAATAGTACCTGTCATGTCAGAGAAGCAGAGGACAGACACAAATTCCTATTTTGCAGTAGGAAAAGAGATGCAGAGAGATGATGTGGTTTTTATTTTATGGTTCACAAAGCAGAAGGCCACAATCAGTTTAAGTGACAGGGTTATGCATTCCTAGTTCTGAGAAAGGGCAACTCCCTAACACCAGAGTTCATAGTATTAATACTTTTTAAAAGCTGCAGCCAAGCAAGGTTGAGGTTCTAGGCCTGATCAGGTTCAGCTACTAGTTTAAATACTTCTGTTCCAGCTGTGTGGAGTAATTGGGTTGTAACAGCCAATAAACGGGTGTGAAAGAATTTCACAGCAGCTGGAACAGTGGAGAATTTTATCCCAAATACCTTCTGAGTTCGGGCCACTTGGAACAAGTTAAAGTCCATTATGCTGACCCATGCAGCTGGTTCCAGAATCACAAACCGATTTCACGCCCTCTACCTACAACTCTTTTGTTAAGCTTTTTAAACAGCGTCACCTAGCAGACTTGTATGAAATCATGAAGCCTCTAAACAAGACCAGATGGCCAAGTACAGCAATTCATTTGCCCAGTTAGGCTTTCAACCAAGTGGCATTTGAACACAGGCTCAAGCACGTGGACTAAGTGATGTGATCACAGGTTTTAATGATTCCAGCAGCTCCACCAAGGCTGTTTGAGATAAAGATTGCTATTTTTAGATCTCGTATCAGCAATGCGGGATTAGGTTTGAATATGTGACGAATTCCTTCCAAATGCTGTAACTCTACCTGAGAAATGCAAACATGAACAATGAAACTGGGGAAATGCTAAGTAGCCACCTTACATCAAATACAAAAAGAATTGTACAAATCTAACTAGTTATGACCTATCCAGCTGTAAAGCTCTTGTTTGACTTTACAGAAGTGCATACAGACACTTTAATAGTGGCTGGAAGCTTTTCACTTTTAGCTCAAGCAAGCGAGCTTGATAATCACGATTGTATGCAGTCTTTCAGCAAGTCTTACAAAGCCATGAGTGTGTTTGTTGCCAGTTTCCCTAGAGGAAGTTAGAGCTACTTAATGACACTGAAATCACACAGGTCAAGTCTTAACATTTTCAGAGATCAATAAAACTACCTCTCCCGGTAATATATGACAGAAACATAACATCCCACAGCCAGGGAACAGTTCTAATTCTTCTTCAGAACGTTCTTAATAGCATACACAGGAGAGCAGACACTTCAACAGCACACAGAGCCACTGTGTAGAGCCTATTTTCCTAAAAAGGTTTCAGGTACAGCTCTGTGCTTACCTTTACAACATCGTATCGGGCCACATCTGAATCTGGCTTATTTTCATCCTTTGATTTTTTATCTTGAGACTTCTCTGTTCCATTTAATTCTTCTTCCTCTTCTTCTTCCTCCTCATTGTAAGGGACAAAGGGGAATGCAGCCATCCCTTGGTACCATGAGAAAGTCCAATCAAGATATCTCTACATGGAGAGTAAAAGCACATGAAATAGAATTCTTACAAAGAAATCATCAAAGACAAAGAATTTTCAAGTATGCTTTTGATTATGGAATGCTTTATTGATTCCCACCTAACCCCATGAAAACAGGAACACAGTAAAGTATATTGTAAACTTGCACAAGCAGAATGTAATGCTTTTTTCAGGGAAGTAATTTTAATGTATCACACACACACTTGGGAAATCATGAAAAGCTTTACTGTGAGGTGAATTAAATTCACTACACAGCTAACAGAAATGCAGCTTAACTGGAAAACATTTAAGATAAAACTAAACAAACCACCAAGGCTCTAGAAGTTAAACTGGAATTTGGCATAAAATAAAAGGCAGTCCAATCAAATGCTTGCACTACTGAATTACTGCTTTAAATTTCCATTTCCTGAACTGGCAATCAGAAATAACTACTACATTAATCAGAAAAGAAGTGGCAGACTTCAATTAAACCCTGAACTGTTTTGAAAATTTTCAAATGCCAGTACCAAGGAAGCACAAGTTATTATTGCACATTGGGGGGGAAAGAAAAAAAACGTGCAATATTAACTGAAGTTGGCAAGTGAGCAAATGACAGTCAGAAGAGTCCTGACTTCAGGGATTGAAACTCTGAGTCCATCTGGAATACATTTTGGGACTATAGCCCTCCTTCCACCAGGAGAAGGAAAGGCACAAGAAGAGCATCCAAGTCTTCAAAGGAAACCAAGAGAAAGGTGCTTCCTTCCCATAGCCACTGATGAATGAACAAAACCTTCAGACAGCATGATAATTTATGTGTGCTGGTCTTCTTTGTTTACACTGGGGATAAATCCTGTTTGTCTTACAATCTTGGAGCAAAAGGCCAGACTTCTAGCCCTGTCCCTTCCTCAGAGACCTTTTGAAACTCAGCAGCATGAGACCCTAGGAAGGGCTCTCCTAATGAAAAACCACAGACACAGCAATCTCACTGCGTGTGTCTGTCACTGGCATCAAGAGTCAGCAGTACTCGCTTATACAAGACATCACACCACAAGCTTTGATCTGAGAATCAGGGCACTACAGACAGTTATAAACCAGAGTAATATCAGAAGAAAGAAAAGCACATTAAGAAGCTGATTCGTAGCATTACCTGCCATGGCTGGGCAGAACTCACCTAGCAGAACACCATTAGGTTCGTATCTTAGAAAAGGTGCAAAATATGGAGAAAGCTAGCTAGCCCTTCATTTCTGTTGCCTCCCCACTAGGGATAGCTCTAAAGGGCTGGGAGAGGTTCCAGGGGGCTTCTTGAGATCTACCCACTCTTGTCCATCACCAGCCCCTTTCCAGTTGGACACAGGAGCCACTCCCAAGGAAGGAACTTGAAACACAGCCCAGAGCGTGCTTTGCCTGTAATGGACTACTGTCCAACCAGGAAGACATCTTAATCTTGCTGCTCAGGGCTCTCTAGTATCTGAACACCCAAAAGAAGTTTGAACTCCTAACAGGTGAAAAAGCATCAAGGGTAAAATAGACACATGACAAGGTGAAATTAGGTGTTTATCAGTGTAAGAAAAGCATGTGAGAACAGCAGAAAATGGATGAGAGAAAAGAGAAAACAGCATCATTATGAGTCATATGGGAAAGCAAGGAGAATATTTTATCTGCTCAGAAGCAGGAAAACTACAAAATAAGAAGCCAACAACGTAAGAGGCCATATTAAAAAAACAAAACTATACACATACATTAGTAGTAGCCTGATGTAGATTGTAAAGATGCCCAAAGGCAGAGAACCTCAGCAGCCTGCACTGAAATTAATCATGGCGCAGAGCTAATTCAAACAGGAGAAAAGATGCCTGCATCTCTCAAATGAGATAACACATTCCCTTGTCTGTCCCAAAGCGCAGCCATGGCACGCTATTGACCATTACGCTAACCCATCCAGCATGCCTTTGTTCAAGCTACTTACCATGCCTCCTCATTCCAGTCCCTGTAAACAGCCTAGCACAAAATCAGACCCAGGCACTCAATGATTGTCTCACCTCATCATCAAGTGACACCAGCAGAGCCCGGAGAGCACCAACAGATGCTGCCATGACGTTATCCACTGCATCATCAAGTGAGAAGCGCAGCAAGAAGAGAAACCCAGCATCAAGCAGCAGATGCAGAACGCTGCCCTTCAAGGAGGAAGCAAACTCTCCAGCCCTGGCCTGAAATATATGCCACACAGAGCCAGTGTTACAGCTGTCTCGTCGCAACTGGGTACATCTCATCATTCTGTGTGTTTGCCTCTTCCCATTTCTGCTGTAAAGCAGCTGAACTGTGTGCAGGGTTTTTTTCTTCATCTTATCCTCCTCTCATTCTACAGAAGGCATGCAACTCCAGTTCCTTAAATGCAGGAAACCTTTCCTTCTAAAGTATGGACCCATCTTCTGACTTCACCCTGTTGTGCCCCATTGTTCTCAAAACCACACTATTTCTTCTCTGCCTCCACTACTGTTGGAAGGAAGGTAAGCACTTCCCCTAAAAGTTAGGTGGAAATGGCCACAGAAGTAAATATTCATTTTGCTTTTTGCTATTGGCCCATTGCTTTGTGAGTAGGCTGGTTCATTCTCATCTCCTTCAGAAACAGCACGCCATGCAGCTGGCTCAGACAACAGGAGTGAAAGGGTCATTGCAAAGGATAGGTCTGTCAGAAGAATAACACCAAAAAACCCAACCACTTGTGTCCAAACCAACAACAGAACTGAAGTTGCAGCACTGCTGCTGAACAACCCTCGGAAGCATCTCCCTTCCAAAGAAACCCGAAACTCAATTTGTGATGTTCCAACACTTGACTCTTCTGATGGTAAGAAGATTGTCAGTGAAAAAGAATGCCCTGCTGGTGATTCTTCTCACCTTCATTGAATAGTAGAAAGCAAACAACTAGCATCAGAGAATCTGGGCCCTGATCCACCAGAAACTCAAATTATGGGGAGGAATTCCATGGAAAGCGACTTACCTTTTGAACAATACGACCCAAGACTTGTAAAGCCAGTGTCCTCTGTTGAGTAACTTGGCTGCGAGACAAATGAAAGAGCTCTTGGAGAGAATAACCAGCCCTCTAAATGGGGAAAAAAAAAAAACAAAATACCAAAAACTAAAAAAAAAAAAAAAAAGGCCTTCAGCTATAGGTAAAAACAGGCCCCTTAAAATAAGATTAACAATAAAACAGAGCATAACAGGAGATAAACTGCAATGAAATATCGTTAGCTGTTTTGTGGCAATTGCAAAAGAGATTCCAATTGTTGATGTGACAGGAGAAAACTGTATTTCTTAAGAAAAGGTTGTATGTGCACCTTTTCCCAACACCACAGATCCTTAAAGAAAAAAAAACATTAATGGAGTTTTCTGAAAGTAAAAGCAGTTAATGCATGCAGACCCAACTTCTCTTTAGGAGCTTATTTCAAAAGAAAACCACCCGTCTGCACTTCCCTAAGGTTTCTGTCACTAAAAAGCTTTGACACAAAAAGGAACCTGCCAAATCAAACACAGAAAATGGAAAACGGGTGTGCCCTTTCTACTATATTACACCTACCTCTGCCTCTTCTCCATGGTGATGCAGGCCTAGATGCGTTGGTAAGTCAGCATCTGCAGGAATCAATTCTCCTTTTAAACTGAATCGAGCTTGCATTCCCTACAACAAAAGGGTGGAGGGAGATGATTGTTTCTATTGCCTTCCACTCCATTCATCACTTAAAATACCACTTCTTACATCAACTGCTGGAAGGTGACAATTCAAAAACTCCCCAGGTCGGCCCTCAAATTCTTTTTTTTTAAAAATAAATAAATTCTTCCCCTCTTTCCTTTTTTCTTAGCTTTCAGACCTGTTTCATCCCAGATTACAGTTGATAGACTCTCACTTCCTAGCCCTCTTGAGCACTACATACTGAACTGACCATGTATCATTCCACCCCATGGAAGAAACTCGGGAATCTCTCAGCCTGATAAAATCTTACAGACTAAGTAACCATAGGACTAGTGTTTGAAACCTTCAAAACTGTTACTGCTGAGAACCATGATCCAGGTGCAAACATGAAAAATACCAGTTTCTGCTTTCAAACCTTTTTGGTTTTCTTCTGCCGCAGTGAAGGCAAATCTTTCATCCATTCCAGCTTCTCAAATTCCACATTGTCCATGTGAATCCATTCCTTCTTGGGCTTCACAGGCAGATCATCATCTTTGTGGAGGGGGAGAAAATGGCAGTCTTACCTTCCAAGGCAGGGATGAAGAAAATACTATGCCCTCTTTGCCAAGCTACTTGGCTTAAAGACTGTATCAAATGTGGGATTCATGTAAAATAAAAAGAAAACAATTTTCAAACTGACTGTTGGCTGATGCATAAACATCAAAGGTTTAAAGCTGTTTACTTCCTCTTCTAGCTCTCATGAAAGATTAAAACAGCACTGTAATGAAATTCACAGACAAGGCTAATTTAGGAGAAGATGAACAGAAGTCAGGACACAAATAAGGCAAAGTGATCAGAACCAGAGCAGAAAAATAGTATCATCCCTACATTTGAGAAACCAAACTAGTATTGCCCAAGGAGGGGAGTGTTAGGGGAGCTGTGAAATGATTCAAAAGTATTAATGCAAAGAGGTCCAAGCAAATTACTGGAAGCCAGTATGATTTCAGCCTAGATACAATGCAGAGAGCACAAACACTCCTATTCATGATTTTGTCGCATTCGCGATGCTGCTTTTTCATCCTGTGTCCCCCTCTAAAGGCTTGAGGAGATCAGGCTCTGGGAAGAAAAGATCAAAACAGCTGAAAATGTACACAGCTTGAATGAGAAACAGCTCAGTGGGGAAACTGGACAGTTGAACAAGAATTTCAAAGGTGCCAGTACTAAAGGAAGAAATTACTGATTTAACTTTATAAAAAACTTTGACTAGAAGAATTTGAGAAACAAGACATGTATGCCTGCATCACAAGAGTTGCCCTAGGAAAGAGACAGATCAGCATGTGGATGAATCTCACAAGTGAAGGGACAGGAAAGACAGAACTGGAAATTATCTGAACACTAGAAAAGGTAATACTTTGCTACTAGGATACTATCCCATACCAGCATGGGAAGAGATGAGTTCAGAAGTCTTTGCTATCTCAAAGAGAATTACACGAGGACAGGAACAGGCAGTCTGAGGGCACAAAAAGGAGTAGCATCACTCCTGCCGGAGAAGCCCAGAACTCATTTGCATTGCAGCTATTAATCCTAGTGCTCTGGTCTTCTCTTGCAAGGAACAATTGAGTCCCACCGAGATGCTCTTCTTTCATCAGATCTTTTCCTGCTGATAACTGGCCTGAAATCTAACCTTTTACTTTCCTCCAATTAGCAGACAAACTCTTAGGAAGGGAACTCATCCTTTCTAGGATGAAGCTTCACCCTTATGATCAATGTGGTATTGAGTCAGGCAAGGAACTAAGCACAGAGCTCAGCCAGAAAGCTGTTCCACAGAACTTCAGCCAAAGGCTCAGCACACATTTTAACTGAAGAGAAGGAAAAAGCATCTGAAATGCAAGAAAGTGGAATGTTTGTGGGTGGTA
Organism: Falco naumanni; assembly: GCF_017639655.2. Taxonomy (NCBI): domain Eukaryota; kingdom Metazoa; phylum Chordata; class Aves; order Falconiformes; family Falconidae; genus Falco; species Falco naumanni. The sequence continues at coordinate 71,996,964 of NC_054060.1, forward strand.
GGTGCAAAACTAGAGGAAATAAAATCACCAGAAAAATGAAATCTATTGACATTTGTAATTCCACAGATTGTTTTCTCCATTAATCACTAAACTGACAGGGCTGAGTTAATCATTCTATTAATAGGATTACACATACCACCACCAGCCCTTAGCAGTACGATCTTGTCAACAAGAAGAGACATATATTCCAAGGCATCAGATTGTTCAGTTACTGAGAAATCCTTTTACAGAAACACAAACTGACAGTGTGAATACAACATCTGCACTGAACTTTTTCAGACTTGGGTAATATAAAGGCTACCACCCAACCTCTTCCCTTTCTGCTTTGCTTTCCCTTTTGTCTCGGTGCAAGAATTTACTTTTCCATTTGATAAGATTACAAGTTGCTGGATAAAGGTTTCACCACCTTGTTTCTAATAAACAGTAGCCTTTTATCTCATCAGAGAAACAGGTTTGACTTTTGATCAATCCCATTGCTTTGTGTCATCGTCCTCTCCCTGGGGAAATTCAGAATGACCATTTCTGCTGGGTTATTCACAATGAGTTTACTTTTGGGCATGAACAGATACAAAATCCCAACAGTACGTGTTAATGTCAAATAAATATTTTACATCTCCTGTTGGCCAAGATGGGCTGCAGGCATAAACTCAGGTGCTGGAAAGGCTTCCCTCTGTTTTATAACTGTGTCCCAGCTCATCCTTTCTTTGTTATTTCAAATATCCTGGGAAAACTCCTCTTCGCCTTTGCTGTGCAGTCTTCCACTGGAAGCAAAAGATGTCAGCACACAAAGCTCTGAGCACTGAGCTATTCCCCACAGCACTACTACAGTCTTGTACTTTACAGGCTGAACAACCCACTTCTATTGCTCCCAGTCGGGTAAAAGAATGTCACTTAACCTGGTGCTACTTGAGCACTCAATTGTTCTGGAACTAAAAATAGTCCTTTTGATTACAATGGATTCATGGAAAAGTAAAACTTGAGGAGAAACACTAAAAGGACTGTTCAGTGAAGTGTTTTCCTCAATAAGAGGCTAGTCAGCTTTCCTTCTGCTCATGTACACACGCATACACTCACAGACTCATCCCTCTCATCAAGAAAATGGTAAACAGTTGTTACCTCTTGCAAACACCAAACTGAAATACAGGAGTGATTCAGAGACCTCTTTAATCAGTCTGCACATTGCACTGGGACACAAAGAATGCATCAGAAGCAAGGATCAAGAGATGGAGGCAGCCAAAACTTGACATGAAACTGGGGGAGAAGCATGCTAACAAGGGAGAGACATATGCTACGAACAAAAGTGTGGGAAAGATGAGAATAGGAGCCTAAAATTATGACAGAGAAAATGAAACGGCTAAAGAAAAAACTGCATCCACACCACAAAGAAAAGAACTGTATTCTCTGGAAATCACCCCGTGGGCTCTGAGATACAAGTCACAGAGCAGGGCCATCAGGAGCAGTATCATAAGACATGCATGCACGCTATGAGCAATTTCCCTGAAGAGAGACTGTCCTCTCCATGCTATGCTGTGAGCAAATCACTAACTCTTACCTATCCACCTGTCCCCAGGTGGTCCCAGTTAAAAGAAATTACTCAAGTAGCAGACGAGTCCCACTACCACACTTCTGCTTCCCTGTTCACAAGACTGAACAGCAGGGCAATGATACCTAGCTTAAGATACTTTCTCCCTCCAGAGACCTCAGCACAAAGTTCAAAAAGAAAGCAAGACCTCCCACTTGACAACTCACCTCTGTTACATAGTGTATCACCCTTTTAATCTATGGAGCCCAGCTAGAAATAACAGATGTTTTTTTCCTGAACCCAAAACACGTGTATTCTTTAAATACCATGATAAAATTCGGAGTTGAATAACTAACAAAGTAACATATCAATCCGACCTGGATTGATGCAAACACCATACAAACGTCATGTTTATGTTCAGAACATTAACAACATGCACCCTGTTTCTTACCTGTGATTTCTACCTTTGTATTTTCTTCCTTCCTTACAGATTCTTCCAGACCCGACTCCTGCATGGAAAGAGATGATCTTACATCATGCTGAGCCACAGGCAGAGACTCCACAAACTCCTCCAGTTTGTTCTGTTCCATTTTTAATTCCTTTTTCTGGCCTTCATTGCCACCACGTCGTGACTTCAAGAAAGCAACTAAACTGGAATCTGCAAGTATTGACAAGGAGACAGAGAAGTGACAAAATACTTGATATGTCTACAGCTCCCGCTATTTATGTTTTACTCTTTGCATTCCCATTCCACATGCCCTCTTCTTCAGTACCAACTGTCACTTCTTTTCAAATTGAGGCACTTAACTGCTCTATGACCTCTTGAGCACATAACCTGGGTACAACTGACCGGTGAGGCAACACCAGAGAAGGAGCTGATAAATATCTTTCAAGGTAAAGCAGCCACAAAAATTCTAGTTGTTCTCCCAACTTACAAATAGAGAGAGAATTGTTTCTTTCCCCCCTCACTGCCACTGAAAAGGCACATCCAAACAAGACTATTCATTATGGAGAGAATTCTGGTCTGTGATTTAGGGGAGGAAGCTGGGTCTGATAGTTTGCCTACCCTGCCCGTGGACCACTCAGCAGCATCAACCTGAATGCTACAAGAATACACAGAACAGACATCACAGAATTAATTACCTGCTCTTTATTGAATTGCAGGAGAGCTGCAGTGCATGATCTGCGTATTACTTTAGGAGAAGGGTATCTTGTTTTTTCTGAACTGACTCCCCATCCTGAGAGTCAATTATTGTCTGATAACATCCAGAAAACAGACATGGCCACTCACTTCATGCTTTGGAGAAGAAGAGGAACATTTGGGAGGCAGGGTTATTTTGAAGAACAGATAATATTCCTATGGCTCCAAGATAGAAAAATGTCAGAAGATCATCATTTTACTTTCAGATCTGCTACAGATATCCCACATAATTTCTGATGGAGTGTACTTTCTCTCTGAACACTCTTCATTTAGAAGATGGTGTTGCGATGCTTATTGCAGAGGTGCATAGTAAGAGACAGCACACTGTGCCTCCAGAAGGTACAGAGATACTCCAATAAGCAGTGTCAGAGATGTAAAAAATAACCAATGTAGGTGTAGGTGTTATGTTCCGTAATTTTTTCTTCGGAGGACAAAGGACAAGCAATTCAGAAATTCTCTGTACCTAAGAGAAGTCATCCCAAAAAGAAAAATCTCCCATGTCTGTGAAACAGTTCAAAGAGGATGCAGGATCTATCCCACACTTCTGATTGCTGCACACTCTCCTCGTGATGCAGTTCTAAACTTCCCTGGGCAAAGGGGAGACATTCAGCCTAGCCTCATTAATGCACGCATGTGTTTTCCTGAATGCAAGCAGAGCTCTCGCTTTCTCACACATCACCATACACAGCAAGGAAAAGACTATTGACTATGTCATCATTTCATGCAAATGGTGACAAACAAGTCACTGATTCTGTCAATCTGTGCACAGTATGTCACAAAGTAAGCCTACTTCTGTGCAGAGTCTCCGTGGGAAAAAACAGAACAGTGTCAACTGTAAGATCCTGAAGACGCTGCCCAGCATGGAATTGCCTACCCATCCTAATACTCCACACCATGGAGTCTCACCTGCTTCATAACCAAGAGGTTAATTCAGAGACTGGGTAACATTAAACATCCACAAATTATTCACACTCCTGAATATGGAGGAAAAAGTCTCTTTAATCCATATCTCTGTACCTGTTCAGTTCCCAAGTTCGTCTGTAAGCCAGCAACTTAATTTAGGAATTGCTTCATCACGCATAATTCCCTAACCACAGATATTCTGGGAATGCCAAAATTACTCCCAGTTTCCTTAAGACCTCAAAGACTGAAAGATCTACAATTTTAACCCACAGGGCATATAAACAAATATACTATTTTAGAAAACAATTTATTGTTTAAAAATACTTAAAAGTACATCCTATCCTTTTCAAACTCCCTAAATACTCACTTTGCTATTATCCCAAAGGACAGAGTGGTGGGGACAAGGAGCAAAGACCATAAATCAGCCACAAGAAAAATGTGGATAAACAAGGTATTTTTCATATACATGCCATTGTTATAAGCAGTGAAGTTAAAAAAAAATAATATTTCTTTTCACCTCAGGTAGTTTGGAGAGTTCAGCTCTCTGAACAAATGATGTACCTAAACACAGTGTCTGCAATTATTTTGCAGGGTTTGTCACCTTTCCAGTTATACCCACACTGCTTGCAACAAAGTCAAGATCATTAATACGATCTTTAAACCAAACCCACAAGAGACTTACGTGTCTAAAATGTCACTCACACCTAGATATGACGCTAGAGAATCTGAAACTGAGAATTTCAAAAACCCTTGCCTGTGACCTACATCTGTACATCTGCTTTTCTCAAGCACACAAAATAATTGAAACGAATGCCAGCAAGTTTTACAGTTCCCTAAATCACACAGAGTCTTATCAAACATACCACACACTGTGTTCTCCCCCATCTTGTCGTCAGCTGCCAGTGACAGGTATTCCTAGAGCACCAGTGTGGACAGGGCTCTAAACCAGAGACCACAACCCTGCCAGAACACCTGCACCCAGCCACCAGATAATTAAAACACGTTTTCAAGAAGTTCAAGTCTAGTTGTAAGTTTTTGTGCTCTACCAAGTACAGATTTGAACTGAAATCTCCCACATTCCCAGATGTTTCCCCCATACAGGTACTGACAGTTTTGGCCCAAGTCAGGTATTTTGGAAGGGAAGACCAAGGGTTCTCTCTCACCTCAGCATTGCTACAATCATCCTAAGAATAGCTTTTTTTTCTTACCTGCTTCAGACAATCACATTTTAGGACCTTCATATATGTACATGTAACCAGGTATTGGGTGTGCAAAGTAACAGAGTGCATAGACCATCTTCTCTCACAGCAAAGGGGGGACGACAAGCTAAGCCCCCCTTTCACTGAGGAATAAGCACTCTTTAGTTCCTTCACACTTAATTCTTACTCATAAGCTACTGGCACGGCATGGAAATTAGATCACCCACATATGCAATGAGCAGGAATACCTAGCTCCCATCTTTGATCTGTGAATTTGGTAGGACTTCAGCACACCACACATTCAGTAAACTTCCACATCTCTAAAATTCATCTCTGGGAAGCACATACCCAGCTGAGCCAGAAGCTTTCCCTGCTCCTGCAGGATCTCCTCCTCAGACATGGACTGCAGCTTCTCCAAGTTCTCTTTGTGAATAGCTTGAGCTTCCTGTTCACCCTTTTGGCTTCCAAGACCCTCTCCCGTTATGAGACAAGGCCGCTGAGAGATCAAAAAGTCACCAGCTTTATCTGAAAGATCCAGCAGAGAAAGCAGTTACTGATTTAAGTGTCTCCAGCACTATGAATGCAACTCAATTTTGTCATTACCACGCTTGCATAATTTCTTTTTCTTTTTTTTTCTTTTTTCACCTTGGTAGCCAAGTTAAAATAGGAGAAAAGGAGTTTAATTTAGCTTCAAACATAATTAAAATATTTGGGCTTTCAACCCACGTCACAACAAAATGTCATTTCTACCTTGTTTGTTTAGAATTTTGAGGAAGGATGGGGCAAAAAGAACTTTGTTCCTTCAATGCAAAGCAACAGCAAGAAAAGGTAAACCGGAGCATAATTCACAACTGATAAGTCAGAGCACTCTTCCAAGCTAGCTAGTAAATACTAGACGACGACTCTGCCCAAGAACACCTGAACCCACACTTGTACATCCACTGAAGCACAACGTAGTAAATATCTGTTGAGTGAGAGAGAGAATTAAAATTACTAGGTAATCTAGTTTCTGAGGGATACAGGATCCACTCTCAACAGAGGTATGTTTGCTTCTAAAAATGTCCTGCATTCACCTCCAAGGGTTAAACAAACGAGAAGTTTAACCCTCTAAGGGTTTAACATATGAGAAGTTCCAGCAGCGGTGCATTTTCCTACCCTGAACAAAATCAAGCCTCCTTTACCACCTGATCTAAATCCTTTTTAAAAGCTCATTTCATTTAATTCTAGCAGCAGGGTAACATGCTCTTTTGGTCAGCGAGACCCTCCAGCTGTCCTGTAGCCCACTATACAAGGACCTGACTTAGTGGTCTTATTCCTTATGTTTTGTTCATGTACTCCATATAGTGACTTGGAACCTCCCTATAACCCTAAACCAGCCACCCCTGAAAGCATCAAACTTCTGTTCAAACAGCAGTACTGACATTCATCACAACATCAGGAAGGTTTGATGTCATTTCCACAGCAGCTGTCCTGCATATTGAGCAGAAAGAGATTCGAAGACAGTGATGTGGTGAAAGATTCAGTAAGCTTCCCACTACCAGCAACTAAGCTGAGGGTTACCGGGCGCACACACTTTGTTACTACAAGGAACGGCACTCGCCTTCTCCTCTTGCTTCTAGTGATCCTGCCACAACAATCTTGCTGAGGACGGCAACCAATTTTCTGATCCCTCTGTTGGGCTACTACATTTTAGAAGCGTTCTACTTCAAGAAGATCACAGCTATAGGGCTGCTATACTGCCCTCAGATTTCTCAGACAGAAGGACACAGGCACAATCCTAACAGGATACACAGTAAGCACAGTATATTGACCTGGATGGTGGATTTGGGCACACACAGCACAGCACAACCAGGAGTTGTCTTAACAGTTCTCTGACAGGGGTCAGGACAGAGAGAAACCTTAACCAAAAGGCGATACCCCTCAAATGATATCTGGCCTCTATTTCTATGTGAAAAAGGGGGTGTTGGAAAAACCCAGACACATGGTGGTCCAAACCAAATAGAATGGCCCAAGATAACAGAAAGAATTAAAAAAAAACCAACAAAAAAACACAACAAAAAACACACACACATCCACCCCCCCAAAAAAAAAAAGGCCAGAGATGCTGGAACCAGTTGAATTGGTTTCATCTTTCCTTGTCACATTGCTGTCAGACAAGTAACTGCTGGAGGTGGCACTGCCTCATCAGCACTGCCTCACAGCATTCCTCAGGAAGCAAAGCCACAGCCTCATGGTAGCAAATCTGGTGACAGGAGACTGAGCTTTCAGCTTCTAGGTAGGAGTGAGAACCTGCATCACAGTGGTCTTGAATGCCTTCACCAGACACAAGAATCCTCTTCCTAAAATTGCAGAAATCAATGATGAAACAAGAAAAACTTTACATATATGAGAGAGAGTAAAAGGGAGGACAAGAACCATGAAAAATAAAGCTATTTGGCCCTGTGTGAAGCAAAAAGAAAATGAGTGAGAAAGCTAACCCCATTTTTAGAACGTTAATTTGGGTCTCAGACCATTTCAAATCCTTGTCACACCACAGACATTCCAAGTGACCTTATGATTCCTAAACTGAGGACAACAGTGCTACCCTAATTTAAAAATAAGGTGCATTGATGTTATGGTCACTAAGGCTATGTAAATACAATAGGTTGGATAAGCAGAACATTCTCCACTTACCATCCCTGCTGGTGGGGAGAGGTGCCTCTCCCGCTGACCCCTCAGGATCCAGGGCATCGGGAGCAGCTGATCTTACTTGCACGCACTCGGCAGCGGAGGGAGCTGTTGCTGCCTTTTCAGCAGCTCTTCTCACTGCCATCTTTTGTGCAAAGATGCTTTTTCTTCCAGATCCCACCTTCACCTGCAAACAGGGAAGCCATGTGTCACCACTTTCCTCTCCAGACTCCCACACACACCTGCCACTAACAAAGGTACAGCTCTGATCCTGAAGACCCCCTCAGATCAGACTTTGGGACATGACACTGAGAAGCTGCTGGCAGCCACCTGCCCTTTTCTGTGCAAGTGCTATTCTTCTTTTAACACACAGTTTAATGTTAGGACAGAGAGACAAAAGCATGAATGTTTTTGCTACCTAGAGAAGGAAGATGATTAATTATAAGTGAATTCAAGCCAGGCAAGTACACCTAAAATATCACCACACACAACAGCTCCAGCTTTCCTGCTGCTTGGAAACCGCATAGCCGAATACTTTGCATTTCTGAGGATAAATGTGGCTGTACTGCACCGTGCTCACCGCAGGCTTGGAACAGGCTTCTTATAAGGTGATTAGAGAGCAGCAGGGTGAAGTGATTTACACAGCAAGAAGCGGACAAGTGGTGCTAAAATAATCCTGACTAAATTACTGTGCTGCTTGCCTAGGCAATGGAAGGGCATGGCTCTGAACAGCCTTGTACAGGATGCACAGGAAATCCAAAGCAAGAAAACTGTTGCATGTCCCCAGTCCAAAGAAGCAGATTAAAAGGCAGTCTGAACATTTGGTAGCTGCAATGTGCACTCCTGCATCAGGTAAACAGAACTGGTTGTTGAAAAAGCATTACTCTCTTCTTTCAAAAAGCTGTCCTTCAAAATAAGCTACCTCATCAAAGCAACCACAGCTATCAATCACATGTCAGTTCCCAGCATCTGACTCCCACTCAGCTAGCAGCCTTTGCTACTACAGCAACAACTGATGATGATAGCCATGGCTTCCCGTTTTGCAGCCTCAGAAAACAAATTATGCCAAAATCCAAAAAGCTGCAAAAGATACCCTGTGCAACCATACTCAAATGTCATGCCAGGAGAAATCAGATGCAACTTCCATAAGTACAGACTTAATCAAACCTGGTGGACAAATTAACAGAGGTTGTTCCTCAGAGAACTGATCCTGTTCTGCTTGTTTTTCTGTTACAGCAGCACAGATGCTATCCACCTCGCTGAAGTTAGCTGAAGGGGATCGCCTTTTTCCTAAACCAAAAGGATTCCAATGTTACTTAACTGCAGAGTATGGAGTGCCTACTTGATGGCAGCTTGGTAGAACTCTCTCCTACACTAAGTTGACAATGCCAGAGATAGGTTGAGCTAGCTCACCATCTCCAGTATGCCAAGTCGCTTATTTTGAGCCCTACCGCCCACCAAGTGTTAGGTTTTGTTGTGAGGAAGTTGTAATCATTAATGAAAGTACCACAAAACAGCTGCTCCCAATCTTACCTCGCTTTTTATCTCAGAGCGGTGAAATGTCTTTGGAAATGGGTCTCCTGTGGGCACTGGCATGCTCACTGCTACTGCACTCGTGTCTCGTTCCTGCAGCAAAAAATTCAGACCCTGTAGAAACCACTGCAACAGCCAGATATGTTTATATCATTTAGCTAATAGTGGACTCAAAATCTCTCAGCTCTGCAGATCACAAGCTTTCTGCTACAACACTGTCAGGCTCAGAATACCTTGTGCTTATTTAGAGCCAAAGTGAGGCTATTTTCCAAAAGGCTGGACTGCTCAAAGAATCAGATAAAGGAAAACCTAAGGCCAGTGCAGAGCGCAATGAGAACATTGCCCTTATGAAGTCCAGAAACTAACCCAAACCCACATGACAGCACAGACCTGCATGCAAGCAGTGTGACCTGCAGGCACTCTGGACTGGAGCGCAGATTCAAACCCATATTTAACTGAGAAAAAATATACCCAAAGATCTTTTTCTTACAGGGTGCTCCAGGACACAGGTCTACAATGCTACAACTGCTTCATTACACTGTAGAAATAAAAAGCAGCAACAGAACCCTTCATCCCTACCCACTGCTCATTTCAGAGCATTAAAAAAAAACTACACACTAGACCATCACACTAAAAAAAAAAAAAAAAAAACCACACATACAATAATTTTGCTGAAGACTGCTGTAATGTGTTGATCATGCCTTTCCAGTCTTTCCTCTGGATCTTCATCCTCAAAGTGGACACAGGCACTTTTAATCTTGGACTTTTTTGGAGGAGCTGGAGTTAGAGCTGGGAGAATATCAGGAAAATCTGGGGAGGAGAAATAATAAGAAAAAAATAGTCAAGTTACTCATAGGTACCAGGCCAAGGCTCCCTAATAGCACCTGTTATTGCTCTGACGAGAAACAAAGAAGATAAGAAAGCAGTAAGACAATTAGTAGTCCTCTGTTTCCAACTTGCACCGGGTAGTGGAGAGAAACACACTCAAGAACTGTATTATTTATGTATTGGCACAAAGGTCTTTCCAAAGACCTGCAAAAGTTAAGAAGGGTACTGAGGCCTGACTGCAAGTACTATGGGAAGAAGCAAGGCTGTACAGAAACAAACAGGCCCCTGCAGGTTGCGTCCACGCACAGAAAAGCACATTTCCACTGCCAGCTCTAACAGTGAGTGATTTGTATGATCACGAGCAAGTCGAGGCCTCCTTTTCACTATCTACAGACTGGGATTGCATTTCCTTACCTGGAACCTGCAAGACTTAAGTTGTTGCTTTCAAGAAAGCGCTTTGAGCTTCTGAGACCATTAAGAACATTACAGAAGTGTTAGTTACTACTGATGAAGGAAAACAAAACTGCAGGAAGGGGGCTTATCAAGCCAGATCTGGGGGCTCAAAGCTGAAGTTGTTTGCAGAGCTAAAACTCAAAGACACAGCGAGCAGGGTTTGGATAGATGGCAAAATAAGCACTGAGTGTCCAATGAGTACAAATCACAGAAAACACCTCTTGCCTTGAAGCTGGCAAGGTACAACAGACAGCTGATAAATGTAGACAATGGCAATGTGTTCTACTGGATGCTAGTTAACATGGGACAAGTGCATTTTCCAACAAGGCTATGGTCAAACAATACCGCAAGGAGGACACACATGCAGGGCAAAGGCAACACTGGGTGGACAGGGAGGTGAAACAGCAAGCACTGAGGAACACTGACTGAGAATCCTAGTAATTCAAAGAAGCCCACAAGGGAAATTACCATCCAACATGACTACGTCCTTGCTGTCCTGTAGGGGGGGTCTCTCAGTATCTGTGCTCCCTTCCTCCCCCCTCCTCTTGTCTGCCTTCTTCATGATCTTCACTGCAGGTGAAGCTCTGGCTGCCAGGAACTGGCTTTGAAAGTGCAGCAGGTCTGCCTCGGACTCCCCAGGCTTTGGTCTCGACAACATCCTGCCTTCTTGCTCCTGCAGCCCAGCCCTGTGTGCTGTTCACATGGAATCATCTGGAGACAGAAAACTGGTTACAGAACTGGATTCCCTGGGGATAGGATGGGGACAGCAAGAGAAAAGTACTCCTTTTTGTCCCACTCTGCTGCTCCTGCACATACTGCAGCCACCCTACTTCAGGATCACCCCAAGACACAACTAGTTGTACCAGAGTCCCAGACAAACACTTTACCTTGTTCTTCATTGTCAAACAACATGCTAGTAGACAAGCCAACACCTGGTCTACCAGCCAGCTGGGAGCAGAATGGCAGCCATCCAGCAAAAAGCCAGCCAACAAGTGCATCACTGCCAGAATGCCAACAACACAGCCCTGGATTTGCAAAGCCACAGAAGCACCAGGTCCAAGACAAAAGATCTGACTTACTCTGTGATCAACACCAATCAAGAACATCACAGGAACAGTATCATGCAAACCTCCTGCCTCCAGCATACAGTCTTCTCAGGATCCTCTCATTAGCATCCCTGTCAGGATGCAAGAGCCTGTTCACATGGATTTGGACAATGCACTCACTCTCACCGTCTCTGCTCTCCTTCTCACTCAAATCTCCCAAGCAAAAAAAAAGGTTTTCTTCCTTATCTAGTCATCCTGCATTCATTCTCTCTTGCTCTTTTACTGCCCTCTTATTGGCAGAAGTCATGCTAATTCCAAGCATTTTTATTCACTGCCCAGGCCAGTTTTGGGTTGAAAGCTAAGGGTGGTATTTATAAAGACTTCTACCTCCAGGTTACTATTACTAGGAAGGCAACTATTCCACCTTCAGTCTACTGGGCATGAAAATATTTGCAAGTATTACTCCCCACCTCCTATCCCCAAAGCCCAGGACCATCAATCCATTTCTCACAGGCAGCAAGTAAAGTGTTTACAAATACATTCCACACTAATTGAATCACTGATCAGCACTAATGCTACAGACTTGACACCCTCCCACACTTGGTATGTTGAAATATTTATACACATTTGATCTCTTCCACTTTTAAAAGCCCATCAGAACTCAATGATGATTTATTGTATAGTTGGAAAGGAAAGTGGATATGGATTTTTAAAACTACAATTATCTGCTTTATTGATAGGCTGTACACATGAGAACATGCAAAGCTTGGAAGTGAATCTCTGTCTTAATCTCAGACCAAAACAAAGCTCAACCATTGTGTGGGCACAGCCACTGCCCTGAAGCCAATGTTTTGTTTTATGCTATTACCATACTTTATGGTTAAATATGTGGAGAGATACCTTGCAGGAAGGATGCTAACGGATACAAGAATTACTTCATGTAGTATTTGTGACCTACACTTGCAGTTTTTATACTATTTTCAGGGATCTCATTCCTGACCAAGGTTGCTTAGATGTGATGTTGCTGGTTCCAAGAGCATGAAGAGGTCTAGGGAGTTTTATATTTGGTTGTTGGTTTGGGATTTTTAACATCAAGGCCTCAGTGTAAAACCACCAACCATGAAGACTTGCTGAATTTTTTTTCCTGCCCCTCATTTTGTGCAAAAGCTGGACTAAAACCATTCAGACTTAGCTTTGTATACCAAAACAAAGCGGATTTTCAGAGGTGTCAAGGTTTCCAGGGACTCCATTCACTCCGTGGCTGAGTAACCAGACCTCTTCATCCAGTGCCAACATCACGAGTTAGTTGCTCGATTTCAGACATCTCAAAACACTGACCTTAATGAAAGCTGTCAGCTCAAAAGTCCCAGAACAACAGCTTCCTTTTACACCAAGCCTACATATGGCACAAGCAGCAGCCACGGGAACTTCCCTGTACCCTCGGAACAATAAAAACCTCCCCCAGCACACAGGGAAAGTGCCCGACTTCTCCACCAGCGCTGCCAAGGACATCTGTGGAACACTGCCACTAGCAAAGGCTATTTCAGGGCAGGAAGGGAGAAGCCGGTTACCATGCCTTGCTACTGTTGGAGAAGGACTTAACACACAAACACCTGGGATGTCATTGCGGTTCTGACTGATGCTGAGAATGCAGAAACACTCCCTTTCAGCCCAGTTTCCTTGTAACTGCACAGCAAAAACTGCAACTTCTGCAGACAGCTCCTTTTTTTGTGCACTCCTAGCATAAGCACACACCTACCTGCTGTTTATTTATGGAGTTTTCTGCCACAACAGGGGCTGCAACAGTCATACTTCAGTTGAGAGGTCCCTCTTTAATATGCATAAGTAGCGCCACATGCATCAGAAGCCAAGTATTTCATACCCTACCATGACAGGCTTCAAAGCCCAAATGAGGATGCCAGAATTAACAGAGGCAAAACACCCATTTATAAGCAAAGTGTGCTGCTAATACTTCTGCAATAAGCCTCTTCCACGCTAGGATGTACATATGCTTGTCCAAGTTCCTGTGTATTAAAAAAGTTAATCAAAAAAAATATAGCAGGACTTGAAATTGCCTTCATTTGTCTGGGGAATTTTCAGGTACAAGAAGTCAACCATGTAGTCGTTGTCTAAAGAGGTTAGAAGTTGTGCCAGGAACCATTTCCTCAAAGTCAGTCCTTCCACATGAATGTGGAGGCCATCCAAATGTAAAGTTTCAAGATGGTAATACCAAGGTGGGCATTAGTTTGGCGCAAAAATAGACAAAAGCTTTAAATGCATTCTTTCCATGTTTTAACAGGGTCTAGAAATTCAAACTGAGGCCTTCGACTTAGTCCTTCTGCAGTCCAACAAGCTAGAAACTGCTTAAATACATACGGGACTTGGAGACAGAATGTAGCGAAAATAGTTTGCTTTCTTAATAGTACCTTTTTTCAAGCCCCCAGGAAGCCATCTAAGCACATAGGCAACACTCACCCGGCCATCATAAGGAGTAATTCTTACTCACCAGCACTCAGAGAAAACATGCAAAGAAAAATAACACTACTGATGATCAGCACTAACCCCAGCATCCTATGGTCTGGTTATCTCCAATCTCACAACTGGGTAATTAAAAGCTAACCACACACAAACTATGTGCCCAGAGGGACCACCATCTAGCCAACATATGCAACCTGCTGAAGTTATTGTTCTAGGAATGCATGTAAGGGATCAGAAATACTGTCAACAGACCACGAGCACCTATACACGCCAGAACATTGTGATTATTATGTGAATACACTATAATCTGCTGTTGTATCCCCTGTCTGCACCAGAAGTTTCAATAAATAGTTTCCTGCCATGCTCTGGACTTCCCATGGATATTGTTTGAAAAGCCCATCAGTGCTGCAGGAATTTTACATTACATCTACATCCATTTCACAAATGCAGCTGGGACCAGCAATCTAAGACTAAAAGAATATGCAAAAGCACAGAAGGCAATAAAGCCACAGACTGTTTCAAGTGCCAAGATCCACTTTTGAATTAACGAACTTCAGCTCAAGTGTAAGTCTAAGAAACAAATCCAGTTAAGACAGTAAGGACCCTAATCACCAATTAATGCAGCACCAGCATATCACAGAGAATAGCATTTACTTTACAGAGAAACTGATGTCTAGAATATTCTTCCAACGCTTTTCAGAAGCAGCATTTAAGCTTCTGAGGCATATATTACCAACCTCTGCCACTACTCTCAGCAGACATAAAAAAACATTTAAAAATCAGGCACAACATTTGTTTGAGCAAAGTACCACTCCACTCCTGTCCAAGGTTTTTAAAGGTGCCATCAAGCTACAAAAAACTACTTGATATAATCCAACACTGTAGGGTTTTAATCTTATTCTAGCTCATCTGCATGTACAATGCATTTTTCTTCTGCGGCAGCAGAGCCCTACAGCCCATGGGAGACACTTACATTACAACAGCCATGAACTAGACACAGTTAAAAGAAAAAAAGGTAGCATGTAAAAGCAAAGGATCATCTCCTACTGTGACTCCTACTGATTTCTGAATCCTGTCTCCGCCCTGCTCCCCATTCTTAAATCTACAACTTTGCATTCTTTTGCTAAAGTTATCAGATCCAGGTCAAAGAAGAACACCAGGTCCTGCTGTCACAATCAATGCCTCAAATTAATGTGTTTCTTCAGACCTTGTTGGCTGAGGTAAGTAATTAAAAGAAGCAAAGGGCCACATCTCAGCCTCTCCACTGCAGCTGAGCAGTCAATGGAAAGTAGGATTCCTCTGCTCTAGATTAGCAGTCAGTGAAAGCCTCACTCCGGGTTCTTGGCTACGTTGCAAAATGGTGCTGTGCATGCTCTGCTCTGCCACAAAAGCACTTTCTGTGCACAATATTGTAACGACCGGCAGTTTAAAACAGCTAGACTTCACAAGACAGGCAGTAACTTTTGCCGGCTAGAGAGAAGGCAGATACCTGCAAAGACCCTCCTCCCAGAAGGAAAACCCCAGGCAAAAGCCACAAGAACATCACGCTGGTCACGTAAGACCCCAACTGTTACCCTGCCTGTCAGAGACATACCGTGTGCACTCATACAACACCCTCCCTCCAAAAACACTGCTGTCCCCCGCCTGCCCGACGATTCCCTGCAGTGCAGAGGCACCGGCATGGCACAACACAAAAAGCAACAAACTACTATGAACAGACTGAAGAGCTGATGCGCCCCGATGCGCCCTCCCGCTTTTACAGCCCTCGCGGGCCTTCCCTGAGCGAACGCGAACCGAGGTGTGAGGCGAGCAGATACCGGCCAGGCCCGGGGCCTGGCGAGGCCTCTCACCGGCGGGAGCTGCTCGGGGCGGGGGCCCAGCGAAACCGGGCCCCGCAGCACCCAGCGCCCGGCGGCACGGCCGCTGTCCCGTAGCCGCCCGTAGCCGCGCTCCCCTTTACTCTAGGGTGAAGGCGAAGCCCCGAGGCCCCACCGGCTGCCCCGGGGACCCCGCACCCCCACGGGGTGAGCGTCCCGCCACCCACCTGCGCCCAGGCCGCGCCGCGCCTCTCGCCGCCACCACTTCCGCCCGCCTCGCAGCGGCTACTTCCGCCCGGCGCGCGTCACCTCCGCCCGCCCTTGCCAGCAGCGCGCTGCCGGCGGGGGCAGGGCGGCGCCATTTTCCCTCCCCTCAGGCGGTTGGCCCGCGGTGTGCTGGAGCCCGGACCGCGGGGGGGTACGTGGAGCGCAGAGTACAGAGCCTGTGAGGCGGGTCCCGGGCCGGTCGCCTCGCTGGCGGGGGAGAAAGGCGTGGGGATGCTGCCCGCTGTTGGTGGCGGTTGGCTGCTCCTGAAGGAGGGCCCCGTCGCTGGACTGCCTGTCCCAAGTTTGCTTCTGTGCAGGTTCTCCCAGGTGTTTGCGTTGGATCTAAATACAGGGCACCTACACCCCGTAGCGTGTGTCTGCACACATAGAAATACAGTTTATGTACATGTGGGATCTGTGCTTTTTCAGTATTAGAGAGCACTGATGTGCCTGAGATGAGGTATTTCAGGAGGGCAGATAGACAAAGCTATATAAACACAGCTGTAATATAATAAAGCAATAATCAGACATGAAAAGTAAATATGCCAAGCTTTATTGAAAACTACTGGAAAGCTGGAAGAACTTGGAGAAGCCTTGATGTTAATATTGGTCATTAGTTTTAGTGCTTGGCACCTTTCAGCTTTTTTACCTGGGAGGTGAATTCTGTGGGCATGTGAACAGGCACAGACTGTAACCTGGGCTTGGGCTGGAACAGGTGGGCCCACTGTTTCAGAAGGACTCACCACAAGTGCCCTCCTGCTGTCAGAAATGCAACACTTCCTACACTGCTGGATCTCACTGGGGGGGTTTTATCCCTTCAGAAAGCTGTGATACTACAACAAAATTACAGCCGGAAACAAGTAGTATCCATTATGAGCACTGAAAGCACTTCAGTCTACATAAATGAAGACAAACCATCCAGTCAACAGCCAGCCAGTCTTAACCACAGTGTCAGGGAACTAGGGCCATGATGAACTCATACAAAATTGAAATTCTTACTGAAAATGCTGGACTAAAAACATCTCAGTTCTGTGTTTTCTGACAATCAACCATGTTCCTGAGATGGTGAAGCTGACAACTGCACTCCTTTAGGTTGTTGAGCATTCCTGAAGTAAGGAACCACCAAGATCACTTGAAGATGCCCCATTAGAAAACCTAAGCATGACCCCAATTCTAACCTATGAGTGGACTTTTTTCTACCACCTATTCTAGCACAGGTGTTTGAGCAATTACTACTGTTATATATAGTGCTTATAGGTGCCTCTAGCAGGAAAAATAAATAGACCTGCTCTTAATTACATTTGGAGATTATCAGAAGGGAGCCTTGAGAGCGTTTGGAGTGATGCTTTGATGCTGCCCTGCCAGACTACAGTTCATAGCTGTGGTGGAGCTCTGCTTTGCACTCCCTAAAGGAACTGGAATCATATTAGAGTCAAACCTCATTCAGGAACAGCAGTGACTGCTGAGAAATGTGGCATCCAATTCTCCATTTCACCGAAATCAACTGTTACCCTACCACCACAATCTGCCACTTAATGTCGTCATTCCCAGTTTCTGCTGGCTTGGAACACGAGAAACACTTTGAAATAATCAAGTTTCTTGCAGTTAAACCTCAAGAGCAGCAGTTTCTACTCCTTTCTCTGTAGAACCTCCAGGCATTGCTGGTGGCCTGGATGACCAAAGTGGGAAGTTTAATGTTTCCTTTTGTGCTTTGTTAGCTTTTGTCTGTCATTGCTTCTGTGTCAGTGAAGGTCACGTAGAGCTGCTCCAAAATCTATTGAAATCAGTGGATTGTGCCTCCAGTTAAGACAAAAGGTGGAATAGGGATTTTTAGTGTTTTGCACCATTTATCTTCAGACCAGACAAGAGAACGCCATTGATTTCACACAGGGGTTTGGCAGATGAACTGGTGTGAGTAAAAGACTTCTTGCATTTCGAGGCTTTGCTGTGGCTGAACTTGGGAACAATGTTCTGTGGACCCCGATGAAGGCGTTTGGGTTCTCTTACTTGGACAGTAAGGCAGGGAGGCCTTGGCAGTGGTTGCATTGGAGCATGTTTGGGTTGAGTGTTGGGACTGTTTAGACCATGTAGTGGTGTGCTCCCCTCCACTGTCCTGACCTAACAATGACTGTATTTGGCTCAAAGTGGATTTGGGAGTTTGGCTTGGGCAGCGTGCCTATCTCACAAAACACATAATGGATGTGTACTAACAAGCAAACTGACTGACACCTGGGGTGAGGCAGGGGCCTCACAGCCCCCTGTTGATTCACTGAAGGCCAGGAAGACTCCCACACATTTGTAACTGAATCTGTATCATAAATCTGCCTGTACCAAATCTTCCCCACTCTACGCTGAGCCATCAAGCCCAAGCGACCTTCCAGAATTGATACCTTGTTAAGGGCCAATTGGCACACAACAATTGATTAGTCCCACCTCACCACAAGTATAAAATCTGGCATTTTATAATTTTTTTTGAGAACAAGAACTCAAACTAGTAGGCAGGTGTGGAGCTCTCTTCTCCCCAAGCAGGGATACCTCTTTGGTAAGTTTTGCACCTCTGACTATGTCAGATAATATTGTTAACAAAAGCACTGAACTCTTCACTCAAACTTGATTTTTGCAGTAAGTGTATTTATAAAAGCAATTCCAAACTTGTTATATCTGTCGCCTTAATAACTCATCTATTTTTCCTCCTTAAACTGGGCTCTGACGGGCAAGTGTTGACTCTAATGACTGACTGTACATAAAATCCCTTAGACTTAAAATTGTTGACCAAGTCTGAGACTAGGATTGGATCTAGATACACCTAAAATCCTCTCCAAGAGGTTTAGAAAGCAAGGGGATCCTTTCTGAACCTCGTGACTCAATGAGAGGGCTGTCTCTCCCCGTCCAAGACCCCTGGCCGCTCGTCAGACTCTTAACATGACAGACCATCAGACAACTGCTTATGAGCTGTTCTGACTCCAGGGAATTTAATAAGTAGTTATAAGATCACTTTAGCCCTACTAATGTTATTAGTATGGAAATTATGTAGATGAATGACTGTTCATCCAGTGGAAAAAGATACACTAAAGGCATTACAGGATATTTGACTCTCTGTGTCTTTTAACTGCGCCAATTCAGTAAGATGGCCTGAGTCATGAAGTGGCCTGTTTGAGTTATGGTGCTTCGGGGTGGTCCTCCTGTCATCTTTTTCTCTTAAACCCAGGAGAGGTGCCTGTGAAGCCATAACCAATTGCTAGCTGAGTTCTGCTTTGAATAGTCCTCTGATTCTAATCATAGAAAACATTAGCTTTGTCTCTTGCTTTCTGCTGAAGTAAGCCTGTACCTTTCTGTAATATTTCTCATGTGACTGGCCACCATTGAACTATGCAAAACTGTATCTAATCTAAACCTAATCTGAGGGTCAACCAGGCAGAACTGGTCAATGCCCCCAGACAGTAAACCTGTCCTGAGTGTGGAGTGGCATTCAAGCCTGACAGCCATAAGCATTTTTCTTCCCTGACTTCTCTCACCTTGGCTACACAGGTTCTGCGGCTACACAAAGTCTCTTTGCATGCACGTGAAGTGGGCAAATAATTCTCTTTGTCAGAAAGGTATAAAAACATACTCCAACTACATTCAATTTTAATTATGGCAGGACAGGACTACTTCCCATTAAAACTGCCAGATTTTTATGTATCTTTTCTTCATTCCATTAATTATTTACCTTCAGTTTTAATAATACAGTTAAGGGCACTATATATAGCTTATGCTCTATCAATAAATCATATGTCATCACAGCACTCTCCAAACTAGCCAGCTACAACAAGGTCTTTTACCATCACATATCAACATACTCTTCATGCCAGTCCCTCTGCTGCCTTCTCCTTGTTTTTTTTCATCCAGGACATGCATGCACACTCTCTGCTTCTTCTTTCTCTCTTGGCTGCTCTCTCTTCATTGGCTACCCAACCTCTTAACAGAACCAGCCACAGCTGCACCTTATCTACGTCAGCCAACCCACCGCCCCTGAAGCCAGCCCACAGCTGTATATTATCAATGTTAATTAACCCAGCTTCAATCCTCTATAATGTGTGTGCATCTTCATATTTAGCCTATAAATTATAAGTACTAACACACTTGCGTGGATCTGCTGAGCTATTCTAGCAAACATATTGCCACCAGAGCATCTCTAAGAGTCTGTGGAGGCGAACTCAAACATTCCTCACTTAAGGGGAGCTGTTTTGTGAGATTTTAAAAGGTTATCAGTCTTTTCAAAAGCCCTGACAATCTCCCTCATCCCCTTCTTCTACCTCACCACAAGCAAATAGTTTCACCTGACTTCTTGAAGTATGGTTTTGGTCTTCCAAAGCAGAGAAACATGAGGGCCTACAGCAAAATGCTTTCTCACTGGATTATAAGAAGGAAGGGATCAGGACGACAAAGATAATATGGCAGTGGCCTTGGTGCGATTAGAAAAGGTAAATCTGTAAATGCAACAGTATTATCTGTGTTGCAGAGTTGATAAATATTAGGATGAGTTGCCTAAGTAACTGGTGACCAAGAAGACAGATGATCCTAGTGTTTTGTTGCCAGAAGAAAGAAACTGCAGACAAGAACGGAATAGCTGGAGAGCATGGTGGTAGGCATCACACAGGTGTGCTTCAGAATGGAGAACAGATGATAGTAAGGGATTGGTCCAAGATAGAAGTCTTTACTTGTGTTCCCTTGTAAAAAAGCGTTGCATCGGGTGGGACAGAATGTTCAGTAGTAAGTTTTCACCTGTGCTAAAGGTTCAACTCTGGTAGGGCTCAACACTGAACTCAGAAGGAATGGCAGTATGTCATGCCTCAAAAGAGTTGTTGCACTGCACATCAACACCAATGTCTGCAGGAATCCATCTTGGAAGTGTGAGAGCCCCGAGCCAGCAAAGTAGGGACTTACACACAGCAGTGTCATGCACAGGACATTGGTACTCTCTGTGGTAGTGGAAAAACTACATATGTTCTTAAAGAAGTGTGCATGCATGAGAGCAAAATGGGATTCTGACCAGTCAATGGCAGCTTTCTTGCCGGTGGGAGAACATGATAGGTGAGCAGAGATAATGTGTGTGTCTGAGTATCTTCAGAGATCCACCCACAGAGCCTTGAGTGGCTTTTTCTGCAGCTCTGGGCTACTTTTGGGGTGGAACTCTGGGACTCCACGGCAGTAAGACCTCACGGAGCAAAGGCTGCTGGGCATCCCTGGGACAAGGCAAAGCAGGGATATTTTAAATCAAACTTCTACTTGCTTACCAATAAAAAGCACACATCCATGCCCACTGTGAATTGATTTAACCATGTGAGTGAGGGGGAAGGTTTTGTATTTTAAAAGCCCGAAACAGCAGAGTATTTACTCATCTCTAGCAATGCATCTGCCAAACATTATGTTGGCTTTTGACAGTTAGTATGGGATTTCCTTTTTGTTGTTTGTTCTATCAATTGTTTCTATAGAAATGCCATTTTTATCAGACTAAATGGCAATATCCTGAAATAACACACATCTTCAGCAAATAAAGATATTTCTTGCTCAGTAAGTAACATATCTATATCACACTGGGTTTTCCTCCCCTCATTACAACATTGAAGTAAAATCCAGCTAAAAGCAAGCTGCCATACAGCTGAGACTTGAGAGAACAGACTGCTGTGGAAATTAGAAGGGGCAGTCAAGCAAATCTGTTTCTCAAGCATTCGAACGCTGCCTCTGAAGAGTATTGCAGGTGAAAATCAGTGTTTGCACAGATGGTGAATGCATCGTCATTGACAGTCACTGCTTCACAGAAGGCTCTAAATGAAAATAGTGTCTGAGCTGACCCTGCCTGACAATGCCCTCTGCCCCTGCTTTCAGTAACGAAAGCAACATTTCTGAAATTCAGCTTCTCTGGGCTGAGGGGAGTGTCTGTCATGGCTGCTGCTATGGGATCTGTCTGCCAAAATCTGAGCGACGTAGTGGATGTGTTCAAGTCTACTGTCATAGATTTTAAAGGAAGCCTGTCAAAGTGCCTAAGCCTGATATTTCATGCAGTTTAAGACAGTTTAAAGCACTGGATATGCTCAGTTGATTATCCTCCATGGAAAATCTCCTGAAGAACTGGCTGTTTTGTTGACATATCAGGATTTGTTCCTTTCTTTTCAGATTATTTACTGTTGTATTAGGGGGAAAACCTTATACTTCTGCGCCAGAACAGGATGAGAGTGATGCTTTCATCCTTTATCCAAATCCCATCTGTACTAGCCAGGATATATATTGAAAGGAGCACTGTGGGAAGCTCACCTCTTCTAGGCTCCAACTCACACCCTGAGAATGAAAAGCGTGGCCTCTGCAATGCATTCACTTTAGGGAGCTCAGTATTCAGTGTAGGTACGTGCACAGCTGGTACTGCCAGTGGACCCAGGCCTGAAGGACTTGACTTTAAATAGCTGTTCCGATGCTGCTAGGTCTGCCAAGAGTTTTTAACAGTGATGGTCATGATGCCCTGATGACATGGACTGACAGAACTAACTGCAGTCATGCAGAGCTGGCCTTTTGCCTTTATCTTTGGAAATGTAAAGGACTGTGGTGAGGAGCTGTGCCTCATTTTCAAAGTACTTCCCCATGGAGTCTTATGAGGCTGTATCTGGTTTTGTGTTTCTTGGAAGTGACATGGAAAGCTGTGGGTTCCCAGAGGAGCATGCAGGTGGTGTGCGTTTCTGCTGCTCAAGTAGCAATACGCACTGCTTCACCCAACTTTCTGGGTAGGGAGAGATTAGCAGCCTGATGGGAAACAACTGTCTAAAAGGACAGCCCAGAAAGGTGGAAGAGAATTATTCTAAGGAAACTACCAGAACTGTATTGGTATCACACAGGATACCTTAATACCTAGATGTGGCATGGGTACATAGTGCCGAGTCACTTCTGAACTCTGTTGCCACCTCATATGCTGAAGAAGTGGCTTTGCCAGTCTTCTGCAGGGTAGGAGCTGGCACTCTGTTTCTCCAGAGGCTGAGTGCTTGTGAAGTTTGGTGTGTGCCTGGCAGCAGAACAGGACTGTTGCCTCACTCGGTGGTACTTCGTGATGGAAGTGAAGTCATCAGAAAGCTTCAGCTGTACACACTTCTCTAGCAGATTGATGTGAGAGCATCTTTCTAGAGGACTCTTTTATACTTGTTATTTGCCTGACAACAAGTTCTTTTCCATGTTGTTTTTTTAATTTTATTTTCTGAGGTATTTATAGCTATTGTGATCTTTCATGACAGTTGCCTACGTCAGGAGCAAAGAAGTTGATCGTGGCCAGAGAGCCCCCCTCCTGTTAGCAGCAAGCGGTTCTGCTAGCAACACCATTTAAAAGCCCTTTTCTTCAGTAGCACGGTTACAGGGGAAACAGCAGAGATCGCTCCAGTGCTTGCTCAGTGTCACTGTGTGGAAGCATTGATTGCTTAGATGTGTGTGTGCACCTTTTCATTTTGGTTTGTCACTGGGGGCCATGCATTTTAAGAGTCTGTCTGGCACTGGACAACAGCCCTGAGCACTGGCAGCCTGCCTTCTACAGACATACAGCAGCAGCAACTGTCCAGCTTTCTTCCCATGGGAAAATGTTGGGAACTCTCCAAATCATTGACTTGGCTCTGAAATGGCACTGCCCAGATGGCTGTTCTGCATCAAAAGTTGTGAGCTGTGGAGGTCAATGGATAGATTTGGGTTCCAAGTTTAACTTGGGAAAGAAGTTGGCCAAGCCCCATGATAGTTAGGTACTTCCTGCTAAGGGCCAGAAGTATTTTCTCTTCATCTAGCCATACACGCCACATTTTGGTGCTTGGAGCTGCTGCTGATTTGCCTAGCCTAGGATTGCTCCTCTGGTCAGCCAGTGTGTCTAAGGACATCTCTTTCCTATTTAAGATAACAAAATGTTCTGAACAGACTCTTCCATTGCTGCTCTCTTTGATTTACAAAGTCCCTTAGTGCTGAGGAGAGAGAATCTGGGGGGTGTAATTCCTTGGTGTTGTCTGTAGCACCCCATTAAAATTGGAACACCTTTACAACATTTGTAAAAAGACTTTTACCCTCATTTTCTCCAAAGCACTTTGTGGACAGAACCTGGCTAGTTGCAAGCCAAGCTACCAAGTCCCACTGCAAAGCAGGGTACATCAGCTCAGGCTTGGTACATGAGCAGCAGCACCAGCAGCCTCAGGATGCTGGTGGACTATTGTAGGCATGGCCTTTTGCTGCTGCCTGTCTCTCAGAACACCTGTCCCATTTTACACAGGTACGTTCAGCATACATGGAATAGGAAATGTCAGCACCAGCAGAAGACAAAACTCCTGTGCACAGAGAAGGGCAGAAGCAGCACTAGGTCGCTCATGCTGCCCATGGCCCTTCATGTCCTACCTGGGGCTGAGAGGACAGTATCTGTGCCATCTCTGGCCATGGAGGTTGGAGATGTCCTCCCTCATCAGCAGCCTCAAAAAGGAAGAGCAACAGTTTGAAGAAGCAGGAAAAAGAGTGGTTGGATTCTGCTCTAATACAGTTGGCAGAGGAATAGCCTTTGCTTATTCTTAAGTGCATCTTGGTAACGACTCAAGAGAATGCTGTAAGGGGAGATGAAGCTCTTGTTGACAGTGATAGGAACAGAACTGGGAAAGGTTTCTCAGCACTTAAAGACTGAAAAATCCAGGAAGCAAGAAGTTGTGGGAGACAGTGCGTGTTCAGGTGTAGGAAACAGCATATCAGAAGGAGCAAGATAAGGGAAAGATAGAAATAAGAAACAGGTGCCAAATTTGAAAGGCACAAGCCAGAGGAATAGATGAGAAGGGAGAGCATTTCATTCTGAAAGGAAGGAGCGAATGTCAGTGCAAATTCTGACATATCTGTGCAATGTGGCAGTAACATTTCTAAGCTTAGAGCTTGAGAATAGGCATCACTGCCACCAGGAAGGATGGCAGGAGGCAGGGCGGGAACATCAAAGAGAATGGAAGGGAGACAGTGTGGAAGCAAAAAGCCTAGAGTGTAGAAATGGGTTGAGAATTAAAGGGAAGACAGTGAGCAGTGACAGGAGATGACAGTGGCAGGAGATAACAAGCAATGAGGAGCACTTCTCCTCTAGAGAATGGCTCTTGTGGGCTTCATGTCTGCATGGGTGTCACTCATGCCTTCCAGCTGCATCAGATCCCCAGAAGTTTTGTCCGTTGTCCGTTAAAGCCCAGGCCTCTCAGGGCACCAAGCCTGCTGTTTACACCAGGGGTGCCTGCGTGCCGGGGTGGTATGAGTACCACCTGGCTCATTTCATGCTGTTAATTGGAAAAGCATCACAGGACAACAGGCTGGTTGTTCATCCTGCTGCAGTCCCTGGAGCTGTGACCAGCACACTGAGAGTCAAAATGCCCCTCAAAATGAGGCATCCTTTGTCAGCAGCAACATACTAGAGTATGCAAAGACTTCACAACCTAAGAGACAATATTGCCTTTGTCCTCATGTCCTCCAAGAAGGCAGCAAACTACAAGCACTGGAGGATGTAATCCAAGTGCTAATAAATTATTGATGTCTCCCATCGGCTTTTTACTTACTGAAAGGATATCAAAGCTCATTCTGTGAATGGTCCAGACAGATTCTCTTTTGCTATATTCACAATTTAATTCACAAATATTGCACTAAGCATTAATATTGAAGCAATGCAGTATTCTCTCTTTACAGGCTTTGTGAAAGATAATAGACATGTTTTGGGTTGCACAGACTCATAAACAAATATGGTGAAAGAAATGCCACTTGTGACTCCAATGGACATTTGAATTTGTAATTTTAAAAAGGCAGAGCTTATTATTAACTAGGAATACACTTTTTGTGTGTGTGTGTGTATTAACAGTCTGATCGAAATCACTGGACTTGCTCCTTACAGATAGTCTGCATAGTTCTCTGGCAGCTCACACATGTTGTAGGACGGTATGACTTACTTTATATTTAGCAATAGCTCCTCTCTTTCAATATGCCTATTTGCATAAGTCAGCTAACAAACCATCTGTATTGGAAATACTCATTCCATTACTGTCAGCTTTGGGGCAGCATGTGGCTGTTTCTTAACAGCATATATTAATTTATGCTATTTTTTGGAGCAGCAGAGAAGTAATTTGAAATCATCATACTGCAGTTCCCCTGGTAGGAGTCTCCCCTGCACAGACGGCTTAGTGTTTCTCTTTCAATAAAGCACTCTGCAACTTTTGATGGCTAGAAATGCTCAGGATCCTGATAGCTGACAGACACCAGGTTCCCAGGTAGATCTTAAAATAGTACTGGATCTTTGCAAATTTAGCCCAAATGCTGCGTCTCACTAAAGGGCAGAGGAAAATTCTGCCTGTTAAATCTGTGCCATGGCCCAGCCGATCTCAGAGAAAGGATTATCAACGTTTTAACAGAAGCATGCTCTGAGTGACAGGGAGCTGATCTTAAACTAACACAAACTGCAGTTCCTGACTGCACCAGTTTCTTCTTGCTCTGAATAGAGATGGCAGTGCTATGAATGTATGTTGTCTCTGTTCTTTGCTAGCTATTTAGAAAGAGTGAGTGACCAGGCACAAAGCCCAGAAGAGAGTGCTGATTTTTGCAATATGGCATACATATTTTGCAAGCCAGCCTGCAAACTGCTTATCACATTTTTGATGCTATATACATAAATATTCATAATTAATCTGTGCAAGAATAGAGGGGAAAGCTTCTAAAGAACAAAAATAGCCCCTTCAGGCAGCTCATACCAGTGACACTGATCCTCGGTATTTCTGAAATAAAAAAAGAGCTTCTTTGCGTAGATTTTGCAGTACTCCAGAATTCAAGCTTCCTTTTTTCCCCCGTTCCTTCAGGATGTGAAGGCGACCTTGTTAACAGAGATCAATACCTTGAATCTAGAGCTAGAGAGGTGGAAATAAAGGCACCAAGTGAGAGATGACATTTCCAAAGCTTAAATCTCAGAGATAGCAACCCTCATTTTGTCTTCTCCAGGTCTCTTTCATCTCTAGGCTTTTTCCCATGTCTTGGTCTCAGGTACCGGCAGAACGCTGACACATGGCAGGTGGGAAGATGTACGTGCCTGTGCTTTTCAGATCGAAAGCCTGAATTCAACTGGGGCTACATATCCTCAGAGACAGCTTCATCCCTTAAAGGTGGAAGGACCAATTAGCCAGTCCTTGGGACTGCTTGCAGCCGTAAGCCAAACAACAGCCAGGATTGGTTTAGATTAAATAAATCACAGTTTATTCAACATCAAAAGTGGAATGTCTGTGAAAATAGAAATAAATTTAAAACCTTCATGAAGCTGTTCAGGCTGCCCCAAAGCCCAGCGGGTATTGGACATATTTATTAAATAGAGGCGACTATAGGAAATGGGATGGCAGACAAATCTGACCAGCTGAGCTCTGCCAGGTCTTTGTTTTCCATCCTTGTCTGACTCAGCTTTTCAATTTGATGCTTTTACTCCTGGGCTGCTTGGCTTGCCTGGCTGACACCTTTCTGGTGCACAGCTTCTCCCTGCTGTCTGTACAAACGAGGCCCGTGCCTTCAGAAAACTGCCAGCCCTTCTGCCTTTCTGAATGGGGGTGCTTCTTCACAGCTGCCTTGGGATACCCTGAAACCTATTTTTAGGACATCCCTTCATGGTGGCTTTAAGTGTTGCTTTTTAACAGCCCCTACAAGAAGTGCGGCACAAATGCAGTGTTCAGCCCAGATTTTTCAGTGCACAATTCTCTCTGGCTTGGCCCATTTCCCCTCTGCCCACAGCACTCCATCGTGCCCCAGCATGGCCACAGACACCTGTTTCATAGTGTATATAAGGTCACTGAAACCATCTAGACAAACATATGTGGGCTGACCAAGCAGGACAGGGGTTTAGTTTTTCTCTTCTCCAATAGATCTCGTCGAGTAAGTGACAGGCACTCCTTGTGCATTCCTTATGGCTCCTTCCCGTGTCCCAGATGTGACCTGCTCCCTGCCCATCTGCTGGCTATCTTGTCCCCAAGAGATCATTTCTTATTGTGCCATTTACGGAAAGGAAACAGGGTATTTCAAATGTGCATTTTCATGTGCTTTATAAACCTGCATTGTACTGCGTTCCACTATGTGCATCCGACAGCTCCTCTCCAGGGCTGAGGAGCAAAAGCCAGACCGTTTTGCACGTATATATTGGATGCAGCCAAACAAATGCCACTCCTGCCAGGAGGAGATGTCATCGGGGGAGGGCAAGGCACATGCGGCTGTAGCTACAGCGGCAGTAGATGCACTGCAGCATGATCCAGAACCACAAAAGGCAAAGGGAGTTTGTCAGTTGTCTTTCACAGACATCTGGCACTTCCAAAATTGGGGGGTTTTCTCCATCTGGCATCAGCCAAGACTTACCCTGTGCAATGAATATCCTGAAATTCAGACTTAGCAGACCCCAACGGTTCTAAAAAATCTCAGCTTTGAGGCTTTTTTCTCAATACATTCACACACCCAGTACTGGTCCCTGCTCTACAATCATTCTAATCAGCCTCTTAGGCAGCCTGAGGGCCATGAAGCAAGTGGAGTTTTCCAGAGCAGCATGCCTGTAAAACAGCAAGCATGTTGTGCAAGAGTAGAGGTGTGAATATTAATGTGAAGGTTGATGCTTCAAGTGTGCTTACTTGCCTGGTTGCAGGATTTTATGCAGCATTTAAAATATATACTGCTCTAGGGCACAGGGAGAGAAATGGATCAAATGAGGTGAGCCTCACAAGGCAAAGACTGTAACGAAACATGAAGCAAACATGCGGAGATAAGATGGTGCAGTACACCGGTCTTGGTCCGCAGAAAAGCAGATGATGACTGGATGCGCTGAGTGCAGGATGCAGGCAAGAGGAAGAAATATTAACAGTGCAGGAAGTTTGCAGGAGGCTGCAGCTGTGGGGAGAGACTCCCGTGCTGGGGCTGATGAAACCCAGGAAAGGCTCGGGCAGCAGCAGAGGAGGAAGGGGCAGAGGTTCCCTCCGCCAGCTGCTTCTCCGGGAGGAAGGAGGCGGAGGTGGGCGGCAGGGCCGGGGGGCCGGGCAGCTCCGCACCAGCGCTGCAGCCGCAGCGGGGGCAACCGAGGTGCCCGGCGTGGGACAGGAGCGAGGCTGCGCCCCGGCTGCGCCTGGAGAGGCCGGGACAGCCCCAGGGCTGGGTCCCGGCAGCGCCGCCTCTGCCCCCGCTGCGAGCGGGGCGGGGAGCGGGGCATCGCCGGGCGAGTTTGGCTGCACCATGCGGGAGCGCTCCGCCGGGGCAGCCTGCCCCCTCCTCCTCCTCCTCCACCTCCACCTCCTGCCGGGCCGCGTCCCGCCGAGGGGTGCAGCCGCCAGCCCGGGCGAGGGGCGGGCTCCGGGGAAGGGCGGGGGGGTGGCGAGGGCGTGATGCTGCGCTGAGAGGGGGTGGCCGGCGGCGAGGGGGCATCCTGGGGAGAGGGCGAACCGCGCGGGGGGGGGGTGCGAAGCTCCCCCCGAGAAGGAGACGGGAGGGCAAGGGAAGGGGCGCCCCGGGGAGGGGAAGGGGCCGCCCGGGGAGGGCAGGGGTTGGGAGAGCACACCCCGCAGCTCCCAGCCTGCCTCCGCAGAGCCGCGCCGGGAGCCGCCGGACGGTCGCCTGCCCACCTGGGGAGGCCGGGAGCGGCAGGGGCACCCCCCACCCGCCTCATCTTTCTCTCCTCCCCTCCGCCGCCTCCTTCCCTCCCTCCCTGCCCGCCTGCCTGGGATGGTGGCGGAGGGAGCCGGGAGCACCCGGCAGGGCGGCCCTGGGCGCTGGGGGCGGCTCGCCCCGGCCCCGGCGCGGGGGGCGGCCCGCGGGGGGGCTCGGCCGTCTCGGGTCCCCGCAGCCCCCGCCGCCGCCGCCGGTGATGGCCAAGGATGTCCTCGGAGGGGGAAGCCGCGGCGGCTGGTGAGAGCGGGCCGGGCAGCACCCCAGCGCCGGGGGCCGCCGCTGCCGCCGGGCGGGAGGAGGTGAGCGGCGGCGGGGGCGGACGCCCCGGGCCGGGGGG
This sequence comes from Falco naumanni, assembly GCF_017639655.2. NCBI lineage: Eukaryota > Metazoa > Chordata > Aves > Falconiformes > Falconidae > Falco > Falco naumanni. The sequence goes on from NC_054060.1 coordinate 72,026,880, forward strand.
GGACCGGGCGGGGGCAAAGGCAGCTCCGGGGCGGCGGGGCGGGGTGGGTAGCGACCGCGGCGGGAGGAGGGTGCCCCGGCTGGGGTGTGCGCGGCGCGGGGGGAGCCCCGGGGCCAGCCCCAGCCCGCCCGGCCGGCTACCTGCAGCCGCGCCGCGGGGGCGGCCGCCAGCTGCCGCGGTGCGGAGCGCGGTGCGGTGCCCCGCCGCGCCCTGCGCTGCCGGAGCCGCCCCCCGGCCGGACCCGCGCCGCCGTGCCGAGCCCCCCGGGCCGGCGGGTGGGCGCAGCCGGGCGGCCGCTGGCTGCGGGGCTTTATCGACGGGCCCCCGGCACCCAGCCCTGCGCCGGCTGCCGGGCTCGGGGCGGCGGCTCGGGCCGCGGCTCTCCACCGAGCCGCGGCAGCGGGGGAAAGGGGGCTGCCCAGTGGAAGTTTGGCTACGTAAGCCCCTTGGGGTCTGGCCTAGGAGAGCCTACCGCTTCCCTGGGACTTCTGAAACGGCCAAGAAAATTGCAGCTCTGCGGGGCGCTGGTGTCACCGGAGGGAGAGGCACACTGGGCTGGAGAAGGGGTTTGCAGCCCGGGGCTCGGCGGCTTTCAGGTGCTTTCGGCCAATGGAGGAGGTCGTCCCCCTCCTTTTTGCATGGGGCCTAGGCAGTCCTGTTGCCTAATCTGCAATAGAAAACACGGTAGAAAATACAGCTTAATATCTTTCTTCGGATCAGCTGTCAAGCGCGCTCACCGTGGCCTTGCACATCATAGGGAGGGAATGACGGATACATCTGAGTGTTGACACAAAATCCTGAGCCACAAAGCACTGGCCAGACAGAATTGCAGGGCTCTGTGGCAGTAGGTGACAACACGTCCACAATCATGCACACTCGGGACAGCAAGCTGCCTTGTTTTAGAAATGCCTGAGATTTTCTTCTGTGCTTAATGTAGCCTTTGCTCCCAACTGTTTTGACAGGTCTGCCATTTACATCGTGTAATCCATGCACAGATCATGGAAGTGACTGAACTTTCATCATGATACAGAGTTAAAACCAAATGTAGATGCTCCCAGGGGTGCAGACAGCAGCCTTAAAGCAGGCAGAGAAAGCTGAAAACAAGTGAAAGCAACCCTGGAACATTGCTGTGTGCAGTTAGTCTGCTTCAAGGTTTTGTTAACAGGTCCCATGGCTCATCAACAGTCTCATAGTCCTGTAGTCAAAAGCCAGTAGCCTCAACAAAGCCTGTGTGAAGCTGCAGTATACTTAGGCTAAAACCAAAGAGCTCTTTTTTAAGTACCTATAATAGAAAATTTACTTTGCAGCTCAGGTTGAAAAAACTGTTCTCCATGGGTGAAAATTAGAGTTTTCTCCTGTACAATTGCTTTTTAAACACCTGCAACACAGTTCACCATGAAGAGCTGTGGCTGGATCCAGGATACAGCTGCTGTTGCAACCATAGAGCTCCCCAATGTAATTACAGCCCTGCAGAAGATCAATAGATGGTTAATGCTGGAAGGGAGTTTTTGATTTATTTGGTTTATGACCAGGAGCTACAGAAGGCTTTCCAATATATCAAGTCCACCATAAAAACATCCAAGCCATTTCTAGACATGAGAGCACTTGATCTCTCTGCTAAGCACATTATATCTTGCTTCACTCATCCTGTTCTCAGTTTTTCTTCTGTTCCAACACAAACATTCGCACATTTCAGTCTATATCTCAAATGCCTGTAACAGTGATATCTTAATACTGCAGTCCTGCGATATTGGTCTTTTCCTCATGTTTTCTCCATGTCAATGTAAATAGACTTTTTGCACCTGGACACTTGCAGTTGCATTTAAATGCCTGGTATTAAATGGGCATTTAATGGCATTCTTTATTAGTCTTGTCATTTATGGATTTCACTTAGATCAAATGCATGGGCTGAAGTTGTAACAGTGGCTGAAAATTGCCTTTATTGGGCAATAAATCAATTTGAGAGGAAACCGTGAGCTACTAACAGAGAATGTGTCTAAAGTCTAAGTTTTTATTCTTAAAAGCAGGACAAGTGAAGGTGCAGCTGCGGAACAGGAAGGAGAGAGGCAGTTTGGTTACCTGTCACAGCCCTTCTCCTCTTCTGCCAAGGGCCACTTAGGTTTACTGCTGACTTTGCTGAATGTCAGAGCAAGCCCTCAGATTACCTGCCAGTTTTGATTTTTTCTGTTGAAATACCAGTTGCTTGAGCTGGATGACCTGGAAAAGCCATGCTTCTGGTGTTAAGAGTAGGATTTTACTATCCCATCAATTCTTGCAAAAAAGAATTAGGATCTTTGAGGGGAAGGAGTGTAAAGGATGTGTTTTCCCAAATGTTTCAGCAGTTATGGCTATAGATTGATTCTCCAGACATAGTCGCCTTTACTTTCTGAGGTAGCAGAACCTGCTGCTGTGTACTGTCCCAATTAAGCAGTGGGGTGGCTATTTCTCTTGTTTTACTTCTTACTGTCACAACCTACACTGACGGGTTAATAGTGACTTTTCTGTTTACACCTCAGCTGGGAAATGGTCTTAAATATTTAGATCTTTAAAACTTAGTTGGAAATTGTGGGTTTTTTTCAGGAAAGTAGAGCTGGTGAGTACAAAGCATTTATTTGCTACCAAAGGCAAGTAATCACCGAAGAAAGTCGAAAGCAGCAGCCACTTGACATTTTGAAATACGTATTTGTCTTGCCTGTAGCAGCAGAGTCAAACAGCAGTTGTCCATTCCTGGTTTTATCTTCTCTTCCATATTTAAGAACTTTAATTGAGCATGACATACTGTAATCAGTTAAGCTATTTAAATAAAAGAGGAAAAATCTCATAGGTCGATGTTCCTGAAACCCATGGTCATCAGCTCACTCATGGAGATGATGCAAAGAGAGGCCACCTAAACTCTCCTCTTACTGCCACTGTGAAATGCAACAGGAGCTGGTGTGAGAAGTGCCGTTCGTGGTCACAGCAGCACCAAGGGGTGTTACAAGTTAACAAAACAGACATACTGATTGTTGGTAGGCTACAGCTTTGCAGGTTGTCAGGTCAAAAGATAACAGGATCCTTTCCTCTTAGGTGTGCCGCGGGAGAGACACTCTTTACTTGGAGAATTGACTCCATTTAGTTCCCCAGCATTTTTATGCCTTTCACCAAGTATGAACATGAAACACATTTATTTTATGTTTATCCTAGGTCATTGAAAGCATCAGGCATAAAGCCCTTCGTAACTTAGACTGGGTAGCTTTAAATTGTCCCCATTTACTGGCTGTCATACTCATGTGGATGAGAGGTGGTGGAGGATGTGAGGCAGAAAACCCTCCAGGTCTATCAGGCCTGCTGTAGGTGCACCTTCCTCACCAGCAGATCCTTGTGGTCTGATGAATCCCACCCCTCGCAGATCTGTAGAAGCCCATTTTCTCCCCACCGCCTCTGTGACATCCTCCTCTTCTTCTAGAGGCTTGTTGTCATCCTCAAGACTTCTGTGCTCAAGACAAATCAACCCAGGAGTAGGGGATGGAGAGGAGAGAGGGTGCAGGGCCTGTGATGGAGGTGAATGTTCCCCACCACCTTTTAAGCAAAAGCTGCAGAGGGACCACTGGGTACCAGTTTCCAGAGAAGGACTACTTCCCTTGTCAAGAGCTGCACAGGGCACTGACTCAGCAGGCACTGCCCAGAGTAGGGCAGGAGATGTGAGATGTGGCTCCTAGGGAGGCTCCGCTTTTCCTTCCCTTCAGCTCTCCCAAACCTCATGCAAAAGACCTGCTCAGCTAATGCCCTGAATGATAGCTGTCAGCCTGGTGGAAGAGTGTCATCATCCCAAGTGAGCATGGTTGGCCAACCAGTTATTTTTTAGGCAGTGCATGATATTCCCCCTCTTGAGTGAGGTTCAAACAGGGCAAACCCCTTTCTACCCTTCCTGCCCGTAGTTTATTCAGCAGACAGAAACCAAGGAGGGCCCTTTATTCCTTGATCCAAATGGTCTCCCTCATAGAGACAAAGGAGAAAGTCCACCAGTAGTGGCATTAGAGGAACTGGAAAGCTTTTTTCATGATCCTGCATTTCCAGGCAATATTTGTATTGCAGATCCTGTCATAAGAAAATCCATGCTGAGGCATCACATAATTTTGTCTGCTTTTGTTCTTTTTGTTGTCCCGCTTTATCTTCTGATCACGTCTGTTCTTGGTGCCTTGAAGTTGGCTGTCTTCTCTGCACTTCACACAAGAGCTGTCAAAACTTTAAAAAAAATAGATAGGAAACATCAAATGGATGTGTCTGAGCTCTGAAGGGCAGCCAGGGCTCCAGCTGTGTGGGCTTCTACAGGCAAAGTCTCCTGTCCTCTCCAACAGAGTGCTTCCATACTGCCATGTCTGAGACTGAAGTGTGTTGCTCCTTCTGGCTGACTTCCCTAATTCCCTCCAGCAGGGGAATTTTTTTCAATGGAATGCTGGGCTGGAGCAACTGGGGAGCTTGTGGAGCTCTGCCATTGTAGGGTTCTGAGGACAACTGGGGCACATAGTTGTTAAGTATGTAGATGTTGCCTCACGGGAGAAGGGGAGACTAGGTGATGTGGTGGTCAGTCCCCTCCAGACCTGGCTTCTAATGCTGTTCTCTCAGGTGGACAGACAGTCACCTGATACCAGTGGAAAAGCACACTTTTTTGCAGCCCCAAATACCCTCCTTGTTCTTCTTTTCCTAATTCAGAGACCTCATAGGGTCATCTCCCTCCAGAAGGGAAGTGCAGATACCAAGGATGCTTTTCAATCAGTGCAAGCCATTACAAGAGCAAGGTAGGAGGTATCTTCTCCCTGGGAACCAAACACGAGGCTTCCCCTCATCTGTTTCTACACCTATGGAGAAGATAGCTCAAATTACTGCCAGCGCCCCAGGATGCTGCAGAAACAGATATTAAAAAGAGTTAAATGTCCCCGAGTAGTCTGTGATGAGTAGGGCTTGTTTCTACGTGTGTCCTAACACATGGTGGCAAGTTAACACGTGAAGTAGTGGCTGCCGAGCTATCAGCAGCACTGTAAGGCCTTTTCAGTTGTTACTGTGACTCTGTTGTGATACCATAGATAAGGCTGCGTTTGATTTTTCACTTGCAGCAGGAGTTCTACTTTTCAGAAAAGCATGGTTAAGTAGTTAATTAGTTTTTAAGTTCTAATCATGGAAAATATAGTTCACTCAGGAGTTCGCTTTCAGACTTTAATCATTCTTTGGGATCCTCTGAGCTTGAGAACTGTAAAGTTAAAAATAGTACGTAGTGGAACTTTGTTGAGGTCACAGTCGCTGTAACAGCTTTGTTAACTACCCAAACTCTTAACGGGGTAACTTCATTTAAGCAGCATTAGACAGAGTAGCCGATGAGGTGTTACGGCAGGGATGCTGCCGGCAGCAGAGCCAGCAGGGTCTGTGCCAACAGGAGCACACGCTGCAGGTCAGGGGTAGAGGCTGCCTCCGAGAGCCGCCCATGCCAGCTCCTCCCTGAGCGCTGACCGCTCTGCCCACAGCACATCTTGCCTGCAGCCACAAAAGCAAGGAAGAAGAGTGCCTGAAACGGGCAGATGGCAAGTGGGAAGGCTGGAGGAGCCTGGCTGCGTGCAGCACCAGTAGCTCAGCAGCACCAGGAGGCTGGAAGCCTTCCCGGAGCAGAGTTAAGGTTGTGAAGCAGTGTCTGGTGTACCTGGCAGCCACTCTCACGGTGCCACACGTGCCACTGGGAGAGGACAGAGAGGCTTACACCCCACCAAATGCCTGAGCTTTTGATTCCGTGGCTTTACATCAGGTGAATAATGTACAGAGAATCCCAGCTTGCACATGGTGCCATTTCTATACAGCTGAGGTATCGCACATCCCAGTTCAGCATCCAGCTAGCAGAGGCCTTGTTATGGAAAGACTGGTAACACTGGGCCTCAGGGAAGACAGGGGCTGGAAACGGCTGCCTGGTGAGAGCTGGGTCCGGCAGGGTGGGAGCTGACAGCAAAGGGCAGTGAGCAGGTCACAAAGAGTCACGCTTCTGTCAAGGAAGCTAACAGCAGGTAACTGGGGTGACCTGCAAATGTGGAGTCTGCATAACCCAGCCTTACCAGGGAAGAGGATGGGATCAGCCAGAGACTTCTGCAGGTCACAGTGTATTTGGCTGTGGAAGAGAAGTGATTCGTGGATGTGCATTTATGGCTGGAGGCCACCTTCATACCCATGCAATTGGTTGCCCTTAGGAGCTGGACTGGGAATTGTAGAGTACAACGTTCGATTGGTGTGGGAACAAAAGTGATTCAGTTCAAGGCATTGGCATCTTACTTTGAGTAGCTCTCGCAAACCAGCAAGGTGTGTCCTGGGGAACAAGAGCGAGAAGAGCCTGAGTGTCCACAGGCACAAGCCGTACGGTCTCCCCCCACCTTGCAATGGGCAGAGGGAGCACGGAGCACCACGGAGGCCAGGGTGGTGGCATCTGCAGTAGGGTCCTGCCAGCATGCGGGTCCCTCTGAGGACCAAAAAGATGGAGAAAAACCTCCCCATGGCTGCCTGGAGGTGAGGCGGCCTGCCAGAAGTGCCAACACCTGATGGCAGAAGGGCTAGTGAGGGCATGTGCTGAGAGGGCAGGAAGGATCGTCTGTCTGCAGGCCCGAGGCGTGCTGCGGTCATCTGGGGGGCACTGTCAGCGGGCTAGGGCGGGAGCCAAATCCCCTGGTGCCCCCCAGCTGGTACTCGGAGTGGCAGGATGCAACAGCTCATATGCAGATGAGACATTTTCCTGGAGAGTCCTGCTGCCATGCTCATGTGAAAGTACTTTATAAATGCTATTTTTTCAGTGTCTTCAGGAGCTATAAAAAAATGTGCTGAAGCCATGCCATGAGTCAAAGGCAAGTCAGGAAATAAAATCCAGGTGTCCTGGCTCCCAGGATCCCTTTAACCATTAGATGTTTCAATGAATTCCCAGTGAAGTTTTCACCTGCTGTGCTGTCACATGCTATTGCAGAGTGTCGCAGAGGAAGAACAGAGAAGAGAGAAACAAAAGGGAGAGAGAACTGGTATTTATGGTGAAACCTCATTTCTCACAGGGAAGCATTAGCTTCTGGGATACTACCTTATCTTAACAGGAGCACCATTGTAAAAAAAAAAACCACCTGTCAGTGCTGAGGTCCCAGCTGTGTTCAGAAAGGTGCAGAGATGGGGAAACACCCCCCCACCCCCAAACCTGACAGAGCAGCTGAAGCCTGAGTGGTGGCTGGATGTTATTGTGAGGGATGGTCAGCTCAGTGGCATGAGGGACCTGGCACAGCCGCAGCCTGAGCTGCAGCAGCTCGGCACCATGGGGCTGGCAGGTCCTCCGCTGAGGTGTGGCTGTCAGGGTCCGACTGAGAGGTCACACGTGGGAACTGGGAAGGCTGCAGGTTGATAGGTTGAATCACAGAGCCACATTGTTCTGGTTTTACTAGGCAAAAGGATGGCATTGCAAATGAGTGAGAATAAAAATAAAACTTTATGATTCTGGACGAAACTGGATTCACAGTTCCCTTTGAAAGACTTCCCCAGACTTCACTGGAGCTTGGATCAGTCCTGGATCGTATTTCTTCTGAGGACGTGAGAGATCCTTCTATTCCCCATTTAGATCTCAAAGTGTTCCTTTAGAGTAAGCAAAGATTAAATGGTATTCATAGTAAGGAACCATTTTTCTCATTTGCAAAGTCTCTAAACAGAGGCATTCAACAACTAGTTGGCAAGTAGCTGGTGAGGAACTAACGCTCCTTGGGCTTCCTCCTCACAAAGCTGTCTCCACCTGGCTCCCCACTCCTTTCCCCGCGAAACTGGTCCGTGGCTGTTGTCCAGCCCAGCTCCGGGTCAGTCCCTCATTTCCCCATGCTGACACTGAGGGAAAGTCGGGCAGGATACACAGGACCATCCTGTGGCAACAGTGAGAACATTGAGGCGCAGGACATTTGCAGGGACCTGGGAGCGGGCAGGGACAAGCTTTAGAACACCACTGACCTATGCCGTAATATCCGCTACTGCAGGCTGCGTGTTTCCGCAGCACAGGAGAAAACACACCTGCTCAAGCCCTGCCAGCTTCCTCTCCCTGCTCGCTCCTCTCCCCTGGAGAGCTGCATCTTGTGAGCAAAGGTGGGTGCAAAATAGGTTTTACAGGATTCCTGTTGAACACAGCTGGAACTTTGTCAGGCACATAGAGGGCTACTCCCCATCTCCCATCCCCACTGTCCCCCACCCTCCCGGACTGAAGTGATGGGAGCTGGTCCCACCAGCCCTCTTGTTTTCCCTTGGCTGGTGCCAGTTTGCCCTTCATGTCAGCAAAGCCACCAGTAACACCAGTGCCATCAGCAAGTTGCACCTAGCTGGTCCCCTGGGGCTGTGGTACCTCTGTGTTGCTTGTGGCTTGCCCGAGGGTGCAAGGAGCTGGGTCTGGCTTTCACAGGCTGGAGCACGCTGGAGCCTGCTCCTGCCAAGGTGAGGGTCACTCCACTCTGCAGCCGCAGGCTGGGCAGAGAGATGGGTGCTGCCGCCAGCCCTCACAGGAGCTCCCTGTGGTGCAGGAGCAAGGGCAAGGGCACCTGCCTAGAAACCTCTGTGCAGCGGGGCTGGCTGCTGGCTGCGGTGGGGGGCAGGTGGCCGGCTAGGCGTGAAGCAAGCTGCAAAATCTCAAGCAGCACAGCTATGGTTCATGCCAATCACTGAGTCTCGCTAATTGGCAGTGGCTGGGAACTGCATCCCAGGAGCTTTCCTGAGGATATGTGATGCTTTTATCATTGACTCTTAAGTGCTGAGGTAAGCCACGTTGTTATACCTGTAAAATTTACCCGGTGTCTTCTAGAAACCACCAATATTCAAGGCGGGGGAGTGGGTAATATGAGCTAAGCACGATGGGTGCTTAAAGTATAGAAAAAAGAACCATTCCTGGAGCTACTCTCTTGCTCTGAGGCAACTCAAATCCCAGCTTTTCTTTCCTGATGAACTCATTCTCATCACTGACATTATTGGGAAAAATCCTCTGCCCCCAGAATACGCTCTTTGTGTTGCTGCTGAGTTGGAAGCCAGTGGCAGCAAAATCAGCAGTTTGGGGGGAAAGGGGATAATTTTGTTAGTGTAGCATTTTTTTGAGCTTGCAAGAAGCTGCCACAAAAATAGCCCTCATTTCTATTTTGCAAATGGTGACCACTTTGTTGCTAGGATTCCTTGGCACTGAAAATGTGACTGCATGGCTTTCCTTGCAGCAGCATGTAGGGGCATCACCCGCGGATGTGTCTAGGGCCAAATTCTTCAAGCCACTCACATATGTACCCTTGTATTTTAGTGAGTGGCTTTCCCATCCTGTTGCAGTATGCAGCCTGTGTATTAGCTGGGATCCAAATGCCTTTCTTCTTTGGGATTTCCTTTATTTCTGCTTGAAGAACTCAAAAGTATCCTGCAAGATCTACCGCTGAATCTGACATTTTAGCGGACTGGAGGCTCCTTCTGTCCTGACCTCTGCTGTCCTCATCTTCAGATGGTGGCTTGAATTCATGAGGGTGAATGGCATGAAATAACAAGCTGTCTTTATATGCTGTTTCAGAGGTGTCCTAGCATCTGAAATTCAGGTGCATCAGCAAGATTCATGCCTTTTCATGGTTTGTCTCATCCTGCAATAGGCTTTTCTGGGCAGAAGATGTAATGCTACCATTTTGTGCACCTTCCCACCCTGAGACATTCCCCCTGACAGCTCCATTGATGGAAGGAGGAGATTAAATGTCCACAGGGATTTAAACAAGAAACCAAGCGATCCCAGCTCACCGCAGGAGGGCAACTGCCGAAGTGAATGCCTGAGTCAGATGCCACAAACACGTGGAGTGCACACAGGTTATTCTCTTCAAACCAAGTAGCAGCATTTCCGCTGGCACTGGCATCATGGTCCCCACCTGCAGGAAGTTTTCATTCTCACAGGACTTTTGTGACAGAAGAGCAAATGGTGCATGCAAAACATACATGCATCAACCAATGTGATACACGTTAAAGGATTGCAGGGAAATTCTCTCTGTTGCAAAATGGCTTTTTCTGGTGCCTTCTACCCTTTATATTTCCCTTTCCCTCCATGCTAGCAGCCATACTGAGGGCACTTGCTACCAGCTCAGCGTGAACTAGGGGGTAATGGGCTTCTTGCTGTTCAAGATGGATGGCAAGAGGGATTTTGTTTCAAGCTCCCCAGGAGGGGATTTATGAGATGACTGTTGTGATATCTCCCTTTTCCCTCGCCAGGCCTTATTACTGATGCCCCATGCAGCGCCCAGACTGCATGTCACATGGTGAAAGAGCATCATACACCAACATCAGGTTTAACACAGCCCTGCAGGCTCCTTCCTCACCGTACTAATGAGTATCTGACCTAGGAGTTAATTTAGCCTTAGCAAGCAGTAAGAGGTTGTACTCTGACTCTTCTCCTGCAGCTGTCTTCTCCCTAGTCACCCCAGACTTCTTGGGCCTGTCTTTCACCAGGATCACCTCAGGAGCTAGAAGATGATATCTGCACACACATCTGTTGTGGCTGCTCGGGGACAGGTGGTAGAGATCTCCTTGCTCTTCTTGCATTGTCCCCGTCCACTGCACAAAAGGTGAAGCCCTTCTCAGCACCAGGGGTTGGTCCTGGCCTCAGTGCTCACCTCAGTTATGGTCAACAGCACAGTGCAGGACCTGCCTAGCAAGGACTCAGTGGTCCTCTCTGTGTTATGTCCTGCCACGTCCACCAGGAGGTGGGATATTTTCCACCGCCCTGTCTTGACCAAGATGGAAGAGTCTCCCAGTTAGTGACAAAAATCTGTTTTCATCCAGGCAGGTCACCACCTGCCAAAGTACCTGGCTTGTGGTTATTGATCATTCTTTCCCTTTCATGTATCTCATTGGACTATATTCATCACAAGCATAAACCTGCAGAGGCAAATGCAATTATGACTGGCATTAATTTATCCACCATTTTTTCTTCTTTCTTCTCTACTCCTATTTCTTTTCTTCTAGTCCTCTGTCAGTGTTTCCCCAACATTTTTTCCCCTTGGGCAGGAAGATTATTCTTGCTAAATAAAAGAGGAAAAAAGGAAAAGAAAAGATCGACTTGACTCTTTTCTCACATGAGTAATCCTGAGCTGTAGGGTCATTTTGTTGTTGAAGACAGTGATAAAGTCACCCTGCAGCCCTGAAGCCGGGTCTTGGCAGAGAGCAGGAGAGTGCTGTGATACCACACATCTCACTGAGACACAGCTGCAGCGTCAGCGCTGCAGCATGCTGTCACCTCCGTGGGAGACTGCCCTGATTTAGCACAACCTTATCCCACCAACCTCAGACTGCGGGGAGGAGATAGGGGCATAGATCTGGCTTTTGGAGAAGTTCCCAGTGGTGAGAAAGGAGCCGTTCAGGAGTAGCTGCTTTCCAGGTCATAGATGGGCCGGGAGGACTGCTGGTTCATATGATGCTTTGGTGCTTCCCCCACTGATCCACCCTGGTCCTTTCTCTGGGCTGGATTCCCTCCTGCCCCTGCCCAGGCTGGTCTCCATCCTCACGTGCCGGAGCCCTTCCCCTGCCTCAGCGGCACTGGCATTCAGAGCATGCCTAGGCTATCCTTTTCTCTCCTCCACCTCTTCCCACCTTCTGTGTTTCCCCCTCATTTCTCTATTTCCATTCGGACCACGTCTTCACTACCCTCCGTTTTCTCTCATTCTTTCATTTTAGACATGATAGCATTTTGCTTCAGCAAAATTGCAGCTCTTGAGGTCAGCCACCAAGGGCAAATGCATTTACACAGGGGGGTTTAAAGGACAGAAAATGCTTTTGACATGATTTCCCCAAAAGAGAATTTTAATGCTCTTGAAATTGGGGAACCCAGATATCTAGCTGCGAACCAGACACAGACAGTCAAACTTGGGCCCCAAACTGTCCACAAAAAAAACTATTAGAATAAATTCATGCTGTAGCAGCATATTTTCTGCTTATACAGCTCATGCTGGAGTTTTCAAGGAGACCGAAGCATGAAATCTGACGGAAGAGGAAAAAGCCATTTTGTCAATAGAGAGCTATGAAGAAATAGTAAACATAAGGCAAAATTATATACCAAATTTTTAAAGACTGTGACTCCAAAATAATTTGGTCCATTTCCTTTGGACTTCACAGGCTATTTCTCCCCCTCTATTTGGGTCAGTTTGGCGACTTTCAGTTCAAATTTATGTTGCCAGTCAAAATCAGAAGTGGAGAAAACAAGAAGTTTATCGTTGTCACCATAACCATTTGCATGCCATAAGCAGTACTGAGGCAGCCAGAAAAAGAAGAGATGCTTCAAGCCCACACTGCCATACAGCTACTTTTGGAGTAAAATAGAGCTACTGATGAAGAGCGTACAGCAACAGCAAGCTAGGTGACGATGTGCTGCACTGAAGCTTTGGTGGGGGTTTCCCTTAGTATTATGTAGGGCTGCATGTGGGATTACACCTGGCAGTGAGTGCTGGAAGTGTGAGGAGCACCTTGGTGTCCGCATAACAGCCACGGCCTTGCTTTTGTTATTGACACTTAGCTTTGTGAAGACAGTTTTCTTGTATAAGTTAATGACGTAATTAGCCATTAGATTGGCAGAGTTCTGCAGGAACAATTACCAGAATTGACACTATCCACTGGAATTAAGCATAAAATCACTGCTAGTAACATTTACAGTTGGCACAAACATTGGCACGCTGGTCTGTAAGGATGAGACAAGCATAGTCCTACAGAGGGATCTGCTTCATTTGATAATTTCTTTCTTCAAGCCAAAGCCAAATCTGAAGTTATACATCTCAGGGTGGAGAGTGCAGCCAACCCTTCAGCTGTCCTCAGAAGCGTTGACTCAAAAAATACCTGGGAGCAAAGTGGACGAGTAGTTGAACATGAACTCCCAGGTTGGTGCAGTGCAAAAATCTACTAATGCAACTGTTGGAGACAGTAAAAAGGGGGAATGGGAGGTGATTTTATGTTTTGGCATGATGACTGTGAAATAAGTGCTGAAGTCCTGTATCCACTTGCAGGGGACATATTTAAGAAGTACCTAAAGGCGCTGGAGAGGAAGCAGAGCACCAAAAAGAGCTAGAGCAGTGCAGTGAAGGACTTCAAGACCCTGGCCCATTTGAACTGTCAAAAAGAAGGCTGAAGGGTGTCATAATTAGAATGGAGAAGTATCTGCAGAATGCGAAGGCAGTCCTGCGAAAAGAGTCTCTCAACACCCAGAGAATGGGCATCCCCACTGCCATGAATGGGGGCTGAAGTGAGACAAAATTACAGTGAAGGGGACTGCAGGTTTTTTGTTTCTTTTAGTCTCTCAGTTAAAGCAGAGTGTCTTTATGGAAGATGAATTTTTGCCAGCCACTAGTTACTTTACTTGGCTGTACATGGGGCTGCAGAGTGAAATTGCATTGCCTGTGAGATACAGGAGCTACAGGGAGAAGGCGCAGTGTCTTCCAGTCTGAAGGTGTAAATGTAGTTTGGGTTGTAATAGAAGCTGAACCTTCCTGACCCAGAACAGCCTTGCAAAGTTGGTAGGAGAAATTTCTGTGACTGCCTGTAAGTGCTAAACAACCATCTGGCTGTTTTAGTGTAAGAACCCCCTCCATTGCTGAGGGACAGCTGCGTGGCCAGGGGTAAGTCCTGCTATCAGACATACTTGCGTCCGGAGGGCAGCAAAAGCACCGAGCTATCGCTGGTAAAACAGAGGCACCAGAATTTCAAGTTAGGCACCCAAAACCCTGGGCTGGTGGAATAGTCTGGGCTTCTCTGAGTGTGGCCCTTCTTCCTCCTGCTAACGGAGAGGCTGACTTGGAAGAATGGGGACACCCAGACCACCTCAACCTGCGCCCCAGGAAATTCATTTGTTCATATGTACTCATCGAGAGGAAGGGACCTGGAGACACAAGCACAATTTGCTCACCCATAAATACATTGTTCTGGTTCTCTTGCATTAGTCCTACACTTCAAAAATGCCTTTGAAGGAGAAGTCAGGGTTTGAGTAGGGGTAATTTTTTTGCATTCTCGGCGACCCTCAATGCAGTTGCTTACAGGCTCACTTAGGATGGTTATCAGCTACAACTTACCTACCCATGTCTTCCTTCTGGTTGCTTGCAGGCAGTCAAGGGATGCGTCAGGGAGCCAAAATCCTGCCCACCAGCCCCTTGCTCTTGCCACCTGAGCATCTTCAGCTGTAGTTGCTAAGTGAGGGACATGGCAGGCTGTACACTCTCCCTCTGCTCTCTCTCTACCCCTTTTACACTAGGCAAGATCAACAGCCAAAATCTACACACCACTACCACACAGAGCACGTTGTAATGATTTTAATTATGGTTGCTGCAGCCAGAACCCAGCCTGGCTGTTGTTGAGCCTGGACGAGCGCTGGGTGGGTGTGCCTGCGCGAGGGAGGCTCCACGCCTTGCATACCCGCTTTTGATCTTGGGCATCTGCCATCGGAGGGTGTCTTTGAAGGCAATTGCCCTTTCAGCCACTGCCTGGATGTTTTATCATTTGCAAACTAAGTTTTGCACAGAACTTCCTTGAAGGAGAAAGAATTGAAATGTTGCCAGCCTGGAAACTCCTGTCTGCTACAGGTGTCGGTTGAAATTCCAGTTCTCTGCCAGCAGTTAGGGCTTTCCAGACTATTTTCCAGCAACTGCGGCTACAAATTAAATAGCACCTATCATTTAGTGTCTCAGAATGCTCCATGCCAACAGACAGACGACAGACCATGGGAGGATGTGGAGCTGCCTCTTCGTTTTGCATGGTACACAAATCCTTCACTCTGCCTGGAAATGACGGGCCAAAAAAACGCAGCACAAATGTGGAGCAGCACTGCAGGGTGAACTGTCTGGGGCCAGGGACACTTGGGGCAACACTGTCCCCAAACCTTGTTCTTCTCCGCAAGGCTCCCAGCATGGGCTCTTGCAGTCCTCCCTGCACATGCCACCTCTCACCCATCGCATTTTCCTCATTTGTGCTCAGATCTACTAAAGATTTGGGAATATTCTCTTGTTGCTGTTCTCAAGTGTGGAAGAAGAAAGTGAATTTTGGCTTGTGATGATGGATAGTTCAGGCAAGAGTTAGTAGGGGTTTCCAGTCTAGTCTGGTTTAAAGGGAAGGGAGGCTTCTGGAAGCTGTTCAGCAGCATGCCAGAGTGCAGTGAGACGTTATTTACAGTGAGTGCTTTAAACATGACTTGAAATTCACAAACAATAATAGTGACAGCTCAGCTGTGCTTCTTCACAGCATCCCATCCAAACCAGGAGATTTTTGCAATTTGTATGTCATCAGAGTTGTTGGGACATTATGAGTGAAACATCTGATCTGGCAAAGCCATCCCTCTTCACAGAAGTGGCTGTAGAATCACAGCATGGTTTGGGTTGGAAGGGACCTTAAAGACCACCTAGCTCCCACCCCCGCCACGGGCAGGGACACCTCCCACCAGCCCAGGTTGCCCCCAGCCCCGTCCAGCCTGGCCTGGGACACTGCCAGGGATGGGGCACCCACAGCTGCACTGGGCAACCTGTGTCTCATTTAATCTTCTGTCGGGAGGTTTCTCAGGTCAATGCTGAAAGCAAAGCTCAAAGGAAAGCCCCCAACAAGCAGGAGAGGAAGGTCATCTCTCTTGATTTGCTTTAGAGACCCCGATCCGCGAGTCCTAGCTTGGAGGCAGAGCCCTGGTGACTGAGCCTCTGTTCTGGGACAGTCTCTGGCTCCGGCCTTCTGTCAGGTTCTCTGTCGTTGCTTTCTTCAATTATGTTTCTCTATTAACATTTTCCAGGGGTTATGCTTTTGTTCCACATCAAAACAACACAGATCCCACAACATTCCTCAAAGGACACAGCTCCCGTTTGCTGGCTGGCCCAAGTTATAATGGAAATTATTAGTTTCCTTAAGCATTTATTGTACTCATCCAGAAATACAAGCTTGCCCT
Organism: Falco naumanni; assembly: GCF_017639655.2. Classification (NCBI taxonomy): domain Eukaryota; kingdom Metazoa; phylum Chordata; class Aves; order Falconiformes; family Falconidae; genus Falco; species Falco naumanni. The sequence continues at coordinate 72,042,802 of NC_054060.1, forward strand.
GTTTTGATCTGAAACTACGCACAGAAAGGAGAAAATTCCACGTAGTACCACAAGCATCATGCTTGCTAGAAGGTGGTATGTTAATTAACAAAGTCTGGGAGCCACTTGTTTAACATATTAATGAATTTGTGATGCAGAGAGAGATGGAAAGATATAATTCCTTATTAGATTTTTGAATGTCTGATACTTCTATTGTAATTCTGGTTTATTTTGTGTCTTTCTTACAAACACTCTAATAGTGTTTCTAATAGTATAATTGTGTTAGATAATTATTTCAGCAAAGGGAAGGAGAAATAAGGGAATATAGGCTAAAAGAATGTATTCAGAATGTGAAATAGGAGGGACAGCTGTCAGGTTAGACCCTGGGAAAGAGATCTTTTTATAATCAAGGAACTGCAGAGAGTGGAATCTGCTTAGGAACAACGGAAGATATGAGGCAGTGGGTCAGAAAAGCTAGGAGAAAAGAATCATGTTTTTTTCCAAAGGGTTTTGAACATGAAGGCCCTGCTGGACTGGACTGGTAGGTGTGTGAGTCAGACAGATGTGGCAGTGGGCTCTGGGGTCTTCACTAATGCAAGGAGGAGAGAAGCTGCCTTTTTTTACAGGCTGCAGTGGGAATAGTGGAGGTAACCTGGCTTGGGCTGATCCAGCACTTCGAGTGCAGTAGGTTGAAGACCATTTTTGAAGTGTTTCCGGAGGACGCATGCAGAAATGTAATCTTGGACCGGCAAGCCTCTGAGCTGCTGCTAGCCCAGCCCAGCCCAGTGCTGCTCCAGGACTGGTGAGACCAGAGTCATCTCTTCCCCCGAAGAGGAGATGGCATTTCATGGGGCTAAGCACATTAGGAGGCATTTGCCCGCTCTGATATGGCCACTGATAGCCCTAACCAGCAGGGCTGGTTGATTCACTCCTTGGGCAGAAGCCAATCTGTGGGTTCTAAATTGGACCACAGAGCTGCAGAGAGTGGAGAAGCTGTTAGTCAAGGGAAGTGAGATAAAGGGAAGGTGGGGATTGCAATGCCTTTGGCAAATGGTGCCTTAACTGACGTGGGACAGTCCTCTCGGGTGGCTGTGCCCCGGGCCAGGCTGACAGCACTTCGAACAGCTCATGGTAAAAATTGGGGTTCCCAGAGCTGCACGAAGTACTTAAGCACTCACCTTACCGTAAAACTGACTGCTGGGCATCTTTTGCTGGGTCCACTGGGATTCTTCACAGTATTAACCAAATGCAATTTTACATGACAGGTGCCTGTGGAAACCTGAGTGTGAACTTAAATTCCTGTGTTAGAATATTGCCCAGCTGTTTTCTTCTGCACGGTCCCAGTGGGTGGAGTAGAGGGATGTTCATTTTTAGAGTTTTCTTCACCTCAGAAAACCAGGAGAAGAAAGGTAGAAGTTTGTAATTGTTCATTGCAATCTATATTTTTGCATTACTGTAGCACTTAAAAACTAGTTCTGTGTCAAGAAGAGACAAAGAATAGAAGACAGTGAATCCCAGCGGAGTTCCCACGAGTCGGGAGAGCCTGGGGCTCTGACCTGGGGTCCAGTGTATGGCTGTGGCAGAAGCCTGCATTGGGGCAGTAATCACACTGGGACAGAGCTGTGGGTATTTGACAAGAGTTTCAAGAGATGAAACTCTCCATGACTGCACGTAGACTCAGGGATTCCCACCCAAAACTCCCATAGCTGTTTTTCAGCCGATTTGGGGACTGCCTGAAGCTACTTTGTGGCTTTCCTCAAGATTTCCTGCAAAAAGCTAAGGAAAACATCCTTATTCTTACCCATACTAAGGTCTTTTCACTGTCTTACCTACAGAAATAGTTACGTACCATGTCCTTTATAACCCGCTTGGCTTCTCTACAACTGTTTTGGCCACTGTAAAGAAAATACAGCCCAGAATAACGACTCTTTATTCTGAGACACACACATACAAAAGGTTTGGGCTAAGAATAGAAATTCTTTACGTATTCCTTCTGGATGCATCAGGAAGAATCAGGGGCCAGATTCTGCCCTCAGTCCCTGCAGATGAATGCTGATGTAGCTCCCTAAAATCAATAAAATTACTCTACACTTACACAGTGTCAGATTAGAGGCTGTGAAATCAAAACAAAACCCCATGAAGTCTGGTTTGGCAGTGCTGACAGCAAAACATAAAACCCTCTATAGTTACTTAGAAGTGGTTCTCTGTCCCAGGAAAAAAAAAAAAAAAAAAAAAAAAAAAAGCAGTATTAAATCTGACCTCACAGCCCTGCAAGGTTAGATGCTAATGCTTCCATCTCATTGAGAAGACAGTAAACTCTTTTTTTCTAGTGGCACCCCGTGCTATTATTTCTTTAGTCATAAGATGCTGCTCCTTGAATTCCTTGCTGGTTCAAGATTGCTTACTGAATCCTAACTGCCGTGGGTCTGAGATAAGCTGTACTAGGGGAGAACTTTACCCATGGAGAAAGAAGGAGAAGACATTTCCCAAGCCTAGGATCTGTTGGCATCTACAGAGCAGTTTGATGTGTTAGAGGTGGCCCCTTGGGAGGAGTAACAGTGTGCTATTTTTGCATGAAATCAGGCTCAGCAGAGGGCATGACGATGCACGAGTAGCAGCGTGTATCTGCTTTCTCACTGACATTTCCTCAGAGTTAGGGGGGAGGCAGAGGATGGCAGTAATAAGAGGGATGCAGGCAGCCCTCCACATCACCTTCCAGGGCAGCAGGGGGTCTTGCTTCACGCACTTTCTGCAGATGGGGGGCTGCCAGCCAGCAATCTAACTCATGCTGCTGCTGCTCTTTGCAGGGAGACAACTCCATTTCCGCTGGCTGCTTGGCTCGGTTTGGTGTTTTTTATTACAGCCCAACATAGCATGACAACGCAGCTGATTCACTGCGCCGTGGCCAGGGTAAGGACGGCAATCATGCCATCTCAGGGGACGCAGTGGGGAGTACGAGAGTGCGACTCCAGCTCTACTCCCAGATTGACTTTTTGGGACTTGAAAGAGAGGGATGTGCTATGTTTTAAATATTCATGCGTATACCCTTAGCTCCAACTCCTAAGCTTTCAGGTATTTTAGGTCAGATCTAGTCTTCTAACCAGCCTGAAGCTATGCTGCACCGTGCTGTAATCCTGACAATTTTTTCAACTAAATGCGCTTGAATCTAAGTAATTTTCCCAATGGCTCACCTCCAAGAAAAATGGTGTCGATCATTTGGCAGGTTTCAGGGTTGGGTGTGAGTCAGCTGTGAGTCAGGCAGCACCTCCAGCTCCACGACATGCTGGTCCACCTGCACTGGTACAACACGTGTGGCCATGGCCCGGCGATGGCTGCTGCTCCTGAGCCTCCCTAGCAGCACTGCCTGGGAGCCCAGGTGCTGGAGAGTCCCAAAGCAAAGGGGCGCGCGCGCAGCCCCCTGCTTTCAGCTGTCTGTGTGCGGTGAAGTCCTCCCGGCTTTGGAAGATGGTGGGGTGCTCAGGTGATGCTGGGTCCAGGCAGGGAGGAGACGGGGGCCTGTCTCAGCCCTGCGGGGGGACCCATCTGCCGTGGTGCAGGCATGGCAACTCACTGCCACACAAAGAGCTTCCCTCCCCAGAGCCAGGAGGAAGCAAGGAAGGAGCTTTGTCCAGAGGCCTCTGTCTCTGGCATGGTGTTTCTGTTTATATTCACATTTATATTAAGTCGAGTGGTGTCCCAGTCCTCAGGCTGTCGAGAGCAAAGCCAGACACAGTCTTGAAGGCAACAGTCACCGTGTGTGTTGTGCAGATTGGCGTGACTGATGGGTTCCTCGCTCTCTCTTTGTCTTTCTCTCCCCCTCCCCGATGGCATGACTGAAGCAACGCCCTGTGAAGCAGTCCCTGAGCGCTTGCATGTGCCGAGAGTCGCACTGGAAATGCCTCCTCCTCTCCATCCTCATGTATGGCTGCCTGGGTGCTGTGGCCTGGTGTCAGCTGGCCCGGGTCACCAAGCTCAGCTTTGATAGCTCCTTCAAGGGCAAGTCCATGATCTACCATGACAGCCCGTGCTCGGACGGCTATGTCTATATCCCGCTGGCCTTCCTCTCTATGCTGTACGTGGTGTACCTGGTGGAGTGCTGGCACTGCCACGTCAAAAGAGAGCTGCAGTACAAGGCGGATGTGGACAGTGTCTATGAATGCATCAACCGCATGCAGCAAGCCACTCCCTGCATCTGGTGGAAGGCCATCAGCTACCACTTTGTGCGGCGAACCCGGCAGGTGACCCGGTACCGCAATGGCGATGCCTACACCACAACGCAAGTCTACCATGAGAGGGTCAACACCCACGTGGCTGAGGCGGAGTTTGACTACTCTCACTGTGGATACAAGGACATCTCCAAGGAGCTCCTGGGCCTGGAGAGCTACACAGCCACCAAGCTGAGGTTCACCAAGTGCTTCAGCTTTGCCAACATTGAATCTGAGAACTCTTACCTGACTCAGAGGGCTCACTTCTTCACGGAGATCGAGGGGCTGGATGACTACATGGAGGTGAGGGAAGGCATGCAGCTCAAAAACGTGGACTTCAAAGAGCTTATGATGGCCTATGGGGACCCCAATCACCTCCCGTGGTACGTGTCCCACTATGCTTTCTGGGTGGCAGCTATCCTGATGATCTCGTGGCCACTCAGGGTACTCATAGAGTATCGGACTGCTTACGTCCACTACCATGTAGAGAAGCTGCTGGGCCTGGAATACACGGCACCCACCGTGGCAGAGGAGCCCTTGTACCGGTACCGCATGCCCCGAGATGCCACGCAGGACAGCACCGAGCTGGAGTGGCACATCTGCACCAACCGGCAGCTGATCCCCAGCTACTCGGAGGCCATGCTCATGGACCTGGCCGACTCCCCGGCTTACAACAGCTATGCTGTGTGCCGGTACGGTGAAACAGCCCACGGCTGCGAACGCTGCAACCGTGCCTCCAGCACCTCCTCCATCTTCTCGCGCCACGCTTTCCACAGCTGCAGCGGCAACTCCCGCCTCTCCCTCAACACCAGCCGCTTCTCCCTCTGCCGCGTCCACGGCTCCCACAGGACAGGCCTCTGGAGGAGCCACAGCAGCAGCATCGCAGACCGGGGCTGCCAGGACGAGCAGTGCTGCTCCTACTCCAGCCAGCTGGCTGTCAATGAAAACCCCCCAACCTACCACGACGCCCGCTTCTTCCCCGTCCTGATCGTGCACAGGCCGGAGGGGCACGACGGGCAGCATTTCTACGTCAGGCGCTCCTCCTGTCTAGAGACCTCTCTGTGACAACCTCTGTGGTTTCTCAGCTCCTCTGTACCCGGGACAGGGCGCGCAGAGGTGCCACCAGTGGGGAGCCTGCAAGCATCAGTCCCCATAGCGGGTAGGCAGGACGGGCATCAGCTCTTCCCCCTGCCATTGCAGGAGGACACAGTTGCTCTGACCAACAGCTAACCTCATTCCCAAGAGCTTCTCCCCCTCCTTCGACTGGTCTCCCTAAGTCCTTTGCTCCCCTCTTTTTTTCGCTCTTCCACCCCTCACCCTTTCTCCGCCTGTCCTCCCATCCTGCCCTCGGTCTATTTGTTTAAAGCTTCAGTCACGGTATTTGCTGCTGGAGGATTTATAAAGCCTGTGCTTTGCAGTATGTTTGCCCTCTTGGATGCCCTGCAAGGTAAAAATCTCAGAGCAAGGTGAGAGGCACATGGCCAGCCAGAGTCAAGTCAGAAGGAGAATTCAGATCTGCAGGCGCTGAGTCACCTCCTGCAAACCCCAAACAAGGCGCTTTTTTATTTGTTCTATTTTCACAGGTCTTTTTTTCCTTTTCTTCTGTCATTTATTCTCTCCTTTCTTCATGTCCTCCTCCCCTCGCTTTACTCTCATCTTTCTTTTTTTCCAGTTTTCTCACTTCTGCTTTCCAGTTTTTCTGGGGGTTTGCCAGTGAGGACGTGTTTCAGGGTGTAATTGCCTCCTACTGGGCAAAAATAAGGTTATTCATGGCACGATTGTCACTGACTGCTGACACAACCACAGACTATGCCCCTGAGAAGTGCTGAGGACTGTCTTTCCAGAGCAGTGACGTACACCGATAACACAAACCCCCCTTTGCTCACCTTGCCCTGCCTGATCTGCGGCAGAGACACGGCTGCGTTTCCAGTTGTACTTAACCTTGTCTGGCTCCACCCCTGTTAGCAATCCCTGGGAGCTGTGATGTAGCTCAGTGCCCTGTTAGTGCCACTGTTTTTAGGACTGTGGGTCTTGTTTGTGGTTGTTTCACTCTTACCACTTTCTCGGAGCAGTATGGGCTGGAAAGGGGAGAGGGACTGGAGTAGGAAAGGTAAATATGGTATTAAACGTCCCATTGACAGTCTGGAGTTGTTAGGAAAACTCTTCTACCCACAGCATCTATTAGAGCAGTTGCAGGACGGCTCCACGTTACCTTTCAGCTTTCCATGTGCCCTGGGGAGGGCTTTTGGCCCGCAGCCCACTGCCGCCTTCCCACCTTCCCAGGCGAGATGCGGTGCCACCCCAGCCCCAGGCGAGGAGCGCATCTGGGAGCCAGCCCCACTGGCCACTCCTGCTGGGGCTCCAGGCTCTTCCTGCAAGGCTTCCCCTGGAGCAGGCGCAGCACCTTCCAGAATTAGTCCCAGCCATGCCAAACACAGAAGGTGTCTGGTCCTGGCAGAGCGGGCCGCTGCACTGCGGGCTGTGGGCTGCCCTCCTGGACCGGCTGGAGACCCCCTGAGAGCCCAGAACCGACCCGAGAAGCTTATGGCCACACTGAGGAGCCACCAGGGACCTTACACCTGCCGAACCTCCATCCCACAAGGGATGGTCATACACTGAGAAAGCTCCATACCATTTTGTCGTGTGAGTGGTGGAGGCTGTTATCCACAGTGATTCCCAGGAGAATGCAATGCGATTGCAATAGTCACTTCCGAAAACAATGTGTTGTCACACCTTACAGTAAGTAGGTAAGAAACTGAGCCCCCAGAGGGGCTGGCAACAAATGCTTCCTCCCAGGTCCTTTCCATGTGTATCTACATGTAATATGAGATTTGTAAAGTCATATTAGTATGTGTAGATTATATATAACTCTGCGTACTTATATGGTGATTTCTTATGGCATTGACTGTTGCACCGCGTTAAATACATTCTGTTTCGGTTTGATGACTGTTTTGATGTGCTGTGTTTATTTCAACTCCAGAAATAGAAACATCGGCAGTACCTGGCTAACCTGCTGCAAATGATGGCACCATCAGAAAGGTTGTTTAAATTCGTATGAGCCTATCTTTTTTAATGTAAATACTTTATGTATGATTTATGTGACATTTTCATTCTGACAGCTTGGCATTTATCGCAAAAGATAGATAACACATATGATGTGTTAGTTTATCACCTCTAAAAAAAGAATAACCATCCCAGACATGTGGAGGAACCAGGTTTGGGCTCGGGTTAATGATTGTGGTTGGGCTGGGGCCAAGCCGGATAACACTGAAACTTAGAGAAAAATCCAAACTTAGATCCACCCGACAGTGACCCCGTCCTAGTCCCCCATCTACACTGTGCCACCTACCACCCCCAGGCAGAGCTGGGAGAGTTTGGGAACTAGGAAAGGATCAGGCCCGAACTCAAAGCTCAGACTCATCCCTGACTTACTTGTATTCTGAAGTAAATGCAAGTCTTTAATATGGTTCCCTGTCCCTATCTTCATTCACACAGAAAGTTAAAACCAGCACATATGGAAGATGTAAGAGCTGGAGGAGGCTGAAACTTCACGAAACAGAGAGGCTGGAATATTTCAACACAGTTGCTTTCTGAAGGAGGTGGTAGGGAGGAAGACAAGAAAGGAGAAAGGAAGAGATGGTAGGATAATATAAATTAAAAGAGAACAGAGTTCAGCTGCAGCTAAGATAATTCCCAAATGAGCAGCATAACTTGGTTATGTCAAGCTTAGCCCAGACACAGGCAGGATGAGTTTCAGTCTTCTTTGGAGCTGCTGCAGCCACCCATGGCTTTAAATACCATGTCCAAAGTCTGGGCATGGCCAGTTTGGTCCCATATGTATTTCAAGATGGAGAGTTATATTTGGGTCCTCAGAAGTGGCCATGTTAAACATTATTATTACCCAATATGAACAAGCTCTGGCAATCCCATTATTATGATGGGTTGGGCAAGGAATGCAGCCAATTTATGCCCAGATTAACCTTTCAATGTCCTCAAAAGCCACTGTAATATCCAGCAGCATTCAGGCTGTGTCCTTGACAAGGTTTACAAAGCTCGGAGGGTTTCTGCTTCCTCACTCCCTGTGTTCTGGCCCAACACTGGGGCATTTCTTTGAGAAGCCACCTCCAAGCTGCAAAAGCCTTCACCCACATGGAGCTACCTCCTGTCACTTGCTGTAGCCTCTGATGGTGACTGGAAAGCTGGGAGCAGCTCCTGTGCTGGCCTGGGGCTGAATATGTCAGCTTTAGCAGATCACCTGCCCAGGAAGCACCTGGACAGCCATCCTGGCTCTACACCGTAGAGTGGGGCTTCTCCTGCAACCCTGGAATGTCACTTCATTGTCACTCTTGCCATTGCCACAGCTTCCTGATGCAGGATGAGGGATCTGTCCCTTAGCAATGGAAGCCATGGGGATAACGCTGCTCTTTGAATTCCAGGTCGGAGGATGGAGCAGACACGTTCTCGAGTCCAAGTGCAAAACCAGGCAGCTCAGTGGAAAACAGCTTGTGCAAAACTACAGGGATTCTGCATCCCGCTGCAGGCTGACTACTTCAGCGGTGGAGCAGTGGCACGCACCAGCAGCTTTTGCCAGACTTTTAGGGCTATGGCTTCTCCGGGAAACAGGTGGTTTAGGGTGCTTTCTCACTGGGATAACCCATCCTTGTTCTGTTGGGTCCCAATAATTAGAAAGGGCTGAACAGCGGAGGAAGGTGAGGAAGTTCAGGAAACACTTCTCTCCCTTCTGCCTTCTCTCCCCCCTCCTCCTTCCTTTCTTCCTTTTTCCTTCTCCCTCGTCTTCAACACTGGGAATTCACCTCTTGATTATTGTGCAGCTTTTCAGGCATTTTCTAGAACGTGCCTACAATGCCCAGCAAGTCCAGTGAGATGTGACAACACACTATCACAACAGAAAAAGTAAGGAAAGGATGTAAGGCAGGAAGGCATTGGCTTATTTATAAGCCACCACTGTGCTGTGTCCTTGTGCGCGTGAGGATCAAGCACTGCCAGTGGTGTTACGGCCTGTAGAACAAAGCTACATTGTTTAATTCAGTGGCACGAGAGGCCAAGAGAGTTCATTTTTTCTTCGGTTCCTAAAAACACTTCAGATTTACCAGTTCCTTTGATTTCTGCATGGTAATATTGCACTCCTCCGTAAGTTTTCCCACAGCAGTTTGCACTCCAACTGGCAGCGCGTGCAGGATTTCGGTCCAATTCTCATATGGCTCTTCCTGCCTATCAGTGTTAACACACAGTCCTTCTCAGAAGAGCTGAAGCCAGAAACCCTACTGGGGAAAATTCCCTTTGGCCTACTGCTTCCAGTAAAGCTTCACTGTCTCACACCAGCCCAGAGCTTAGCCCATGGTGCCACAACTTTCTCTTGACTGCTCCTCTTTGCAGATAAAAGCTCCTTTCCCCTTCCCCTCCCCCTTCCCCTCCCCCTCCCCCTTCCCCAAGCCTTTGGGAGCATCGCACATGGCATTTGGAGGAAGCACAGCCTCCCTGTTGAGGCAGAGGCATGCTGCGGGCACGCAGCTTGGGGTCGAGCCTCTCCCGGCTGCTGCCTGCCAGGATGGGCCTGCCCGAGCCCCAGCGCCCGCCCGAGCCCCAGCGCCCGCCCGAGCCCCCTCTCCCACCCGCAGACCCGAGCGCTTCCCAGGCCCACCGGGCTGGTGCGGTGCTGTCAGCCTCTGCAACTTTATGGCTGGAAGAAAACCTTAGAAAGAAAACGCTGTAGAAACACAGTGTTATTCTAATCACTGTTATTTTTTTCTCATGAGACAACTAAAATCTGCAGAAGTAGCTGTTTTCTGGAAGGCACTATTGCCTTGAGTAAGCGCAGGAAGGTGTGCGCACGGGCTGTACGCGGGTGCATGGGGGGAACCAGCCCCGACAGCCGGTCTGCGTGAAGCTTTTGGCAAACACGGCGCAGAACCTCTCGGCCCAAGAGCCGTCGTGATCTCGATGAGAGGCGTGTCACGATTCCCTGCCCCCGAGAGCACCCAGGCTCCCCGGAGCTCGCCGGTGGTGGCCCGGCCGTCTCACGGCAGCGGCAGGCGCGGGGGAGGGACCGACACGGCCATTCCGGCCAGGAAAGCTTCCGGGCAGTGCTCCAGCGCTCCCACGGAACGCACCCGGGGGGCGGGGGGTGATGGGACCTTGGGAGGGAATTACACGAGCCTGTCGTGCCTCAGTTTCCCCGCCCCGGGGGATCACGCCGGCTCCCCGCACCCCGCTCCCAGCCCGGTTCCCCCGGCGCGGCAGGGGCGCGGGCAGGTGCTGCAGCCCGGCGGCGGTGGCGGAGCCGAGGTGCGCCCCGGGTGCCGCCCCGGACGGCGCCGCGCAGCCCGAGCCCGCCGCGGTCCCGCCACAGGGCCGCACCACCGCGGGGCTCCGGCCGTCGGGGACCGTCCCCACGCTGCGCCGGGCACCCCGCGGCGGCAGAGCCCGCCGCCCTCAGCCCCTCCCGCTGCGCCGCCCGGCAGAGCCTCGGCGCCGGGGGTCCCGAGGGGCCGGGCTGGCCCCCGCCGCCCTGTGCGGGGAGCGGCAGGCGGCCCGGCGTGTCCGCCCGCCGCGGTGCCCCGGCAGCTCCCGCGGATGCGGGTCACCCGCCCTCGGCTGCCCCCAGAGCCCCCCCGCCCGCCGCCCCAGCCCGCCCCCCCGAGGGTCGGGGCGCTGCGGGGGATCCCGGCCCGGGGCGGGGCGCAGCCGGGGGGGCCGGTCCCTTTCCGGGGCGGCGCGCAAGGTCCGGTCCGTGGCAGGGGGCGGCGGGCGCCGTCATTCGCCGCTCCGGGGGCGGCGGGCGCCCGGCTCATGCATATTCATGAGCGTGATGTCAGAGGGGGAGCACAGCGCGCGGTGACCGCCCGAGAGCGCCATTTCCTGGCGGCGGCGGCGGCGGGCGGCCCCGGAGGAGCGGCGGGGCGGCGTTGCGCGCCGGCAGGGGGAGAGCGCCCGGCGGCCCGGACCCGACCGACCCCCGGCGCGGCCTCCCGCCGCTCGGCCCGGCCGCAAGTTTGAGCGTCCCCGCAGCCTCCCGGGGCAGCCCGGCGGCGGCGCGGGGCTGCTTCAGCCGGTGCCGGTGCCGCCCGGGCGGGCGGTGGGAGTCCCCCGCGGCGCCGGGAGCTGGGGGGAGGATGGTGGTGCGGGAGCGATGGAGCTGAAGCGGAGCATGGCGATCCCGCGGCTCCTCTTGCTGGGACTGTGGGCTGCGGCGCTCCGGGACGTCGCCGCCGCGGCTGGTGAGCGGGGCTGGCGGCCCGCCGGGACCGGGGACGGCGGGGCGGGGCGGCGGGGCACGGCTCCCGCCCCCGGGCCGGGACGGCACTGCCCCGCCGCCGGGCAGGCGCCGGCAGACCGCCGCGGGGCCGCGGGGCGGGCTCGGCCCGGTGTGGCGGCCGCGGGCAGCCACAGGTGGGGAACGGGCCGGGCCCCCCGCCCCTCCGGCCGGGCCGGCTGCGGGCGCCCGGTGCCCGGTGCCCGGCGGGGAGCCCGAGCCGCGCGGCGCGCTGCCAGCCCGGCCCGGCCGAGCCCCGCCGCCCCGCGGGTGCCGGGCAGCGCCCCGCCGGGGGCAGCCGGGCGGCAGCGCGCTCCGGGACGCCGTGTGCCGGCCGTGTCCCCCCGCCGGTTTCGGCCCCGGGCCGGCGGGGCGCGGCGGTGGCGGGGGTCGCGCCCGCAGCCGGGGGTCGCGCCCGGCCCGTGGCGGGCGTGAGCGGGCGCCTTCCTCCCCTGCGCGCCCGGACCGTGCTGCCGTCCTGGGGGGCAGAATCCTCGCGGGTGGCAAGTTTAAGAACGTGTGTCCCGTCCCGTCCGTCCCCTCCCCCCCCCAGCCAACAGATAGGTGACATATTGTGGTAAGTGGTGTGTTCGTCTGCTGTCAGTTCTGTCTGACAACTGCTTGGTAAGAAATGTAATGCAATTCCATCTCCTAGCTATACGTTTCAGCTCCTACAGCTCTCACAGGTAGGTTTGGAGGAGCCTATGTGGAGGAGATGATTTCTTGCGCTGGCAAGAATGTTATCGGGTGAGAAATCGTGAGTGGGAGAGTAGGAGGAGGAATAGGTGGAAATTAAAAATCCATACTGGCCTCCTGTGTGCTTCTTCCTGATACCTGCAGGAAGAGATGCTGCAGCTCAAACCAGACTTTTGTCAAAGACCCGCGGATCTATAAAAATTCCCCGATCTATAGTTCTTCATTTCAGCTGATCTCAATGGAGGGATTACACTCGGGCAATGTGGAGAATTAGAATTCAGCCTGAACGCTCGTACTGTGTGTTAATTTCCTACATCATTAATTCGCATGGGAGCTGAAGACCATAAAGGGTCTCTAACAACGCTTCTTTGTTTAATTTGTGGCTAACTCTTGCAGCAGGACAGTCTGAGGGAAGCTGAGTAGTTTGCTTTTCCATGAAGGCACCTGGAACGAAAGTGTCTTTCAGTCTGTGCGTGCATTCAGCAGCCTGGCTACATCAGTTTTCTCTAACGCAGAGAGAGCTGCTGTGCAGCTTTTGTGTTTTCTGCCAGTATGGTGAGTGGCGGAAGGGAGGATGCTCTCTGACATGCACTGGAACCTGTCATTTGTGTTACAGATGAGTTAAGTTATGCAAGGTTTGATCATCCTCACCCAAGGTGATTAAATCCTTAGCCCAGCAGGCGAGCTGTAGCAACTGAACTAAAGGGATCATCTTACCAGTTTTCCAGTGCTCTCTGTGAATTTGCTAAATTAATAACAGCAGATAGGAGGGCAAAAGGCAGTGTGGGAAACCAGCTGTTAACAGGCTGGGGGATCTCATTAAGGAAAGCAATGAAGTCCTTCTGGCTGTGTTCTGGGATTACTACCGGACTGCTGGCACTCTGCCGGGTACCGGCTGCCAGAGGCAGAGCGCTTGGTCCTGTGGCGTTGGGTCCCCCTTCTTCCAGCTGTTACAGCTGTGCTGCACGCCCCGCTGCTGCTCTGCCCTGGGAGATGGTGCCCATGAACCAGGGTGGCGCTTCGGCAAGAAGGGAGGTGGCACATGAGGAATCTTGGTATTTGATCACCGGTCAGGGTGTAACTAGAGTTCGAGAACGACAGGGCTGCTTACTTAGCAGCACTCTGGGTTTCACAAGCGGTGTTTTTCTGCCTGGCTGTGCAGGCTAGCAAGGCATCCTGCGGGAAGCTGACCCGCCGGGGAAATGGGTGAAGTTGTAACATACTGTGATACCTAGCCAGGCTAGAGTGGTGGAGTCATATTTTTTCTGAATGATGTGGAGGCCACTGACAGGGCGTAATATTGAACTAGGCTAGACCTGTTCTGGTCTCTGTCCTGTGCCGCTGCATAGGAAGCGGTCGCTCTCCCCAACAGAACTAGCTTTATGTTTATTTTCCACCTTCCTGCTTTCCCACAGTCTCCTTTGATCCCCTGGTTCCTCCTTTACATGCCTTTCTTTTCTTACTTAAATGCACTTATATAGTTGGCTTCTGTGTTTTCTCATGGTAACACATTCCATATATTCGCCTCTGCTTGAGGGAAACACTCCCCATCCACCCACGCATGTAACAGCGCTCCGGGCCAAATTCTGATCGCTTCTGTGGCAGTGTAAACTCGAGCAGCTCCACCGACTGGGGCACTGCTGCTTTGGCGTTGCCACTGTATAGCTCTGGGTACAACCTGGTCCTTTGGCTGGACTGAAGGGTCAGGGAGGCTCATTTGAGCGCACGCCCACATCGCACAACAGAAATATCTGTTCTGTAAACAGTTCTGCTCCTCGGCGGGGTGTGCTGTGGAAAAGGCTTTGCTTTCATGGGTTTTGCAAATTGCAGAGAAGCTTTCTGTAATGCAGAGGAGCCATGTACGCTGAATAATGAGACATAACTGATTCTTTCTCATATCCCAGCTCTTTATAAATGCATACAATGGAGCAAGCCTGATGATTTCTTAGCAGCGCAGGAACACCGTAACTGAAATTCGAGCCTGGGGAAAAGAGGGAGGTGCGGTACCATGTTGAGCGAATGCGCTTAGCACCGCTGGATCACTGGCACGGCGAAGCTCCCGGCCTTTCTGCCTGGCTCTGCCTGGGCACTGCTCTGCAGAAGCTCACCCCGCTGTCACATGAATTGAAAAAAGCCCCGTGTACGCACTAAGCCCCCACTCCTCTCCAGCAGTTGTGCTTTCCGTGCTTGCCTTTGACTATCGCTTAGCAGACCCAGTAGAGCAGCGCTGAGACTAACAGCCCCCTCTGCAGCGTGTGCTGGTAGGGTATGTAATTCCAGACCACCAACCTAGAGTAATTTGCTGTACTCCAACCCCCCTTCTTCTGGGGGTGGGGCGGAGTAGTATTTTTTTTTAGGTATGAAATTTGCAGGATCTCCAATCAAATTAAAGGTGTCCCAGGGTCAACCCGTGAAACTAAATTGCAGCCTCGAGGGAATGGAAGATCCCGAGATGTTGTGGATCAAGGACGGAGCAGTGGTGCAAAGCGTAGACCAGGTGTACATTCCAGTAGATGAAGAACACTGGATCGGCTTCCTCAGGTACAACAGATGCAGAGAAGGAAGAATATCGCGGAAACTATTGCACAGATTTCTGCTGTCAGCTATATCTATGCGACTGCAGTGCCCTCAGCGGTGCAGGGTCCTTAGGGCTGCAGCTCAGCGCGTGACAAGGGCATAACTGAGAGCAGAATTGAAGCCACTGAGGGCTGAGATTTTATGCACTAGAACCGTATCGGTTTCCTGACTACTGTGGTGACAGGTGCTTTGCTAATGCTTGTGGTGCTTGAGGTGTGACTTCAAGGTGAAAGGATGTTCTTGCCTTGTTTGTTCGTCTTGTTCTGCCGTGCAGCAGGAAGACTAAGGTCTGACTTTTATATAAAGAGGTTTTTCTCTCTCGTACTCATTCCGTTCTCTTACTCTCTCTCCTGAGCTGTCTGTCTGCCTGTAGGGTGAGGATTGTTTAACTGAAACGAGGACAACATCCCAGGACTACATCCCCTTCCTTTCTTTGGGGAGGAGTGTGTGTCACCTGAACCATCCCAGAGTCATTTTGCAGAGACTTCACCGATACATTTAGACTACCTGGTATCAGTCCTGCCCCGCTCAAGTGGTGCAAAAACTCCTCTGCAAAGCAGCTCTCTGTGCCTTTATTTCAGCAGCAGGGGATGTCAGCTAGTTCTGGGAGTACGGAGTTAAACAAGACCCAGAGTTCTGCTCTGGCTTTTCCTATGCACAGAGAGCTTGTGCAAGCAAACGTGCCATCACCGTGAGGGCTCAGAACTGTGACTGACTGAGAGTCGCTCTTCCCTGAGCTCCAGCTTCGTCTCCTGTTAGGTTTCTTGGACTGACATTGCACAGAGTCTCCAATTCCTGCAACTAAAAGTCTCTGTGCTGAAAGCTTGTCTGTAAGAAACATTTTGATGGGAGAAAAAAAAACCTGTGTCCAGTAAAACTACTGTATAACATCGTTTTGTGGAAACTGTGTCTTGAAATGATACTATTTATTTCTCCACAGTTCCACTGGTTGACTCTCTTTGCCCCTCACGATCTCTCAGCCTGATCTTTCTCACCTCTTGTTTTCTCCACTGAGAACTTTCTGCAGCAACAAGGGCTAAGTTAGGGTGCTAAATCTAGATGTGTCCATATCTTTTTTTTTTTTTTTCCTCCTTTTTCCTTTCTTCTCCTAAAGTGTTCATTTCTACCACCCACTGTGTGACTCTGCTGCGATCGCTGTGTTTCAGAACATGCGGCTGGATGGGCAGGACAGCTGATGCCGTTTGAAGGTACAGCTCTGAAAATCAGGCTGTAGTGGGTCCATTCTGTGCATTTCAGCAAACACTCTCCCTGTTCTGTCTTCCTTCCTGAGACATTCTTCCCCTTCCCCACGGTGGGCTGCTAGCCTTAGAAAGGTGGGCATCAGAGATCTGCTGAGGGCCCCTGCATGGCAGCAGGCGCATGGCTGCACGTCCCGCGGTGGGCAGTCGACGTTTGTGTGTTGACAGGCGCTCAGAGCCGCACTGGTGCCTTTGATAGCTGAGACCTTGTTGCTTTGGGACCAGATTCTGCCCTTACTCGCCATGCAGTGAGGACACCGCAGGTTTCCAGCGGTGGAGCAAGGTGCAGAATTTCTGCCCTGACCTGGAGGCCGACAACTCGAATGCTGCTCGGTCCCTGTGGCTGCCTTGCCCTGCTCGGGTGCATGTTCTCGGAAGGGGAGCTGTTTCTGAGCCAGGGAGGACGCAGAAGAGTCCGCAGGGTGAAGTCCTGTGCTGGAGCAGGCTGGCGTGGCCCCTTGAAATCACCAGTCAGGAGGTCCAAAGACCTTTGCAGTGTGAGGCGGTCTTGGGATAAGAATGTCACTGAGCGCAGTCCAGGCGAGGGGGGGCCCTTTTCTGACCCACCTGCTCCTGTGTGAGGCTGTCACCAGCCCTGTCACCTAACCGAGGCCAAACAGCCGGGCTCCCCGGAGGATGGGGATGTGGAGTTTGCTGCCAAGCTGCCGCTCTTGAAGGCTAGCTAGAATCACAGTTCAGAATCGAGATGACCAACCCTTTCCAATCCTCAAAGGACACAAATGACGGGTTTTCTGCGAGGACGTTTTGGAGGAAGGCTGGCTGCTCTGCTGAGGATTCCCTCCGCCCGCTGTTAGCGGAGCCTTCCATCTCCGCTGTTCTGCCGTGCGCTTTGTGCTGGCTGGCTGTTGCCCTCCTCCCCGGAGCTGGCTGTGTCTCAGGGGGTGTTTTCCATGCATCTGGTTTGCCAAACTCTGGAGGGTCCTTTGGGGCAAAAACATGCTTTATCCACGTAAAATATCGATATGGCTTTTGACTTTTTTCAGCTTGAAATCCGTCGAGCGGACAGATTCTGGGAAGTACTGGTGCCAGGTTGAGAACGGGGGGAAGAAGGAAGAATCACAGCAAGTGTGGCTCATAGTGGAAGGTAAGGAGGAGTAGTAGTGCCGATTTCCTTCCAGGGCTGACCCACCGACGTGCTCTAGGTGGAAGTGGTGAGGACAGATTGCTCCAGCAACAGGCTTCTTGGCTCTGAACCGTTGCTGCCAACTGCAGTGAGATGGCTGCAGGGCAGGAGTAAGAAATAGGAGCGTAGCTTCAAGGAAAGGAGCTGTCAGTTCGTGACCTTCTGTTTTTATTTTGGCGTGTTAGGAAATGAGATCCTTTCGTGCACACACGTTTCTTTCCAGCCCCTCGATCCATTGTTGCTTTCACCTCCAGGTAATTCAGAGAGTGATGGGATAGTTCAGGTTGAAAGGGATCCATGGGGATCCTCTGCTCCAACCCACTTTTCCAAGCAGTGTTGCAGCTTGGTTCTGTGTATCATCAGCCAAACAGGTCTTTGAGGGCAAGGTACAGCTTTAGCCCAGTTCTGAGTTTCGGGAGAAGTGCTGTACATCGGCGCTTCATAGGTGTGACTGTTCCATGTGGCACTGTGTTGTCCCGTCTTGTCTGGTAAAGAATAACTTCTACATGGTTGCCCCCAGTTCGCCCAAGGCAAGTTGGGTTGGTGGCTTCTTGCTGTGTCTCTGCTTCCATTTCCCTTGACCCATGATTGTGTCGGAACCTCAGAAGCTGGTAGTCGTAGGACGGCTTAACTTTTGGTGAGGAAGATGACAGGAACAGGGCATTTGCAGCAAGAAGTGGCTTTTTGGATGTAAGCGGTAACATTTTGGACCAGAGCTGAATCGACAGTCTTAAAGGGGGGGAGCAGGGAGGGTGTCATGGGAGGTAGCGCGGTCTGGGTGTTTTACAGCAAAGGTCTCATGCAGAGCCACAGAAACGTTTGTAGCAGTTCTCACAGGAAGAGGAATGCTTACCTGCTGCCTTCCACAAATCCCGGGCTCTTGTCCACCCATGTTTTCGGATGCAGTTTCGACTGGAGAGTATGGTTTACAGCTTGACATGCTCTCTGTTGTGCAGCGTTGCCACTTCCATTCCAGTTACTGCAGCCCACTCCGGAGGTGGCTGCCTTTGCGTGGTGGGTGCGTTAGGAGTGGTTGGGTAGCTCCATCTGAAACACCAAGGCAAAAAATATCAGTGTCACAAAAAAATACTGCAGCTAGGGGAGGGAGAGTGTTGAGAGGAAAGGCCAAAGCTTACAGTGGGAGCACAAGCTAAAAAAAATGCAACTTATCACCTTTGTGAGAAAAGCGAGTGTGGCAGAAGCTGGTTAAACTTGAACCGAGCATCTACTCGTGTGGAATGAGAGTTGGTGGAAAAAATTTAAAAAATACCAGGTAGTGATGAGGGGTGGGGTTTTAAAAATGTGTCAGCTGCTAGGGTAAGAAAATGCCAGGGAATGCAAAAGGCTATCAGTCCCACCGTCAGTTACCTCTGTACGTGCTTCTTCCCTGGGCATGCCAGCTTTGGCTGGAGGTGGTTGCTGTACTGGTAACAACTGTTGCTCTCTTTGGCAGAGAGAGGATCTTTACTCTGGTCACTTGTAGCCTTCAGTAGGGGCTGACGCCCTTCAGCGTGCCACGCAAACCAAGTGTGGGCTACTGGTGATCTAACTTAAAATGAGCTGGAGTGGATTTCTGTGCAGTCTAGTATCTGCCTGGTAGTTCCACTTAGGTAGTTCATATCAGGCAGAGTTTGTAGTGGGTGATATTGGAACTATCTTTGTAATACAGCTGAAATGTTTGATCCTATGAAATGCTCCTCAGAATTTATAAAACCAAAACGATTTTCAAAGTGTTTCCTGGTTTAGAAACTAGACGCTGGCCTTACCGAGAACGTGATAGCATTTGATGCCTGGAGAGGTAATCCAAGGCGTGCTGTGGGGTGGGACCATCTGAAAAATAAGGATTATATTTCTTACAGAACTTTCCTTCTGAAATTACAGCTCTGACTGTGTGGCTGTTCCCAGTAGCCCCTGTTGTAGCTACAGTCTACAGCCTAAGCCACATCCGTATGGACACGTGCCCCTGAATTAACACTGTCTAAAAAGTGAGCTGCAGGGGAAAAAAAAAAAAAATAATCAGTGGATGCCGGCTTGGAACAGGGAATAGACAGACTCATTTCCTTGCTGCTTTGCCACTGATTTTCCTGGCTGTTGCTGCTCAGTGCCTCCATGGTGCATCTGTGGCAGGGGGGTGCTGGCACTCAACCCCTTGTACCAGGAACTGGGGGCTAAATGTGTCGCAGGCAGCGAGGTACCCAGGTGATGTACGTACGGGGCCAGCGCAAGTTCGCCCTGCGCTGGGTGAGTCAGCTGCACTCCCTTAACTATGGGAGTTTTTAATTGTGGTCCTGTCTGATCTGGTTAGCTGCGCCCGAAGTGGGAAAACCTGCCGAGCTGGGCCAGATGCTCCGGAAAGGCTGCCTTGGGTGCCACGGCAGAGGGACAGCAGGCAGGGGTCCCGCTCACCGGCAGAAGAAATGGTGGTGTTTTCCCTTCTAGTCTTCCCTGGAGAAGGAGGGCAGAGCAGGTGGGGGTGTCACAGCTAGTACCTGGAAAGTTTACTCACCCTTATTGTTAATGTGTGACTGCAGTAAAAAAAAATGAGTATGTAAGCAAGAATGAGTAGTGAATTATGATGACTGATACAGCTGTCCTGAGCATTAGCCTTGGCACAGATAGGCACCATCATTCCTGAAAGAGAGCTATTTTTAGACCTGTTGCAGTTTTTGTTAATTTACTTGCCGCTGTGGCAAGGAGGCGGGCAACGTGTGAAGGAGCTGCCACCCAAAAGGCACAAACATGGATGGGGTGGTCAGCAAAAGGCCGAGACCAGCACTTCCAGCTGGAGTGCCCGGGAAGCGTCAAGCATCAGGCTCCTGAATCCCTGTTTAGGCACCTACTTAAGTGCCTGCTCTTGGAGGTGCTCAGCATCTGCCCCGCCAGCTGGGGCTCTCGTCCCTGGCCGGGGACAGCCGCTGTGCTTTAGGGATGTCAGTGCACGGTGTTGTCGGTTCCTCTGTGTCTGTGAGGCAGCAGATCGACAGTTTCCAGAACATGCTTTCTCCAGCTGAGAATCCCTCGTTTTGGTGTAGGCACAGTTGGTAGCGGCTGTGCTTGAGGCCCCAAGTTTTGAGTGTAAAAGGGAACTCGGCATCTCTCTAGGCCTCCAGCTCCTCCACCAGCCAACAGAAGCACGTGCTGGCTTTTTTTTTTTTTTTTTTTTTTTTTTTTTTTTTTTTTTTTTGTGAATTTTGCATTACGGTTTGGAGCACTGAAACCACAAGAGTTTTGGCATTGTCGGTAAGAGGAACCACATCTCTTGGATGTGTGGCGTTATCCTCGGGTCTCGCCACTTAGCGATGCCCCGAGGCGGTGAGCGTCACAGCTGCGTTTTGCTCCCTGTGGGCTTGATCTGAAGCCCGTTGTGCCAAGCAGGAGTTGTTGCGCAGTGGGGAACAGGTAGTTACCGAAAGAGCTGTGTCCGCGGATAGCCTTCAGCTCTGAAACACATTACCCCCAAGTCCAAGGCAGCCTGGTTCTCGTGGTGACGGAGCGTGCTGGAAGGTGGCTCCAGTCAATTAAGCTGTGGAGAGAGCACTGTAAATGATCCCAGCCTCGCACCGGGGGGGATCCTTTCCTCGTTCCTGGGCTTGTTACAGCCGCTGGTTCAACACATTCACAAGCTGCAGTTTATAATGCATGGCAAGAAGCACCTGCAGCAGGATTAGGTGTCTTTTAAAGTGGTGCCTGCCACCGCTGAAGTTATTGACTGTTGCCTCTTTAAACTCCAGGCTCTCCAGCTGAAAAATTGAGCAGGTTCTGCTGCTAAAAGCTACTACATAGGGGAGTCTTGGAGGAGACTCGGTGGAAGAGGTTTTTCAAAGGCATTTTGGGAAGCAAGCAGTCTTTTCTGACTTCTTCTAGCGGGAGTGCATAGACATTCATGCCCTGAGGCAATCCAGCATACCTGAACCTTGGCTCTTGTGAAGGGCTTAGAGGGAGTCGGGTTAGGCACAGGGGCAGAGGGCAGATGGGTGTCCAGTGTTGGGCACTGGTATTAGTGGAAATAAAGAAGAGAAGGAAGGAGTCTCTCCAGTTATTATCACTTGTCTGTTGCTTTTCTAGGTGTGCCCTACTTTACTGTGGAACCTGAGGATGTGTCCGTGTCCCCTAATGCCCCATTTCATATGGCCTGTGCTGCTGTTGGTCCCCCTGAACCAGTGACAATTGTCTGGTGGATGGGAGACTCTAGAGTGGGGCTTCCAGACATCTCCCCCTCCATCTTAAATGTGTCAGGTAAGGCTGCTGCCAACGCAGGGGATCACTTTGAGCATCAGAAGAGGAGAGCGCTCTTCTGATTGTGCCAAGCAATGCTGGGTAGCCACGTAGTGTGCGAATGGTACTTGGCTGTACGCGGAGGGCTGAGAGATCACGACCACGTACAAACCAGATCATCTCGAGGGGCGATAGTTGCTGTGTATTTTCTGCTGGCTTGAGGCATGCAGGCTCTTACAGAGCTTGGGTGGGGCTGGCACTGCAGGAAAGATGCTGCTGGAGAGGTGATGCATTGGGTGCCTCTTTTGGTCCACCTCGTGAAGGGTGTTCATGATTATACTAAGTGACTCTGGTGACAGTTTGGCTTGGAAATCTCCAGGGATTCTCATGTTACAGATGCCAAATCCTCCTTCTGTGCACAGCCATGGCACACGCCGCTTGCCGCTCTCTTGCCTCCCTGCTCTGCCATCTCTTCTTGTAGGCTTGCTGGATGCTCTTATCGTTGAAACCTGACCACCTCGTGTAATCGTTTGACACTAGTTCTGGAGTGGTTGTGTTGGTGCTGCGGTCGGCTGGTTGGTACCCTCAGAGACCGCAGAGCGGGCCCTGGGTGCGTGGCGGCCAGGCTGCCTTCTCCAGCGCCGTCAGCCGAGGAACGTGGGAGCCAGCCCGTGGTCAGGGCTCTCCGCAGCCCAGTTCCAGGGAAGGGTGGTGTGTACCTGTCAGGACCTGACCACAGCTGTTCTCGTAGTTACCTCCTAAAGGGAACTTTATTCTAGTTAGTTGTCCAACAGCTTTGTGTTACTTCTTCTCTTTGCTGCTGTGTTATTATTCTCAGCAGCCCTGAGCCCAAGTTGAACTAGCTATTTAGAAAGAAGTGGGTTTACGACTTCAGTCATCTCAGGGGCCTCTTCATCAGCGTTAGCGCAGTTACACCCCGGGGGGAGTTTCTGCCTGTATGTCTGTGGCCATCCTTTGAGCTGTCCGGTTCTATTCAGCCTTCGCTTAGAACCTAATGTACACGCGAATCAAAACCTGGTTTGTGATTGGCAATGGTTTTATCATCCGCTCCCTCTCTTAAGCTGTTCCAAGCTGGAAGTGAAAACTGCTCCCTTACGATATAATCTGCCTGTTGAAATGGAAACTGAAAAGATTGATAGTCGGGAGGGGAAAGACAATAAAACCAGTAAGTCTTCCTTCCTCCCTCCACTGAACTCATCCCACGGTGCCTCATGAAACCTCTGTCACTGTGGGGCAGTGGCATGGAGGCCTGAGGAAGGGCATCTGCTCCTTGTGATTCTCTACATGAATTGTTGTTACGTACATATATTTTGTCACCAGCACCTTCCTTTGCCCCTTTCAGTGTTTTTTGGAAGGTCCCTTGGGCATATCTTGTCTTTGCAATGGGAAAAATGTAGCAGGACACAAACTGCATGGTCAAATTGCCAAAACAGATAAAAAAAGACAGTTGGTAAGAAAACAAGCAATGCTAGCTAAAGGAAGTACCAAACTGGGAAGAAAATAATAATAAAGTGCTGGCCAGAAAGCCAACACTTAGAAGGATCAGCAAGCAGTTGGTTTGGTAAAAGGCGGGTTGTATTTGGAAAGCGGAGCTGGCAGTGCTGCTAGAGAACAAGGAGATCTTGGTTTGTGGTGTGTTTTGTGTTTTCCTCAGGGCAGGGCTGTGTTTGGTTCTCTCTTTGGGACGTGCCTACCACGTCAGGTGCTGTTCTGCTCTGCTGCCTGGCCTTCAGCCTGCTGGCAGCATTTTCCTCTGGTTCACTGGGGTGAGTGGAAGAAGCTGAAATACTTTGCTCTTTCATTTTCCTAGCAGTCCCTCCTCCCCTCCACTGCACCTTCTTTGCAATGCCGCTAATCTCAGGCTTGGGAGATGAATCAAAGGGCAGACGGAGACGCTGTGCAAGCTGCTCCACGCAGCT
Source organism: Falco naumanni (assembly GCF_017639655.2). Lineage (NCBI taxonomy): Eukaryota > Metazoa > Chordata > Aves > Falconiformes > Falconidae > Falco > Falco naumanni. Next base: position 72,066,090 of record NC_054060.1, read on the forward strand.
CTGAAATCTTTTTCCCTCCTAAACCGTATGCCCACAGTGTGCCAGTCCTGAAGTTTTCACAGAGCCCTGTAAGGCAACTGTGGGCCAAGTCAAATGAAAACTTATCTCCAGGTGAAAACACTTCTCCAGACAGCTATGCAAATCTGTCTCAATTCTGATTAATTAGCAATTCCTATACGCACCTTGGAGCAGCCGGACATCAGTACGGTGCCATGTTCAGGCCCTGTGGGATGGATGGATTCTCACAGAAGGTAGGGAGCGTAATCCTCGCTTGTGTCACCCCTGGAAAGTGCCTCAGTGCTGATGCAGTAGCATTATGCTTCGGCTTGTTTTGTGCATCTTCGAAAGTTGGATGCCAGGTGAGGGACGAGTGGGCATTAGCTTGACATCAGCAGCATCTGGCTGGAAGCTTGCCTGGGCTTGTAGCCCAGTTAGAAGATGGCTGTTGCTCAGGTGCGAGCTGAGGTCCAGAGCGCTGGGCACTGTGTAAGCTCACGGTTCAGCACCATCCTTGCTCCAAAGATGCTCACCAGAATGTGAGAAGTGGACATCTACTAACTGAGCCCCGTGAGCTGCTGTTCTGCCAGATGCATCCTTCTTTTCCAGTGCTTTTTGAAGCTCCTGTGGAAGCCCTTTTACACTGCCATGCTCTCTCCATTAAAAATGTGTTTAGCACGTTAATTATATTGAAATCCATGTGTCTTTGATTGGCACCCAGCTCAGCCCTCCAAGTGCCTGTGCAGCTTGAGCTGGATGTCACACATAATTGAGATGCTGCTGAAGGTTGAAGCTGGATTACATAGCTGTTTGTGTTTCCTTTCCTTTTCTTGGCTGATCTCCAGGTATTAATCAAAGCACAGTTTTCTCCTGCGAAGCTCACAACGTAAAGGGATTGTCTTCATCTCGGACAGCCACTGTTCAAATTAAAGGTGAGAGAGTGCAAGAGAATGGGGCCTGGGGCTTGCTCTCTGGGGAGGGAAGGCAGGGCTGCTTCACGCAAGGGCTGGCTGGAAGGTGTCAGTGGCCGGCGCTCCTGCAGCCGCAGCAGGGCTCTGTGCTTTGGCAGCGGGTGCCACGCGCCCGGGCAGGTGGCAATAAACCACAGCTGATCCACGGCTGGAAATGCCAAGTCAAGGAAAACAGTTTCTCCTTGAAACAAAGAGTCGGAGCAGTCAAACTGTGAGAGATGAAGCTGGATAGAAATCTGTAGCTGGGGTGATCTGTCCTTTGTGGAGGTAGACGGGTCTTGTTAGAGCTGAAGAAAGGCAAGGAAGGAGATCACCAGTGGCCAGTAAAGTCTGCTCATCTACGCTGCTTTTATGGATTTTTTTAAATTATTTTTTTTAATTCCTTGCCCTTGAAAAACTCATTCAAAACAAATAATTCCTAGCCTTTGCATGACTAGTTGCCACTTGGAAGTCCCTAAGCTGATGTCATGTTTCCTCTGTTCCTCCAGGTGACTGAAAGAGGGATAATGAGAGCAATCAGCTCTTCTCTTCATGTTGAGATGCTTCTGCATTTGAATTCTTAGTCGTGCTTTAATGTGCATTAAATGACATGATTATCAGTTCCAGGAGAGGCATGTCACAAAAATCATTTGTTCCAAGTGGTAGCTTATTGCTCAGTGCAAATAAGAGCCAGCTTTTGTGTCAGTGTCAGAACTCACAGTTGTATTAGCTAACGTTCGTTACAGGATAGCTTAAAATCCAGCTGCAGATCTGCTGCTCTTACAGTGTGTTTTTCTTCAGGATGTTGTGGTTACTGCTATGCCAAGAATGCAGTATGCTAAGCTAGTAAGATTTATAACTTAATTTAAAAACGTTTGGAGTTGTTGCTTTAAGGGCTTGTCTACACAGGGGAATTACTTATTGTGGAATATATCTTCTGTGGATATTTTTATCCTGGGATAGAATTTAATTCGCAAAGCTATTCTGCTTTAAAAAAATCTCATCAAGCCATAATTTGAAATAACATTTAGCATAAACAAGCTTTTTTCTTTTTTTAATGTTAACAGAGATTTTTTTTATTTTTTTTTTTTAACCATTAGTAAGACGATGGGGTAAAGGCCTCCGAATTCTCACACTTCCCAGCAATTACATGTAGCTGACAGTGCTCCATGGGGGTCAGTCACCAGCTCGTGAATCCACAGAACCCGTTCGGGAGGGATGTATTGCCGTCACACACCTGTGTGCACACACGTAGCTTTCAGAGCTAAGGAAGAGCAAGCCGAAGTGATTCGGCAAGTGTTACACCAGTACATGGCACGTCTTAGAGGTAAAAAACAGGTTTTAAATAGCAAGTCCAGTGCTGTAGTTGTGAAAGGTCTAACTCTAATACCTCAAAGATGCATCTAGAAGAGTAGTTATAAATGCAGGGAAGTGATGAGGCTGTTACAAAGAGCAGAAGTTTTGAAGCTCTGGTGCAGCCCCTGTTGAAATCAAAGCAAGATCCTAACAAGGCCATCGGCAGGAGCAGGAGCAGGCCCAGATAAGGTTTATCGAGTCCTTGATCCTGTGAACATGTAGGCTTCTACGAGGTTACTCATGGGAGTAGTTGTCTGTAAATGCATGATGGGGGCCTTTCTCTCTCACACAGATCCGCCTGCTAATGAGGGCTCTTAAGTCTTTCTACAATTTATTAACCGATTTGTTTCTTCTGTGTTTTTTTCCAGAGGCAAATATTTTTGCTAGGACATTTACGCGCTGTTAACATTTCTTCCTATTTGCTGCTGCTGTTGTTCATTATCTATTCTCTGTAGTGCCCACAATGTGCTGGGTGTACTCCAAGCAGAAAATTACTGTTATTGTAGCCCGCAGTCCCCAGCCGAGCACAAAGCCCCCTTGTTCCAGGCACTCCCCCAGCGCGGAGGAAGCTAACTCTCATGCTGCTAACGCTCAGGGTCCTGTTTTCAGCCTGGCTTTGCTCCCCTTCACGTGTGCGGCTAAGGCTAAGGCTTTTAGGGTCGGATCCCGCGTTTCGGGGCACAACCAGGAACGGCCACCCAGGGTGTTTTCCCGGCGGGTGGTGGGGCAGCGAGCCGGCCCTGCTCGGTGGCTCTGGGCCTTGCCGAGCGGGCGCGTCAGCAGCCGATTCCTCTGGCTGCCCGCACGGCTGTGCCGCCTCCGGCCGCCGTTCAGTGTTGGAAATCGCACGTTGCTAAACCCAAAAGTTAACGAGTGTGTTTACGAAAGGCTTAAGGGCAATGTTGCAGTGATAGCCAAGTAAACAGTGAGAGCAAGCTTTTGTCCCCCCCCCCCAAGGAGCTTACAAACCTAAAGAGCCAACATCATAAGGGAGAGAACCCAAGACACAGGGAAGTCGTAAGTTAACTCACAAAGACCCTTCACTGAAAGGCGAAGGACTTTTTGCCCATCTTCCACCCCAGACCCTTGCTCTGCTGCCCCGCCTCCCACCCACACACAGCGTTCTTATCCAGGTGGCCACCCCCTGCCCCGGGTCCTGCTAACTAGTTAACCGGGCAACAGTTAAGGCTTTAGAGTGGGGCTGATCTGTGGCACCATCGGTTCTCTGCCCCATCCTCTGCTCTAGGCCCTCTGTAGAGACCCGGGAGCAGGCTCCAGTCTCTGCCTTATTCCTGCAAGGCGGCCCCGTGGAGATGCTGACGGCAGTATCCTGGTTGTCCTCGGTGCGGTCAGGGACAAAGGCGCTCTCCGGCAGAGTAGGAGGTGCAGCCAGAGATCTGTGGTTTACCATTACTTTTCCACTGGATGCAGCTCCAGACAGGCGGCAAGTTCGATCTGTAGCCAGAGCCTTGTCCTGAGGACCACTGGGTTTGTGAGAGAGGACTCCTGAGGGTACCATTTGTTGAGATGCTGCAGGAAAAGCATTACTCGCGGCAGCAGTGCAGGCTTTTTTAAACTGAGCAAAAGGCCCGGGGAGGGGTTGGTATTCTTGAAGCTGATAATTTTTTCAGGAGCGAGGTCCCTAGATAAAAAACAGTCTCAGGAGTGACAAAGAGGTGGTGGGGAGTGTCTCGGGAAGAATAGGAAGTAACTGTGTGGAATTACAGTGGGAGGAAAAGAGAAGGCAAAGGGAAGCATTGAGGTTCCTAAAAGGAAGCTGAAGAGCTCAGGGTAATGTGACAATGTACTAGAGGCTGATGCAGCGTGGAGGTGTCTGGTCAGAGCAAGAGCTGGGGGGCTGCTCTGTGGTGGTGGGAAGCACAAACAACTGATTAAATCCCCCATATGGGAATCCGGGTTTTGTTCCCGGCTCTGCCCTTAACTGGTATCAGCCACGTAACAGGCACTCTCTCTGCCTCGAATTGCCCCTCTGTAAAACAGTGCCTTCTGAGTTTATTCATCCCAAGCCCAAAGGAGACCCAGTTTTCAGTCCCAGCTCCATCCCAGGGTGTTTCAGGAGGAGTCTGTAATGGCATGAAGCTGTCTGCTGCAAATCCAGCTGCAGGGAATTCAGGTCACTACAGGAAACCACCCTTCGACTGATGCTGGCAGAGCTTGTTTCAGGGACTGGACTGAGAGCCAGGGGAGGGATTTTAAGGCCTTGAAGTGGCTCACAGTACAGGTCCACAGGCAATCGTGGGCCCGAGGCTGGGTCCTGCATTGCAATGGAGGGGGCAGGGGAGAGGGCTGAGTAGCGAAGGTGTAAACACCACTTGTTGGCATTGCTATCAGAGAGATCAAGTGCTGCCTGTACACATCACGCAGGTATGCTGGACTATTAAAGAATGCATGCCAATAGCTTGTTCAATGTTAAAATAATAGTTTCATTCACAACAGTCAGGGACACTTTCTAAAGATACGATATTGTACTGTTTTTGTTAGTGATTTCATTGCATAATTTCTAGCCTCGAGCCTCTGCCTCCCATTTCCATGTGAATACCTGCTCAGCTCTGTGTGTACTGAAAGGTCTCTTTGTTTCCTTTGCAGCCATGCCTCTCCAGCCTCTCAATGTAACTGTAAGCCAAGTCACCAGCAGCAATGCCAGCGTGGTCTGGGTGCCAGGATTTGATGGCCGCGCACCCCTCCATTCCTGCACTCTTCAGGTATGGCCCCTCTGGATCGTCCCCTGCCCTGCACGAAGAATGGGACTCCTCTGAGCCACGACATTGCTTGGGCCATCTTTTCCTCTCCTAACCGCTTTGTAGCAGTGTTTGAATTTTTATTCCACAGTTTTAAAACACGGAGACTTACCAGGATGCAACTCAGGGCATATATAGGTGCCAAAGAGCAGGGCATGATGTTTTGAGCATCAAGTGTCCAGCTGAGAATTTGAGACTGGCCCCATCCTCCCTCCTGGTGGGTTATAACATCAGTTACTCCGTGGCAGCTACTCCTTGCGGTGCATAGGAAGCGCACACGGCGCTGGGCAGTGCCCTGGCGCAGCTGCAGGGTGCTCACGCGTCCTGCTGGCGCGGGGCCCGGCGCGCTGTGCTGCAGTGCCATGGGCTGTGGCTCCCGCGCCAGCCCAGCGCCGCACGCTGCGCTGCTGAGGAAGCACGGGGATCCGGACATTGCGATGAGCCCAAGGGATGTGCAACTTCCAAAGTGTAGGATGTGGTACGGGAGAGGTGGGAAGGATGAAGGCAGGAGACAAATGGGGCTTTTCGATGCAGTCAGGCCTATTTGCATGTTTCAGAGTAATTTTAAGCCCTGCCTCTAAATCTTCATTGGTTTTCCGTTGTCAAAGGTGAATTCTGCCCAGAAAATCAAGGGTGATAATTTCCTTTAGCTTTACCAGGTGCTGTGTACTAAGCATCTCTGAAAAATCAGACTGCTTCTTTAGGTTCCTGGGAGCAACAGTACACGTGCAGCTGCAGGCAGTCAGCTCCTAGCATTGCACACTTAGCACTAAAATCAGATCCAACAGCTGGTAACCAGGTGTCAAAAAGAAATGGTGATTCCTGAAGCAGGCTGTGCAAACACAGCTAGGCACATTCCCCATGGATTTATCTGCTAGGTGGGAATACTGGGCCTCTGTGCTTTCCCTACCTGATTACAGCAGCAGCGTGAGCTGGGGTGGAATTTCTATTGCCAGCTATGTAGAGGAGGATTATAAACACACAAAAAAAAAGGTATGCTGGAAGCCGCCTAGCTAATTTACTGGCAGCCCTTCCTTTGTCTGGGGAGGAAAGCAGTGATTTTATGCTCTGATGTTTGTTCCCTTTCATAAGTGAAAGAAACCATCATCTTGTTGTAACTCACTGGCAGAAGGAATGCCTGAATCCTGGCCCCGGTCTCTGGGGTTTGTTGTTGCTGCTTCTGTTCTCGTTCGCAGTAGAAAATGGTTTTCTTCCCCTGTTTCACAACCGAGTTATCTGCAGTTGGAACAGCCTATTCTCTGTGGCTTGCATGCTGTGATGCTAATCACCCCGGGTTCTGAGTGCCCCTCGCTTTGGCAGGGGCAGGGGGGGGATGGGATGTGTGGAAAGGAGGCTGAAGCCAGCAGCTCAGTTTCTGCCCGCTCAGCGGTCTCTCACCCTTTTTCTAAGCCTTTTCTGTGCTGGGTGGGGAGGATGAAGTTGCTGCGTTCGGACCAGGGAGCAGGGTGACTTGGCGGGTTCATACCTTCCGCTGGCAGAAAGCCGTGCTCCCCCTCCCCCACCCGGAGAGATGCTGGGGGCGACATGGACCCACGTTTCCACGTGAAAATGCACATGCGCTCAGATCCCCGCAACTGTGCTTCTGCTCGGAGCCCCCCGGAAAGCAAAGGGGGGCTGGAACCTGGCGCTGGGGAACTGCAGCCGGTGCCTGAGAGAGCAGCGTGCTGCGGGGGCGGGTTGCTCCTGGGGACAGCTCGGGGTGGGGGGAGCAGGTTGCTCCTGCGGACGGGGCAGGGGCGCCGTGCCACGCTCCATGCCACGAAGGGGGCAGGTACAAGAGCGCTGCCGGGGCAGCCTGTTGAACAGAAACACATGTCAAACTGGCAGGGTTTTACACAAACCTCTGCTTGGTTTTTTCCCTGCTTTGGGTGACGCTGGTAATGACAACAACACGCTTTTCTGTTAAGGAAACTTGATATTCCTCCCTTTTATTAGTCAAATAAATCAGTGGGCCAAAAGTGTGTGTGAAGGTGAGCAGAAGGGCAGGAAGGGATGGAGAAAATCTGCTGTATAAGGAATAGAAAGTCCGCGTGAGCACTTCACTTTTGTCAGCGCACCTTGCTCTTCCTCCCAGCTTTGCTGTTTCATACGCACTTGAGAAGAAAGGTGGGCTGAGCCTGGCAGCTATGCAGGGATTTCTGCTATTGTCAGTACAAAAGCAGGAGCACTGAACCTGTCTGTGCATTAAAAGCACACGGTGATGCCAGATTTAAATTAACATTAATGTTGCGTGAAAGTTCAGATTTGGGGAAAAAAAAAAAAAAAAAGAAGGGTTGCAGGAGTGGTAAAAAGTTTCTTTTCAGTTTAATTTGAAACAGCTTAGTTGAACCAAGACAGCAGTATCTACCATATCTTTAATCCACTATAAAACTGAAAATATACAGACTTCTGAAAAAGCAGTTGAGGAAAAGGTGACACTAGGCGACAGGGAGGCTGATCTACCAATGAATTTAGACAAGCCTCAGAAGCCAGCCGCTAGCACTCAAAGCAGCACGCACATTTACTTTTCTTTAAAGAAACTAATAATTGACTGTAGAATTTGTGACATAGGTAAGAAAAAGTTTAAAATACGGAATGAAACTTTCAGCTGGTGGAAAATTGCTGTACTGCTAGAGTTAGCAGAGTGATCTCACTTAAACCAAATAAAAGCATGGCTCATAGTTCTTAGTTTGACAACTCCCTTTTTGGTATTTAAAATACCACTGCTACCATATCTATTCTCACATGTTCCTGAACTAACCGTGAAATGGATTCTTACCCTATGGACCTGTTAGTTATATAGCTTACGGTCACGGTTGTCTCTGTTTCGCTCCTGGCACAGGTGGCCGAGTCCCCAGATGGCCAGGAGGTCTCTACTGAAGTCACCCCGGTGCCACCCTTTGCCTATGGTGTGCAAGGTCTGAAGCATTCCACCAACTACAGCGTTCGTGTGCAGTGCAGCAACGAGATGGGCAGCTCCCCTTTCACCGACAGGGTTTATTTCCAGACCCTGGAGCTTGGTAAGCAAACAACAGGAAAAAGACAAAACCAGGAAAACAGTTCTGAATCTGGAAAAGAGACGATGCTAAAATTCATGGGACGACTCCTTGCTAATTCCGTTTCCCTTGTCTTCCTGCACAGAGTGATTGTGTTCTGTCCTCTGCTTTCAGCTCCAAGCAGCACCCCGCAAAATATCCATGTTCTCCAAACAGATCCTGGTCTGATTTTGGAGTGGGAAGGTGTGGCTCCAGATGTGCTAAAAGAAAATGTCCTGGGATACAGGCTGGAGTGGATCCAGGATAATGTAACTCAGGTAACAACAGATCGAGAGGCGAGCTGAGCCATTGGGCGCAGCACTGGAGAATGTTCATATTACATTTTCGAGGCCGTGGTGTCCCCTTAGCTGTAGCAGGGGACTAGGTTGCTGGCATTGCTTTTGTGTAAATAGATCTATTCTGATTTGCAAGAGCTCCGTATTTGGCCGCAAACTTTAGGCCCGTTTCTCCCTTCCTGGCCTATTCAGATCTCCTTCACTTGAATGTTCATTGCAGACAGGCCAGTTCTCTGCTGTTCTTGTACGACAAGGACAATGGGGAGAGTTCGGCTTGTCTCTGCCTCTCCCTGGTGCAGTCCCGAGGGCAGCGCAGGCAGTGCAGGATCTGGCCTTTCTGCTGGGGCTGGGGCTGGGGCTGGGCTTTCCCGATCCCAGCCAGCAAAGGGGTGTTTAACAAGCGAATGAGTTGTATGGTAAATCACACGGAAGGAAGGTTGCGGATTCTCTTATTTCATTTATGATGTGTTGGGAGTTGAAAGGACCCTGTCGGGGTGGAAGGCCTTTCTTTTGTTCTTCAGCACTCACCTTTCCCAGGTATCTATCTGCCTTTGAAGTCCACAGCATTTCTTACGGTTTCTCGCTTCTTAATATGTATTTAGCCAGTGCTTATTAACTATGAACAAGCCTGTAATAATAGGCAGCTAGAGGGAGAGAGAGTTATTTCCTTTTTTTGCGTGACCCATTTCATACTAGGTCAGCGCCATTGGCTTCAAATGGCAATATTTTGAGTTCCCATTGAATTGACATTTTGTCAATGGTGGCAGCCAAATCTTCACGGGTTTACTGCAAATGATGTGCATGAAGAAGATTCACAAAATCAGTGAAAATATGTTGGCCTTGCCATACCTAACGAAAACTGGCCGTGAAATTCAGAAGCCATTTGGGATTTAGTCAACAAGCTAAAGGAGGCAGACTCCTCCCTTGGACTAAAAGTGTTGTGCTTTGCAGTATTTTCGCGTATCTTTGTGCTTAAACCACAAGAAGGAGGTGTATCTTTTAATAGCAGAAAGAAAACGAGTTCTGTAGCAACTTTCACGGAAGGACCTCGAAGGAGGAAATCATTAAATATCTTCCCTACACCCTGGGAAACTATGAGGAATTTTTGACACGAGAGACCCCAGATGACAGCCCCAGTTAGTGGCAAAACTGAGACTAGGACCCAGGAGCCACAACTCCCAGCGCTTGTTACAGCACCAGTGAAGTACCCAGTAATTTTGGTTTAATTTTAAAGGCAAGGTTTTAGCCTAGATTCGTTTCAAGACGTCTTACGGTTTGTTGCCGTTTGCTCTCAGGGGGAGATGATCGTACAGGATACAAAAGCTAATCTCACGACGTGGAATCCTCTCAAGGACTTGATCATCAGGGTGTGCGTGCTGAACTCTGCAGGATGCGGTCCCTGGAGTGACCTCTTCCTGCTTGAAGCCCAGGAGGTCATGGGTGAGTGTCCACTGCCATCCCTTCCCTTCCCTTGGGGGAAAGACCAGCAGGTCCGGGACTCCTCTTTCTCTCTGACTCCTCTCAGTGCTTACAGCTGACGGAGCCACTTGGCTTTATACAACAGCACACTTCATCAAGCAGGGTAGAAATTAAATAATATTTAAAGAGCTGGTATAAACAAACCAGCTTCTGGCCACTGCTGTGTCTTTTTTAATGGGATTGTGCTGTGCTTAGTGCAGAGGCAGGGCGAGGGGAGACACAATAGAAAAGGCGCAAACAAAGGTTTGAAATCCTGCGTTTAGACTTAAGCTGCAGATATTTACAAGAGTAAATGTGACAGAAAACTCCTCTAACAGGTTCTCTTCTTTGATTTAATGTGAAGCCATTCCTGACTAGTTTCAGTCGAGCCTGATTTAAACCCTGGCCACATGGGGGTTTGTAATGGTTTTACTGCATGTGTTTGCTATAAAACAGTTTAGCTTTCCACGGAAAAGCTGAGCTGCTGGTGGGAGAGGGCGGTGATGGTACAGAAGCCGTACCGTGAGTCTGGGCCATGTGGAAGGTCTGCTGGGGCAGAGAACACGCACGCGTGGAACGCACTGCCGGGTTTGCTTCCCACTGGTGTTAGTGGGAAATGGGAGCCGGGCCCTGGAGGAGGGCAGGGCGTGACATGGGGAGAGCGGCAGAAGGGAGAGAGGAATGATGCTTGTGAAGGGAACGGTAACACAGCTAAGAGGAAAGTGTTCCAAATGGAAATACGGATTGGTGATAAGGCATCAGCGAGGTGCGATCATGCTAAAATCCCACCGTCTCCGGAGGTTTGGCTCCCAGCACCTGTGGTAGGACAAGACAGCGATCTGTAATCTGTGATGCTGCCCCCCCCCCCCCGCTGCTTTCTTCCCACTCCACATGTCTTTTGAGGAATCACACGGACATTGATCTCTCCTGATCCTTCCACACTTAGGTATGGCAGGGGGAACCGGGAGTGGGGTTCCCAGGCAAGCAGGAGGTGGGGGTGGGGGGGTGGGGGCAGGGTAACCGGGAGAGAACTGTAGCCCTGCTTTGCAGTAGCGCTGCGAGTGCTGGTTTGAATGCGCACGTCACTCGGGGCCCTGGGCAGCCTGGTGCCTGCGATGGAGTCAGTACTGATGGTTCTGTGTGAGCACGCAGTCACTGTGGATCAAAGCCTTCCAATTATTTAAAGCAGAATGAAGGGGTGCAGAGAGCCAGAGCTGACTCTACTTCACCTCCATCAATTTTTTTTTCTCCTGCTTTTTGCTCAGGTATTTTCTGTGGCACTCAAATACAGAGAAAAATACCTGGATGGACTAGAAGTTCACTTTGGAAAATGGCCAGCAGTGGCAAGAAGCCCCAGGGAATCTATAGGGTTTCTATTTTACAGAGAGCTGGAATAGGATAATCCTGAAAGCACAATATGTTTGCTTGGTTTTATTTACGAACCATGTAAAAAAAAAAAAAAAAAAAAAAAGTAGCATCAGGAGTGGTGCTTGTTTTGGCCAAATGCTGTCTGAAAGCACATCTATTTCTTCACAAGGATAACAGGCTGGAAATAAAGACTCGCTGTGGAAACAGACAGGCCTCAGACAGCAGAGCTGCAGAAAGACTGCGGTTTTGTTTCAGGCCTGGTAGAAAATATAAGTCGCTTCCTTTCCTAAAATAGCAAACTGGTACTGGGTGCTTTATGTGAAAATGCCAAGGGTGGATTCTGACCAGCTCCCAGCACAGCAGTAAGGATGACTAAGCTTGTATAAACTTTAAGTCATATTTGTCATCACAGCAAAGCTAGTGGGAGCTCCACCCTGCTTATGCAGAGATCTTGTGCACTGTTAACAAAGGTTTTTTTAATATTTTAAGAAATGTCCTCAGTGGAAACCCTTCTCTCTCGTTGCAGAGAGAGGAGCCAAATGGTCTAATAGCTTTTTCCTATCTGTAACCTTAACGACTGTATGCAGGAGAACACTCTTGGATTATGTTCTTTGCGCATGTTTGTGATGTAAAACCTGCTACAGAAATAAAAGTGGCTCTCGTGTCATCATGGGGCTCCTAAATACTCATTTAAGCTCATCTAATAATGCTGTCTTCTCACCGCTTTGTGCGGTGTTACGGCAAACGCCGGCTGGAAAAGGGAGGTGCAGGAGGTGGGAGAGGGACGGAGCTGGGGGAGGAGAGGCAGCGCGGTCCCTCTCCAGCTCTGGCACGAGTGGGAAGCAGTGGGCCAGGGAGGAGAAGCAGTGAATTTCAACATGTATTTCTATTTCTGACACATTTGCTCTAAGCTGTGGGATGTGCTTCTGAATCCTAGCAGTTTAGAAGCCGGGAGAATAATTCTGTATTGTTTTGTTTTCATCCATTCTGCTTTTGGAGGGACCCCCTGCCCCAGATGGTGACCTAAATCCCTGCTCTCTCCCCAGGCCAGCTAGCAGACAGACTAGAAAAAGGCTGAGAGAGGTTTGTCTCAACATAGGGGGGGTGGAAACCTTATCGTTAACTATCAGAGAGAGCCTTTTACAGCAGTGGTGTTAATTGTTTCTACCCTGACTGTTTGGCAGGAACAGCCCAAGTGATTGGCTTGGGTGTTGTGGAGAGGCTTGGCGTTACCTTTCCTTGTGTTCTCCTTCCACTTCTGTTTCTGATCCCTCTCCTTCCTTGTAAGCAGCCTTGAAGGCTGGGTCAAAAGGTGCAGCAGGAGGGAGTATCATAAAACTCAGGGCCTATAGAGCCTTCTGGGTGGGAAAAGAATATGTGAGTCACTGAAGGAGATAAGATGCTGAAAAATAGGTGCCGAAGCCTTGGTGATTTGTTTCAAGTGGAGAAGCACTACTAGTTTGCTTCCTCAGTGGTCCAGAATTCTGTTTCCTTAAGCTTTGCCTGTTCATTAGACTAATACCGCTTCTTTAAAAACTTGGATGCTAAGGCTCGACGATGTAACTAGTAATCAAGCCTTGGAAGCCCTTTGCCTACCAGGACTCTGCCAGTTAAGGATGTCTGATGAATGCTTTTCGCATACATCTATGCAGAGGTTCATCCACATCTCAGCCCATTAACCTAACACCTCTTTTAAGGACAGGTTTACTTACACTCTTGTGACATACAACATAATAGGATTACTTAACATCTTAAAAGATGGTTCTTCCTCACCTCGTGGTAAAGCACAGCCAACTGCTGATGGTGAGCAAGGGAGCGTGAAGGTGAAGGCGGCGCTTAGGGATCTGTTACCTGTTCTTGTTTGCTCTTAAACAATTTGGAGATAGGGGGGCTATCCTAGATTGTAATAAATGCGTTCAGATTCACATTTAATCCTTAGTAATTGTATTTGGAGAAGAAATCTGTCAGGGAATTGGGCTAATTTATCTGTTGTTTGCCAAGCATAGAGAATATTCTTTTATTCATAACCATAATGCGTATCTTCCTTCCCTGACAGCTTACTCGGATTGGCAGCGTCTCCATTTCTTCTGTAGACAGTTTGTAGTCCAAAGTATACATATCCTGGGAGCAAATATTAGACCAGAATCAGAACCTCCGTGCTGGCTAACTTATTTCTTGACCCGCAGGGCACTTTTTAAAATTCACCTTTTCTTTGGAAGACAGACATTGAGAAGTTACAGCCAAGTTAGAGCCATCAACGTTGGGAAGTTACAGCCAATGCCATGTCCCACAGGGTGCTTCTCTTTGTGGGAGGGGTGAGAGGAGAAATGTAAATATTTTCAACCAGATTGCCATGAGACTATTTTCTTTCTCTATTGTCTGTCAAAATGTTATCTGGTTGGCATTTAGGCAGTACTGCGTGTAGCCTGGTCAGGGTTCTGCTGGCTGCCTCGAACAGGACAAGGTGAAATACTCATATTAAGCAACCTTTTTGTGCTGAGACTCCAGTTTAAAGCGCCCTAGATCATGAGCTCGTGTGAAGTAGTGTCATCTGGAGCAGTGCCTTTTCTTGAGGCTGAAAACTAAGGATAACTGGGTGCATCTGCTCTGCCTTTGCTGTGCGAGACAGCTAGTTTTTCTGGTGACTGACTGGCTGTTCATGCCAAATTCCCGTGTACAGCCATCCACTGTGTACACCAGATCCGGCAGCATGGCTTTTCCATTTAAAAGCAAAAAGAAGAAATAACCCAGTGTGGTCTGTTTACCATTGACAGTCTTCTGTTTCCTGACTGGTGTTTTCTCCATCATCTAGGTGGCCAGAGACAGCCTCCTTATGGGACGTCCTGGGTTCCTGTAGCGCTGGGCATTCTCACAGCTCTGGTCACGGCTGTTGCCCTGGCTCTTATTCTCCTTCGAAAAAGAAGAAAGGAAACTCGGTTTGGGTAAGAGAGGTCTTCTTGTGCTGGTTAGAGAGATCTTTGCTTTCTCCTCTAATGTGGTTTCTGACTCAATTGTGTTTCAAAAAGCATTGGGGATTGAGTACTTCTGGCGTTTTCTTTGGATAACTGTTTTTTCACAATTTTGAGGGTGACCCTGGATTTAAAGACTAGCAGGAAAGGTGCCCTACCTTTTCTTCAAAATGAGAACACCAAAAAGTAAAGTAGAAAAAAACATTAGGTCAATAGCTGGGCTTTATTAGAATATGGAAATATAAACTAGATCAAGGTAGTTCTGTAAGTCCTTAGCACTGTTGCTTAAGAGGTTCAAAGAGAAAAGACCCACAGATGAATCATCTTCTGTGTTCTCACGGGCTGGGTCCTTTATCCCGTGCTGGTTTTCAGTCTAGCAGCTGCTTGTAACTTCCTGACTGCCCGGAACCCTCTGGATGCGCAGGGAAGTCTCCTTTCCATCGCCTCTGACACAGCTGTGGGTTGCTCCCTGCTGCCAGCAAGGCTCCCATTCTTTTCAGAGTCTCCCAGAGCTCACTCTCACAGCAGCATTTCTGTTTATGGGACTCTTGCAACCTGTCCCAACCTGCAGCTTCTCCCAGGCACTCCAGATGAGCGATTCCCCTCCTCCGGAAGGCTCCCAGCCCCCTCTAGGTGCATCAGCAAGGCAGCATAACCCCAGTGTTCCTACTCTCCAGCTACCCCCTCTTTAATAAAAGAGTCCGAGTCCGTAATATTTACACGGCAGGGGGTGAGAAATAATCTGTAACTGTTCAACACACCCTTTGAGAAGCGAATGGCCCCTCTAATCATGGCCCTGTGTGTCTTTTCTGCCTTGTAGCCATGCCTTTGGCAGCGTGGTTGGCAGAGGGGATCCAGCAGTCCATTTCAGAGCTGCCAGGTCTTTCAACAGGGAGGGCCCGGAGCTCATTGAAGCAACATGTAAGTAAAATGACCGGAGTGATTCTGCCTGAGAAGCTGTGTCCATGTGTGTACCGTGCTCTCTCTGTTTTCCCTGAAACTGATGTTTTGGATCAAGAACATGGGTTTGATTTACAAAGAGGCTTAGAAACTGCAGATGGCAGAGGTGAAAGGCCGGAATTGCTGTTGCCTTACCAATTAAATGGCACTTGTTAATTACAGCTGCAGTCATTGTGTATACTAGTGCAAGGCATAAATTTGCCACTCCCCTGCCCCAGTTTCACACTACAGGGACTCCTTCGACTGTAATATTATGAAACAGTGAGATAAATATGGCTTAACAATATTAGCAATACGCTTTAAACTCGTTGTGCTGAGCTGTGCTAGAAGCATGAACCAATTAATCAGTCTTGGAAGGCCAGGAATTAGTAACTTCTCAAACAGGAGACTGAGTCCCAGGCATGGACAGAGTCGAGAAGATCCATTTCTGTCTCCTGGTTCAGCGAGGACATGGCTCTTTAGCAGTGCGGCAGGGCTGGCGTAGGGCGATGCTCCCGCTGCCTGTGACTTTGGTCCCCTGGGTTTAGAGCTCTCTCCATCAAACCTAGTCACCATAAACTGTTGGACATCGTGTTGCCCTCTCAGCCAGGTACTGTGAGACTTGAACTATACTTAAAACGGCCTGAGAGCCAGTCATTGAAAGCTGGTGCAGCTCCATCAGCTTAAATGAAGCTGTATGAACCAGTGTCTGTCAGTGTCCCCTCTGACTGGATTTTGTCTTCGCAGTGTTATTTACAATAGTTCTGTATTCCTGTTGCTCGTGGTGTGTTTAAGGGTGGGTTATCACCCCCTCTCCCTTTCGGTACTGTTGGTACATTTTTATGTGCTGGAAAGTTATCAGCACCTTGTCTGTGGTGAGGCTGGAGGGACATGGACAGCAGCCCTGTCTTTTTCAGGTTTTCCTGCTTACTTTTACAGTGTGGGAATTGGATTGGAGATGATTAGAACAGGTGACTCTTGGCGTTGTGGCAGACTATTTAAGTAGCCCTTATTTGACTCTTCCTTTGTTGTTTTGTTTTTTTTTTTTCCAGTGGAGAGTGTAGGGATCAGTGATGAGCTGAAGACAAAACTCAAAGATGTCCTAATCCAGGAACAGCAGTTCACCTTGGGAAGAATGCTGGGCAAGGGTAAGATTCAGAGCTGAACAAGGCTTTACACTGAAAGTCCCGCTTGTGTTGCCTTTACCGCCGAGTATGGAGAAACAATCGTAAGCAGCCTGTTTTCCCTCCTACTGCTTCTAGATGGCAATTTAAATGGAATTCTCCCTTCTGCTGGGATAAAACATTTCAAAGGCTTAGCATAACTAAGAGGATATTGGCTAAGCTATTCCTATAATATGGCTCTACACAGTCATGAACTGCGGTCCGTACTCAGCTTTCCAAAGTAGCGTTGATTCCTTGGTGTGTGAATTTCTTTCAGGGATTTAAACAAAGGAATATTCAGTTAAACTTCTCTTCCAACTAACAAGAATGGTGCTATAGAATTCCTTTTATTTGCATAAGCGTGCATCAAGTATTAAACAGGTGGAGACAATACAGAGACAGAAGTGATCTATCTCAAACGCTCCAAACCCTCAAAAAAAAAAAAAAAGTTGATTCAGTTTCAGGTATTCTTAATGTCTGAGGTGGTCTGACTTCAGATTTTAGTTTGGGCTCTTATAGAGGCACATTTGGAACAGGTACTGAATTTTGTTTACGTTTGTTCATATTAGTTCAGGTCCTTAGGAACTCTTCTGACTCCGGATCACTATCTGGATCTCCCACAGAGGTGCTCCTAACATTTTTATGAGGTTTTCAGGTCAGGGGGGATGAGCAGAGTAAAGGTGGGATGCTTCTCCCTCACCTTCAGCTAAAAGATTGGCCCAGAAGCTCTGTGTGAAAAGATGAGTTTGCATTTAGGTTTCCCAAACAGCAGGCACGTGTGCCAACTGTTACATCATCCCTCCCTGCTCCTCAAGCTGAAGGCAATCTCCAGAAATAAGTGAAAATGTTTAATGATAAAGCCAGTAACTAAGAGAGGAGTGTAAGTCAGGGGTCATAAGCAAAAGAAAGCTGAAATGTTTGGCTTCCTTTTTGATCATAAGACTAGTTTTACTGGTTTTCTTTGACTCTTTCCTAGTGGGAGCATTCTTCTGCTGCATCCCTCCTAGACCAAATGTGTTTCTTTCAGAGTGGGAAGATGACCTTCCCGCAGAAGTGCTCTCAGGGGGCTTAAGTAGTTAAAACAGCTGTGTCATCTGTTGGTGAGTGTCGGCTCTTGGCCAGTTTCTGGGACCGTGCTTCAACCCTTCTGGGCTGTCCCCATGATGGGTGACAAACGGGAGATGGGAAGCAGTGAGGCGCAGGGGATGGCCTCGGCGGGAGGACGGCAGCTGGCGGGATCTGTCTGCGTTGCCAGCCCCGTTGCCCCAGCCCCACGCGCACCATACAGGTTATGGGATGGCATGAGTGCGTTACCTTGGGCTCTGCTGACTGCAGCTGAGCGACAGCTGCGTAATACGGAAGCAGTACTAAATGCTTTTGCTCCTTCCCATTTTCCTCTTTTCTGGTCAGATCCCCTGCTTTTTGTGAAATAAGCATGGTAGCGAAGGATACTGGTGAAAAGCTGGTGGAAAGGTGATGCTTTTAGGGTAGGTGTCCTGAGTGCCATATTTTGCTTCCTTCTTTTCAGTACCAGCGTTCCTCACGGCAATGCGTTTTGGGCGGAGGAAGTAGTTACACGATTAGGGAGAGCGAATCTAGAGCTAGATCTAATGCAGAGAAGCTGTTACGCTGTGCTATAAAGCCACTTCAGGCTAAAATAATTGGAAGAGGGTTTGGCCAGTCGCATTTCCCTTTATCTCCCTTCGAACACACCAGGGTAAACACTTCCTCCCACGAATTAGCCTATCACACACACACAGGTAGGTGTTCTGTGTTTTGTCTGGTCAGCTGTGATTCACAGCAGAAGTCATTCCCCGAGTTTTGGGAGATGAGTCCGGATTGTGTCTCAGAGGGTTGAGTCCTGGCACCAGTCTCAGCTCTGCGGGCTGTCAGCATGGAGGGCTCCCTCAGCCACCCCGTCCGCTCGCTGCCCCAGCTGGCAGCCCCCCGCCAGCGGAGCCTCGCTCAGACTCGGCCCCCAGGGTACGGCTTCCCCAGAAGTGTCTGCTGGGATCCCGGCTTATACCCTGACTCTGCGTCGCCCATCTGGTAGGGGATTGCTCCCCTCCCCTCGTGTTTTCCTTTACCTGCCGGCACAGTGGGCTCTGCCTGCGGGGAGTGCTCCTTCTCCCCAGCGCACACGTGCTGGAAGCTGCTGGCTGGAACTGCGGAATGAAAAATGAAGCCAGTGGCTGCATCACTTATGGTTATTCAGCTTCTTTGCCAGGGACCCCTGGAGTGAATCTGCTGTGAATCACGCTTTCTTCACAAGAAGCTGTTCCCTCACTGCCTGCTCTGGTCATTCCACAGGGGAATTTGGGTCAGTTCGAGAGGCGCTACTGAAGCTCGATGATGGTTCTTTCCAGAAAGTGGCAGTGAAGATGCTGAAAGGTAAGTGGGAGCAGGGCTACCTGAAGTACTTGAGAGAAGAGAGCTTGGAAAGACTAAATGCTGCCTGTCCTGTTCTCCGGCAGACGTCCCCTGACGCTCTTTACGCCTCTCTGAGCTTCCCACTCAGCCACTCTGCCCGTGTTGTCTCCCGTCCCTTTCATGACAGTCTTTTTGTAGCAGCAGCTCTTCAGGGAAGGAGCTAAACCACCTTAGCTGCTTGTACAGCACCTGGCACGTGGGGAGTGCAGCCAAAGCCGAGTCGTAGCTACAGCTTCTCCTATTCACAGAGGATCTCGTTCAGTTGCTCGATTCAGCACAGCCCTACATCGTGTGGTGCAGACAGCTCAGACAGGTCTGCTTTGCCCTGCTAACTCAGCGGTGGAAGATGGTGTTCCTCCAAGCTTATACCCTAGAGTAAACAGAGGAGTGTTTGGGCTGGATGCAGCAACAAGCTAACTCGTCTCAGTCAGGCCTATTTGAGTATGCGGGCTAACTCCCTTCTCATTTGTCATTTGATGAGTGTACATAACATGTTCATCAGGCAGAAGCCTGTAACGAGAGAAGCCGTTAATAGATGGCTATAAGTGAAAGCAAGTATGTGCATATATGCACACACATATATATATATATATATATATGTTAGCCTATGTTATTTCACCCCTGTTGCCTGTAAGGCAGAAATAACTGTGACTGACTTAAAGCAGAGTTGCACTCACCTGTCCTTGGAGCTGGGTTTGGCTGCCACAGAATACTGGTTTGTACTAAGTGTATTAGTACCACATTAGTGTAAGTTGCATCGTTTTATCCAGTTCCAACAATAATTCTAATCAGTTTGCAAACTTTTGTGTAGTCAGTCTACCTTCAGGCATCTAACTTGGGAACTCTGTCACCCTCCAGAGGCACCTTCATTCTCTGTGGACTGTAAAAAGGGAATCTACTTCTGTCTTCTGCATCATATTTAAATTACTTGCCTAAAGCAGATAATGCAAATACTCCCCTGCAGGTCTGGGTCTGATCTTGCAGCAGGGCTGGAGGACTCCTGCGAAATTCAGCAGCGACGGTGGGGGAGGTAGTCCACAGTCCACTGGGCTAATTCTTGATTATACTGATACACTTCATAAATCTGGAGTAGTAGCAATGAGAAATAATTTACTCCAAATTTATGCTGATGTATGTCACTGCTGAATTTGGTCCAGGTGGTGTGGTTATATACAAAATCTTAGCTCTAGCACCTTAGAAAGTTCAGTCACGCTAAGAGATGTAACAGTGTTGATCTTTCATGCCATCCTTACCGGAGATGAAGTGGGGTCTGCTGTACCCCAGGCCACCTTCTCAGCTTCAACATGTTCTTTAATTTTGTGTGATGTCTCCTCTCCCCGACACGGTAGTTTAAGTTCTTTTAGCCAATTAATTCTTACATCTTTAACCCACACAAATTGGCATGGCTTCCAAGGGAAGTTGTTGCTGGGAATGGCGCTGCTATCAGCAGGTCTTTACTCAGCCAAGAACCAGCTTACCAGATCCCCCCCGGCCGTGTCCTTCCTGCCGCCCGTCCCGGGAGCTCAGCAATGTTGCAAACTGGCTCATCTGGCTGTAGGTCTGAGAGGATGTGCTGTGCCACAAAGAACAAGCTTCTGGTAGTCATTATCTGTAAAGTCCCTTGGAGCCACCCACAGAGGAAGAAAACTTACAGCTGCTTTTTTCCAGCGGACATCTTTACCTCGACTGACATCGAGGAGTTCCTGCGGGAGGCTGCGTGTATGAAGGAGTTTGACCACCCGCACGTCACGAAGCTGATCGGTAAGCCAGCGCTGCTGCTGGTGCCGCACAGCACCTCCGGCTCGCGCGGTCGCACGCAGCCTGGCGTGCTCAGCCCTGTGCTGGCCCAGAGCAGGGCTAGCGCAGCCGCTCTGCTCTGCCCGGAGACCTGCACGTGGCAGCAGGGCTCTTCCCTGGCCCAGAGGCAGGTGGAGCGTGTGTGAGCGCTCACAACACCCGCCCGCAGACACCGGTAGGAAGCATCTCTTATTTAAGCCATTTCTTTGGTTCTTGCAGATGCCATGGGGAGGGTGTGACTGGCTGAGATGGGTCTAAACTGCTGTGATACGTGGGCAGCTGGGGTGGTAGAGGGAGGGGAGATTGTGCCTTTCCAGAATACTGAGGAGGAGACAAGGCAATTGTGGGTGGGCACTGTGGAACACAGGCAATCTCGGGAGGCTGCTCTGCAGAGCCTGGGGTTTGGGGCTCTCTGGTCTGGAGGGATCCTGGAAGCAGTTGTAGCTGGTCCTGCCAGGAGAGCTGAGAGGCACTAGGTGCTTGGTGCTGCCCCTGAAGTAAGCGGGGTTATAGGTGTCTTAACACCTCCTGGCATGAAGCCGTGCAAAGGAGCTCGGAGCATGGAACCTACCCGCCAAAACTCCACATTTTCCTCCAAGTTTGTCAGAGACAGGCACAGCAGCCTGTAAGATTCCCCCTGGGACTGATCTGTTTGCTAAAACCCCTCTGTGCTATGTGCGTCCTCATCAGGAGTCAGTCTGCGGAGCCGTCCCAAGGGCCGTCTCCCAATCCCCATGGTGATCCTGCCCTTCATGAAGCATGGAGACCTTCATGCATTTCTGCTGATGTCACGGATTGGGGAAAACCCTTTTGTAAGTCTGTCTTACTGTAGAATTTCTTCTGGGAGGGTGTTCATTTTCAGAGGGTGTACTCAGATCAGCTCAGGGTTGGCCCCCCAAGCGCATTGGCAGATGACTGGACTTGAATACCAGGGAAAGCTGTGAGATGTGATGCCGAAGTATTTCATTCCACACGTGCTGAGGACCAACTCCTCCATGCCATCCCCTCCCTATATCCTCCGTACCTGCTCAGTAAGCTAGCAGCAAGTCTTGCAGTTTTGTCATACCTGCTTGGAAGTTTCCAGGAACAGAACTTGAACTGTCCTTTCTTTCAGAACTTGCCTGTTCAGACACTCCTCAAGTTCATGATTGACATTGCCAGTGGGATGGAGTACTTGAGCTCAAAAAATTTCATACACAGGGACCTTGCAGCTCGGAACTGCATGTAAGTGACCCATGAGTCATCACTGGTCTGCGCACAGTGTTATGCAGCTGATTACAACGTGTTTGGAATTAGTCACTCTGATGGCTGTGTGTCAGCATGGGCTGTTTGTTCCGCAGTATAACGTAGCCAACGGGAGAGAATGGGTTTGGCTCTGCTGGGAGAAAGGAACTTCCATGGTAGCCTGAAGTCTGTATTTCTTGTGTCTGTTTTGAGGACTTGTTATTACAGTGTAAGAAACATAGAATTTCCCTGAAAGCTTGTGGGGAATGCTGGCTAGAAATAATTGCATGGTGAGCACACTGGATGATCCCACGTTGCTGTTCTTGTCCCCAAACTGCCTCGCCTGCTTTGAAGGGAGGAAAAGTCCTTTTTTATCCTCTCCACTCTGCTGCTTTCCTGAGAATGGAGTAAGGAACAGCCCATCCTGGCAGACAGAACTCTGCCTCTGAGCAAACCCACGACAACTGGTAAAATCCACCATGAGGCACAGATTTCCAAAGGCGTTTGAATGTTCAGACGTACAGACAGGAGCCTGATAGTCATAGTGAAAAATGATAGGTTAGCCTCTTTTGACATCTATGAGAAGTCTGTACCGATTTCCCATTTTTAAACATCTAAAAAATACAGAGTTCCTCCAGAGGAAGCTGAGTGCCTGTCTCGGCACATCTGGGACAAGCAGGGGGTCCTTTATGGGGCCGGGAGCATGCAGCCCTTGTGGGCTCTCCTTGCACTGTCGTAGAACCACAGAATGGGTTGGGTTGGCTTGGAAGGGACTTAAAAGACCGTCCAGTTCCAACCCCCCTGCCGTGGGCAGGGACACCATCCACCAACCTGTGTAGGTTTAGGTGGGTGAAAGAGCAATGCAGACCACTAACCAGGCCTGGAGAGAAGACGTTGCAGATCAAGTTGGGGCAGTTGTAATAGGCAGTCTGGGCAGGAACCCTGTGGTTTTTTAATTGCCTATACAGGCAATTATATATATAAAAAATATTATATATATCTATATGTGTTTATATATAAAAAATAAGAGCCCAGGATTTAGTGGTAGCAGCAGGCACTGCAAATGTGCTCTGATAATCTTGGGAACTACAGAAAGTACGAGTTCACTTGGTGTAACAGGGTGGATCATCTAGGTGTAGCCATTTCCTTACTTCCTTAGTCCTAATTATCTCCCTGTTAGTCTCAAGGAACTGACCGAGACCACTAAACTATTTCACATTGGTCTTCAAGTAGATTCTTCTGGGTAATACTTGGTGAACTTTATACCTCAGTTCCCTGGATGTCACTTTTTTTTTTTTTTTTGCCTGACATAGCCAATATATGCTTTTCTCAGTCATGGAAACTTCCCCTTAGGTTGGATGAGAACATGAACGTGAGCGTTGCAGACTTTGGGCTTTCTAAGAAGATCTACAGTGGAGACTACTACCGTCAGGGCTGTGCCTCCAAGCTGCCGGTGAAGTGGCTTGCTCTGGAAAGTCTGGCGGATAATCTGTACACGACACACAGTGATGTGGTGAGTTTTGCTCTGATGCATTCGGGGACCACTTGTATTCCTGCTGAAACGGAGGAATCCTCCTCTGTTCGTTGAGGGTGGGAGAAGGCCCCGGTGATAGGAAAGGGAGTTTGCCGTGTGTTTGAGGCACAGCGCTAACTCTGCCTTGCGTGCTGTCAGAACTCAAGACTAAAAATACGCGTGAGCCTCTTATGACAGAAGACATGAACTCTTCTCCTCCTGTCCTTTGGTCCTTCATTTTTCAGAGCTTATCCCCATCCTGTCCTTCGCTTTTCCCCTTCTCCTCTTCCTTTCCCTCTCTATGCAGTCTCTTCTTTCTTACTTTTTTTTCCTTTCACTTCTGCATGAGTTTGTAAGTGACATTTGAAGTGCACGTAACCCACATGCTCATGTACCAGTGCAGCAGAGATGCTCTAGCCTTCAGCGGGCGTTGGTGGAACTTCATAGATTCTGGATATATCAGTGCTTACACACTCTTTCCCATAACTTCACCCCTGGCGAGTGAAACTAAACCCATTCATCTGAAATGTTTGCTTCCTTTCCCTTTGGGTTGTTGGGGTTTTTTTCCTTTCTGATACCTCCTCCCCTCTTCCTTGCTGTCTTTTGAGCTGGTTTCACACTGGTTTTGTCCTTCAGGCCTGTGGACTTGCCTTGCCAGTTATACATGTCACAGTGTCCCCGAAGAGATCACTGAGAGCGCCTTGTAACTTGGCTGCTGTGCTGCCGAGCGATGGCTGTAACCACTGTAGACGCTGTTGAGTGAAGGCTAGTTCAGCCAGCTCACAACAGGCACTGGCCAGCGTTTTGCTTATGAAAACAATAGTTTTTTGCACCAGGCAAACCTTGCAGTTCAGTTTAAACGTACAAGTACGACTGCTGCAGCGTAGAGCACAAATGAATGTGAGCCGTAAGTGGTTGTTCCTTGCCCTGCTTATGGCTGAACTCTGCTTTCATTTGTGCCTGTACATTTCCAGTAACTCAGAACGTGGCTCAGCAAATTAAGAAACTGGTTTGTGAGGCCCAACCCAAAATCTTCTTACAGCTGGGAACCACGAAACTGATGCTGCGTACCTTAAAGAACCAGAGGTAGGAGACACTGGGGAGAGGTCTGCAGGTGGAAGGCAGCAGTAGCTCCCAAATCCTCCCCTGCTCCACTGCAGGATGGGGCCAGGCAGGGCCTTCAGCTGTCTCCCAAGGTGATGTGTGAGCACCAGCAGCGTCTGATGGGTCATTCGTTGTTTTTGGGCTAGAGCTTGAGTAGTCCTTGCTTTGCTGCCACTCGCGTGACATTACCGCGGACCGGGAGGGTTGGCACAGTCTGGGTGTGCTGAAACCCTGCCCCAGTGAGCAGGGAATGGTCTGTTCACTTGCTCTGTGTGCTGTTCCCTTTCAGTGGGCGTTTGGGGTGACCATGTGGGAGATTGTGACCCGAGGGCAAACCCCTTATGCTGGCATTGAGAATGCAGAAATCTACAACTACCTCATCAGCGGGAACAGGCTGAAGCAGCCACCAGAGTGCCTGGAAGATGTGTGAGTACTTCCTTGCCCTGCTGACGTGTGATTCCTTGGGCAGTTTGGCTCGCTGGAAGGAAACGGGGGCAGCTGGCTGGGATGCTGATCTGAATCTATCCACTTTCCAGTACAGAGAGGCATTCACTAGAAAGTCTCTGGGTTAGCTACCAGATACTCGTTGCTGGCAGAGCTCCCTGGAACCTGTGGTAGCTACCCGAGCAGCTAACTTGGCTCAAGGGATTGAGCAGTGTCAACATGCACAGCTCTTGGCTTTGTGGAAACTGTTAACTGCGTTTCCAGACCCTCGTTGCTCCCTATCTTGTCAGGCCAGCATCTGAGAAAAGAGATGAGTTTCATGGCACGCCCTGAAAGCTGAAGAGAGAAGAGATCTGGCAAGACTACGAGGAAACTGGATTACAGAGGCAGTGGCCTGCATGTGTCTTTCAGACCTTGGCCCAGTTTTCCAAATTGAATGTACTACTCTTACCAATATAGCTGGGTGAAAGAGAAGAGAGCAAATAGGAGGTTCTAAGGTTCTATAGATCAGTGTTCCACCTTAAATTACAGGTGGAAACAAAGCGGGACGATCTTGCAGATACTGGTTTCAGACATTTTCAGCCTGGCAGGAAAGACTCGGGTGGCCCACGGGGGAGCAGGCAGCCACACGCCGCAGCCTGTGCTCCCGCCGCAGTCCTGCAGCCAAGGGGCCGCTCCTGGCCAGCAGGTCCTGTGAGATGTTTGCTCAGAAACCCTTGCTGCGTGGATGGTGGCTGGAGTTCCCTGGAGTCCACGCATGGGGCTGAGGTCACCCGGGGAGTGTCATCCTAACTTCTCCTGGGGTAAAAGCTTGCCCGGTCCGGCCAAGGTGAAATCATTTCACTGAGTGCCCAAGCGAGCCTCTGTTTTCTCTGTGTCATCACAAAGCAAGACGTAGCCACGAGCACTGACTTGAGTGGCTCTCTCGAGCCATTCGTTGTGTGCAAAACGGACAATGTGAAGTCCCCTTTCCTCCCTCTTCCCTCCTGCTGATGGTGAATTACTTCATGTGGTTTCCTTTCCCCAGCCTTTTTTCCACATAGGGGATCGTCCGTACTCTTGTCATTAAAGTGTACACTTGTGTCTTCTCAGCAGTTCATTTGAACTGTTCCCGAGTTTAAATGAAAACGTAGTTGTACCACTGCTTAAATTGATTATACGTCTCCCATCTTGACTGCTGTGAGTAGCTTTGGTTCCGGGCTGCGGAGCTTGTGGCCATAGGATGTTACAGGCGCCAGAAGTAGAAAAGAGATTCAAAACCCTGCTAGGCGTTGAAGAAAAATGCATCAAAAAAACCTAAGAAGGTACAGCCTCCATTTTGAGAGGCCCTTGAGCTACAGGTTATTGAGACCTGAGAGAATACACCAGAAAGATCTCACTACGTGCTCACCCCCAGCTTATGTGCTTTCCCCAAGCATCCACTTGAATACTGGGCCAGGGTACTGGTGCACATGGACTTTCGGGCTGATTCAGTACAGCCAGTAGTTTTCTACCTTTGAAATGAATTTCTACTGTTTGCCAGCAAGGATAAAAAAGCATTTAATTTGGTGCCCCAGAATAGGAAGTTTCTATTTTATCTGGAGCATTTAGAGTTATTGCTACTCTTTGTGAGGGATGTAAATCAGGATTAAGACAACTGAACCATAGAAGCTTTCTGTAAAACTAGTGCGAGATCAAAAATAGTCTTGTAAAGCTGATAGCAAGCGAGGGACACAAAAAAATAAAAGCCATCATGAAATGCTTTCTTTCCCAGCAAAGACCATATCAGATTTTTTCCATTTGCAAGTTTAACTGAGGTTCGTTTGTCTGCGGTGTTTTTCAGTGCCAGTACTGTGCTTTGTTCCTGTTCCCTGCAGAACTGGCAACAGTAACGCGGTAGGAATGCAGCTGCCAGTCTTGTGGGTGATGCACAAAGAGGAGGAGGACAATGGCTCCGGCTGTGCTCCAGCCCATGGGCTCCGGCGGGAGGCCACGAGCGAGCACCAGCCGAGCCTGCTCACACCGGCCCTCGGGCAACCAGAGCTGAGGCAGCTGGCGCCTGGCCACAGCAGAAGTGCTGCAGGACAGGGCCTGAGGCTGGTAATAGCGCTGAACGCATCTTCTGCGGCGCTAAACGCACCTCCTGCGTAGCAGGGGTGGCTCTGGAGCATCTGCAGCGGAAGGGCTGTTCCAGTATCCCGCTTCCAGCAGCGAGGCTGCTGCCCGTTCCTCGCGGAGCCCCGAGCAAACCCGCTGTGCCTCCTCCCAGCACCGCTGGCGACCCACCGGGCAGCCCCAGCACCACACCTCCGTTATGGGAGCACGCTGAGTTAGCGCCGTGTGAAAAAAGAATATTCCGGAAAGAACTTGCACCCCGCACAGCTGGATCTCTGTTTTTATTCTTCCTGTGCTTTATCTGCTCTTGAACTAGAATTCGGAGGGGTGGCTTCAGCTGTGGCAGAGGCTGTCGGGACGCTTTTTGCAAATAAATTCCAAGGCTGTTACTGGGCGGTGTCACGCTCAACTGTATTGTAGCTCTCCGGAGACAGTGGAACGAGATTTTTACCAAGAAGTTCAGCATCCTTTGACAGGGCTTTGGGGGTTTTTGGTAGTGTCTAAATAATGATTTTGACCAAAATGAGAATGCCTTTGAAAACACGAAGGATGAAGGAACTAGATCCGCAGTGGCTGCACACGTGCTGCCAGCTGTGCAAGGCCAAAGCCAATGTGTTTGGGGGAAAGTGTCTGTGCTTGCTGGGCTGCACGAGCCCTGGTTCAGAGGTGCAGGGGGTGGCTGCTCTGCTTCTCAGCGCTCTTGTCTCCCTGTATTTTGCAGCTACGATCTCATGTGCAGATGCTGGCATCCTGAGCCCAAGCTACGTCCCAGCTTTGGGGTGCTCCGGTCCCAGCTGGAAATGATTCGGGGGAGGATGTCCACGCTCTCTTCCAGTCAAGATCCTCTCTATGTCAACATTGGGAAGGACAAAGAGGCGTCTGCGAGTGACCCTGCCCTTCACGCCTCCTTTGGAAACACGGACGGTGATGAGACCGTGGCTGGGGCAGCTGCTGTTGTCACAAGTGACTATCGCTACATCATGAGCCCCTTGTGCCTTGGAGATGATGCCGAGGGTGAAAGGCATCCAGATGGGCAGGAGGAGGAGGACAAAAGCCTTCTGTATGAGCTGGAGACAGAAGGAGAGAGGAGCTGTTAGCCTGTACATAGCAGTGACACTTTGCTTCCCTGGGACGGGATGTGTGCAGCCGCGGTGCCGTCTCACCTGGGGCTCTGGTGCCAGATCTGAAACGGCTTTGAACAGCACTGGCCAGAGCTCCTGGGCAGCTTTTGTAGCTTTCGCCACCTGTGTGGGCTGCAGCGGCAGACGGCTTGGAAGGACCCCAGCGACCCCTTGGATTTGGGGGAGGGGGGCAGGAGGGTTACAGGTCGATCACATCCCTCTGACAGGTGTTCAGAGCTGAGGTGGTCAGTCAGTCTGTGCTCTGCTCCGTCTCACTGACTGCTGGAGCAGAGCCGAATACACCTTCTGTTCAGTCAGTGCTCACTCTTGTGTGGATGTTGTCGTCGATCCTGGCTGCGTGACTTCAGGACTGGTGTCTCTGAAAGCACTAGTGGGTATTTACACTGTCATTCAGGCCAAGAGGGCAGAATTCCCCTTGTGTTCACTCAGCAGCACTGCCTAGACTTTTTGTCTACCTCAGTGGTTCTCAAACTAATCTGCGGATCTGCTTCTATCCAGCACTGAATTTGAACATCTGGCTTATTTCATGCAGTGACACTTGCTGCTTCCTCAGACCAGGGCTCTTTTAAGGGCTTCAGACATTTTGGTGTGTGATGAAATTAGAAAAAAAAATGAAAATCCAGCATCCCTCATCACCCCACGTACCTCTTTTATATCTTTCTTTTTCTTCTGTTTGATGCCAGTTCAGGCCTGACTAGACTTGCAGCTGGCATTAAAATGTGAAGGGAGGGAGAGCAGCTGGCGTGTGTGAGGACAGAATCCAACTTCAAAGGGATGGAAAGGAAACAGTGTAGAGAGGACTTAACAGCAGTATGGGGAAACCGTGCTAATTAATGCTAAGTGCTGCCCTCCAGGAAGGGAAGGAGACAGTTTAAATACAGAATGGCAGACTTGCTTCAGTTTCAGCGGGGAGCAGGATTCAGCATTTGCTTTAAAATAGGATTTGTTTCATCTTTTAACAGTCCTATGACTTTTTCAAGTAAGTCCTGTAGCTGCTGTAGTGAGGGAAGGGGTGTGTGTGTGTGTGTGTGCTGGAGGGAAGGGATCGTCAGCTGGAAGCTCTTCTTCTCAAGTGAGAGTCTTCGTGGTGAAAGAGCTTGAGAACCACTGGCCCTCCTGTGAGGGAGGTCTTCTGGCATGCTGTAGAAGTCACATCAGAACATCGCCTGGTATCACTGCAGCCTTCCAGACAGGGCAAGGTTAATGGTTTTGCTCTTCGGGTTTTGTTCTGTTTTCCAATCAGCATGTCTGACTCACTATAACTGCAAGCGCTTGTGTGGTTTTTAATAATTTAATATTTTACTGTAAATCAGCATTTGTTTTGTGCAGTGGTTCCCAGTGAGGAGGTGCGGTTACATCTTACTCTACTTCTGCTAAATATTTTCTAGATCTTAATTTCTTTTATTTCCAGTATGCTGAAAACTCAGCAGTATCACAAGACTTAGGATTCCACATTGCTCTTCCTCAGAAGCGAATACCACAAATGCCATCATTTGCTGAATTGGCAGAGGTGGGACCAATAAATCCAATGAGATGGCAGGTTTTGGTATCAGAACACTCCACCCTTCGATGCCCAGTATTTGCTTATTGTAAGGTTTGGGACCAGCTATGAAATCCAGGTCCAGCTTTAGCCCTTAGTGAGAACACTTCCTAGGGAAGGGGAATTTCAGCCTGGGGCTTGGGCATGGGTCCTTTCTGTAAAGTTTCCTACTGAACAGTGATGTCCTACAGATGTCTGCAGGAGTTCAGGACAGTTTCTCAGTCGCAGACACGAACTGCACCATCTTATACCCCAGGCGGTACAGGGTTTTCTCTTCATTTAGCTGGAATGCTGTAAATGCAGGTGAAAAGATGACACCTAACAACGGGTAACAAAAACCTGTGCCGTGCACGTTTGCAGCGAGGGCAGGCGGCTATGCTCCCTGCAGCTGCCTGGGAAGCGCAGATGTACATACAGACTCTAACTTTGGGAAGCATGTCTTTAGTTTTTATGCGGTTTTTAATAATAAAACATGTACTGTGTCTGAGTCCCAGCCTCTTACCCGCGGTGCAGTTTGTGATGGTGCTCACTTATCGGGTGGAGGCATCGCGAAGCTGCCAGCCCCCAGCTCAAAGCATCTTTCTCCCTTCACCAAGCGGGATTAAGCTGCTTCTGGAGGCACAGAACGTTTGGCCTCCCCAGGCAGCAGCTACTCTGCATCGCTCCAACCTGGAGACTGAAGGCTGAAATCTGGTGGGTGTGGGCCAGTGGTTCCACAAAGAGATGAGCTCTGTGGCCACCACTGTGCGGAAGCCTGGGGAGATGTGCTGCATCCTACCTGGGAATGCAAAACCACTGCATCACTTCCTGCCTGCAGACTGTTGCCTGCACCCATCCAGCTGCTGGCAGCGCTCTCTGTGGAAGGGAGCTTTGGAGGTGGTGGGTAAAATTCAGCTGCTGAGTCAAGTGTTCCAAGCGCAACATAAAAGAGCCCCTGGATTTCCAGCCTGCAGAGAAGAAAAGCCGTACCTCACGCTTTTATTCTTCATCAGCAAGCAGCACATTGCACGCCCTCTGCCTGCCAGCTCACAGAGAGGAAGAGTGATGGTAAACTGTACGAGTGCTCACCCCCCATCTGCAATGCAGGAAAAATGACTTCTGAAGCGCGAAGCAGCTGATTTAGTTAGTATTTTAAGGTTCCATTGTCCAGTGATGCCCCTTGGACCTGGTTCCAATGATGATATAATCCTTTCACACGCAAGGCTGGTCGGACGAGGTACAAATGAGGCTGTTGTGGGTGGGAGGAGTGACACCAGCAGAAGAGCTAGTGAGAGAAGAGGGAGGGAAGGAGATTTTAAAACGGGGACAGATGGGACAAGCTGTGAAGACAGCAGACAAGGGAGTCAGAAAGCAGAGGTGGGGAATTTTGTATATAAAATCCCAGAACAGAGAAGGCATTGGTCCAGCCCCGGTGTCCTGCAGTGTGTTGCTCTTACATCTTGAAGAGGCTGTGAGCAGCTGGCCTGGCTCTGTGTCCACTCGGTGACAGTGCTGTGACCCTGACCCCAGGGAAGCTTTACCCTAACAGTTCTGATTTAGGCACCAGTTGGGCACACTGGTTTCATAACTAAACCAAATGTTTCCCCCGCAACCACCCTTTTTTTCCACCCCCCTGGTACAACATGCAGTCCCTCCTGTCCACCCAAGCAGCAGCCCTTGCCCCATCCCCTGTGGTGGGACAGCCGAGGGACACTGCACATTTCTGCTGAAGCAAGCTCTGTCTTACACTGATAAGCCTGACCACACTCCTCCTCCGTCCACATCTGCCCAAGGATGGAACAGGATCTCCTCCATCCTAATGCAGGCTCAAGCCCCTTGGGCCAGTCACCAGCTGGGCTGTGAGCAAGGGCACGGCAGAAGCTCACAGCATCGTCTGTGTTGCGTTGGGGTGGTTAATGCATGAGGAGAGATGCCCCCACCGGCTCCCGTGCCAGGGCTGACTGATGGGCCCTGGACCATGGGATGTGCTGGCAGCTCAGCCTGCAGACGCAGGGATGCTCCAGCCCGACAGGATACCTGCGCAGCGTGGGAACATCACGCTTAGGCTGATGGCTCAGCAGGTGCTTGCAGCATGCGGATAAACCTCGGAGCTAATGCAAAGCTACCCTAGGACCTGCCACCTTCCGTCCTGGCCCGCGTTTGCAGGGAAGTCTTGCCGTCTTGACTCAGTAAAGATGCTCCCTGAAGTTAAATGCAATTAATTTTGAGTAAGAGTTTGAGTCTGGCTGACAATATTTGCACATAGATGTTTTCCTGATATACATTCTGTTTTGCTGGCAGTAGTCATTCTCCCCTGATGCTCAGCAGCCACCAATTTTTGCAAATTTTTGTATTTTTTTTCCAGGGATTTCTGTGAGGGACTCTCATATACAGTCCTAATTTTATACTGATTTGTTATTTAACACCCATTATGCTCCCTTGAAACAGCAAGTTGTTCTACAGAGCAAAGGAAGCCTGGTCTCCTGTGGATTTGCATCCCACAGGTGATCGCAAGCCCCAGGTGAAGATTGCCTCTACTTACGGTACTCGCAAGACCCTTTCCCTTTGTGGAGTCTCTGATGTCCAATATGAAATCACTGAATTTCCATCTGCAGTGAAGGTACCGATGTGGCACTAATAGGCTCTGCCACACACAGCCCGTTTTCAGAGAACTTGCAGGAATTTAATTATCTTTGAGACCTCGATCTTATCATCCCATTTGGCTGAAATGAAGCAGTGGATTCCAAAGGTATTGGGGCCAACACGTGCAGCTGGTGATCAGAAAGCCTTGTTACCATGGGAAACGGAGCTAAAAATCAATTACTTAGTCCAAGAACAGAAAAGACCAACGGACATGGTTTTTTTTGATTGCATTTGCTCTGTCATACGAAAGGAACTCGGCGTCAGTATGAATCAGACTTCAGTCACTGCAGTGAGGTCTAGCGACAAAAACAAAGACGATTGACTCCTCGCTTACTAATTATTTTGTGGATCCTCAAGCTCGAGGCATGCCAAGCCAAGACATTCACAAACGCGATTGGGCTGGGGAAACGGAACATCTTTTGGTCACATCTGACAACAGGACCGAAAGTAAGAGCCGGGTATTTCAGCGGCTCAGCTGCTGGCTCCCACCAAGCCCAGCTTTCCAGGCGGGCGCTCTGATGAGCCACCAGCCGCAGCTTGGAAAGTATCGAAACAGCTTTTTTTTTCCTCCAGTTTCTTTTCACTGACTTAAAATAGAACTGAGAGAAACGTTTGACCTCAGGAAATAGATGGCACTTGTTGGTTTAAGCTTTGTTGAGTTCAGTTGGGATTTTATGGGGCTTGACTAGTTTCCAGAAGGGTCTTTATAGGGGCTGGCTCTTGCCAGCCTGTGGTGTGAGGAAGCAGGAATTTGAAAGAGGAAAGGGGGTTTGCATGCATGAATACTGTTAGTCGGGAATATAAGATACGGCACTCCCTGCTGGTAAACACAGCGCCAGTAAAGGTGACAAAAAGGGGGAGCTGAGAGGCACTGGAGAGAAGCACGCTCTGTACGCTGCAACGTGGCAATTAGTGCAGCAAATTCAGAAGGTCGCTGCTTTCTTAGCTGATATATAAGACAATATATCTGGCTGGTACCCTGTCATTACCAAGCTGCGTGGGAGGCTGCTGCTGCCTCCTTACTTCTGTTCCACCAGCGAATACCGCTGCAACAGCCACTTTTGCTTGTGCGACACGAATGTTAGCTGGTACAGAGAGCCCTTTGGTCACTCGCTGCTCCTTGTTTCTTCTTATTAAATTACCTTAAAAGAAGCTAAAATGCCCAAAGTTCACATTGGTAGACAATGTAAAGTGGCATGCCACCACTAACACCAGGTAAGGTTCAGACCTCATTAATACATTTCCTGGTATTGTTTGTCTGCATTATCCCTCTCCTTGCACAAAGATACACAAAGAGTAACAGGAGCAGAAATACTTTGCAGGCTTGTGGCTGGGCGCATGAGGAGGGACTGAGTTTTAACAACCTTTTGGTGCTTGTGAACCTTGTACCCAAGCTGCAGGGCGTAAGGGCAAAGGAAGCTGCAGCGTGGGGGTTACGCAGGGCACCCGCAGTGGTTGCCCTGGAATGAAGCACGCGCTTCACTGTTGCCAGAACCCCTGATAGTATAAAAACCTGTGTCAAATCCCAACTTCGAGGCTTCAGACAGCCAGAGTGGTTTAAGACCCATCTCCTGGTGTTTGTCTGCTCCCCCTTGCTGGAATTGGGGGTCCTGGCAGCCAAGGCCGGCGGTGCCAGCACTGCTGAAGGTACCAAAGACGGCAGACGATGCACAGAAAAGGGTGAAGCATGGGTACATATTTCTACCAGCATTGCTGTGGGGGTGGAAGTCTTCGGCAGAGCAAACAGCCGGTGACATCTCTCTCTGCCTCCTCCCTGTCTGATTCACTGCAGCTTGTCTGCCAACACTCCGGTTACGCCAGTGTGCTTGCACTGGAGCTGACACGCTGGGCTGTACCTGAGGCAGTGATCGCGCTCGCTGCAGGAAATATTTTCCACCTGTTGGTGAAATCTCTCTGGGTCAGCACCAAAATTACTCAGGGCTGCAGCCCTGCCAGCAGGCCAACTTCTTCTGCAGGCATCATCAGGCAACGATCCAAATGAGAGGAGCTGAACCTATTTATAGTGGAAAATAACATGCCTCAATATTTCTGCTTTCTTTCTCTTAATATGCTCCAGGAAATCCTGCCAGCCTGCTGAGCTCTGTCAGGCCGTAGGTCAGGGGCTGCAGTGCTGTAACTGAAGATAACAGTTGGCTCATGGGGACTTTATTTGGGGATTTGTGCTTTTGCATTTGACCATCGCTGTTGCAGCGGAGCAGTCCTTATCCCAGAGGCCTCCAGCACCACGGGCCAGAATCACCTGTTGCTGACAGTGGTGTAAATCAGTGAGAGAGGCACCAAGGTCATTGGAGGTTGGTTTCCTGGTGTGAAAATAACACAGCTGAGAGAAGGAAGTAGTCCGTAATCCGGGAATGCCCCCAGCCTGCCGTTCTGCCATGCCCTGACCTCTCCTGGGTGAGTTTGATTTCCTGGGATGACATCGGTTTTCCTGCTCACGGCTGTTCAGCTGCTGAAGTGTTACCTGGTGCCGCTGAGCCCTGATGCTGAGCCCACAGTGGGGCAATGCGCAGCGCTCCACGGAAGCCCATGGGATGATGCCGTCACAAGGCTGGCAAGAGTTCAACATCGTGCTTTACAGCTTGCCTGTTTCTAGACTAATTTCTATTGGCATCAGAAATCTGTGAATGTAGAAAATCTGCACTTGCCTTTGTGCCAGAAAGGCTCTAAACTTTCACAAGAAAAAATTAGTGGATTTATTTTCTCAGTAAGCATCTTACAAACAGTCTGGGCAACAGAGCATCATGAACAGTGACCTCGGGGAAAAAAAAAAACAAAAAAAACCCCCACGTGTTCTTAGCTCAACATTAGTGCAAATGGGGGTAAAGTTTTAAAGAAGACAAGGCTTTCTGTGGTCTTCCCACGCATTAGCAGGTGAGGTGTATCTCTGCCTCGCCCACAACCCCCTTTTTCTGGGCCTGCCATCGCGGGTGGAAGCAAGGTGCTGCCTTGTTTGCTGCAGGCACGGTGGAAGGGCACAACATACCTTTCCCTTGGCACAGGTGAGCCCACAAGGCAGGGCTGACTGCCCAGTTTCTTCCCGCTTGAGCTTTTGCTTGCAGGGAGAGCGCTGGAAGCAGAGCCGAGCTGGCTGTGCCGGTGGTGGTGTCACCCTCCTGGGGCGCGCAGAAAAGCCTCAGAGCAGCCTGCAGCAGGCAAGGTTTCATCCTGAGAACGTTGGGGATCAAATTCAGTTTGGGCCCTGCCAGGGCCAGAGAGCCAGCCCTGGCTGCTGAAGCAGAGGGCTGGGAAAGCTCAGAGAGGGCAGTGGTGGGATAATGTGTCCATCGGGGACGTTTTGCCCTCTGCAGTGTGGTGTTTGTGCCTCTCAGAAATGCCACCCTCCTCTCCTACAGCAGGAATTGGAGGTGCTCTAGGGACTTGGCTGACAGCAGACTTTGCCCTGGTTTTTAAAATCCCTCACATTTCACTGCAGAAACACACCCATAAGGGTGGTTGAACATGGGCCCTTCAGAAAGCTGGAGACATCCATTTAACAGCCTGCAGGTCTACGGGGGAAATCCTTCACCACACACCAGAATGTGTTGTGTTTCCCCCGCAGCCCTCCTTCCAGCCTGCCCTCCTGCCTGCCCAGCCACAAAATCCTGTTCCGCATCCTGCAAATGCAGTTTCAACACCCCCCCTCAGCCACCTTCTCCTTCATGCCCCTGTCCCAACTTGGGCAGAGAGCTGCCATCCTGCCCGGCCCGGAGCAGCCCCAGCACCACCAGCAGCCCCTGAGCCCCGGTAGTGTTTCCACCCACAAGGATGCTGTGCGCACCCGGCTGGATCCTTCGCCTCGCTGACCAATTCAAGACCTTTGCCACCATGCCACTGATCTGTCCTGGGGCTCTGCGGCAGCAGGCACGCTCCCCAGGCCAGCCTCGACCCTCTGCTCTACTTAGTGGGTTTGCTGGTGAACAGCAAAGAGTAATCCTGCTTATGTTTCTGAATATTTTAATGTGATTCAGCTGCCGAGAGGGAGCAGCAGATTGCTGAGCAAGAGAAAATTCTTGTCTCTGGCTCCAGGCAGTCTGAGAGTTGGGAGGTTTTCTTGGCCGGACTCTTAGTTCTGCTCAGTTACACCTATTGACTCCTGAAAAACTACAGGAAGCAACTGAAACAATAATTTGGCCCCAAACTAGTAATTTTTGCTTTGCATTGACATTCTGCATGCAAACCGGACGAGATTTCTGGACATACAGTTGGTGAGCTCCACTGTTGGTGAGCTCAGCAGTGAAACGGGCTTGAGAGAGATGCAGGAACCCCTTCACCAAGTGCCAGCTCTCAGTCCGTGCAGCATTTGTTGCATGTTTGCCCCCTAGGATGCTCATGTGAGTTGTGATGTGGTTATGTTGTTTAGCAGCAGCAGCTACGGAGAAAGTGCTTTGTGTATTTGATGGTTGCCTTGTCTGTGCCATTTACTGTGCCTGGAGCACAAGTCCTATGAGGAACAGCTGGGGGAGCTGGGGGGGCTCAGCCTGGAGAGGAGGGGGCTCGGGGGGGGCCTGGTTGCTCCCTACAGCTGCCTGACAGGGGCTGTGGGCAGGCTCTGCTCCCAGGGAACAAGTGACAGGACAAAAGGCAACAGCTTCAAGTTGCACCAGGGGAGGTTCAGGAAACATTTCTTGGTGGAAAGGGTGGCCAAGCACTGGCACAGGCTGCCCAGGGAGGTGGTTGTGTCCCCCCCGCGGAGGTATTTGAAAGACGTGCAGATGTGTGCTTGGTTTAGCGGTGGGCTTGGCAGTGCTGGGGTAACTGTTGGACTCTATGACCTCAAAGGTCTTTTCCAACCTCAATGATTCTAAGATCTTGTAATTTCTCCAGACGCATTTCAGTGAAATATGTAACGTGTGGACACCTCAGCATATCCTTGTAGAGGAACTGTAGAGGATTGAAGCTGGTTAATTATCATTGATAACATACAGCTGTGGGCTGGCTGCAGGGGCGGTGGGTTGGCTGATGTGGATAAGGTGCAGCTGTGGCTGGTTCTGTTGAGTAGTTAAATAGCTCTGAGGGGTATGGAAGTGGGGTGATGGATGAAGAGAGATCTGGAAAAAGCAGAGGGAGGAGAGAGAGCACCCCAGATCTAGGAGAGACAAAGAGAGGCCCCGGGAGAAAAAGGGGATCTGGATGAGGAGAGGCTGCCTGGAAGAGGAGTCTGGAGAAGGAAGAATCCGGATGCAGCAGAAGCAAGAAGCAGGGTGGACTGGCCTCTGGAGGAGAGAGAAACAGCACAAACAGTAAAATCTGACCCATGGTAAAGCCTTGTTGCAGCCTGATAGGCTGCAACATGTCCTTGCTTTGGATGAGGGTGCTGCTTTCATAGTGAATACCCTGATGGTCCCCCCTCACCGTGCTGGGAGATGGGTTGTGGGAGTGCACCCGCCGCTCACAGCCCGCACAAAGGCTGCTGGGCCCCAGGCGGAGCTGGCCCACAGCGAGCGTCCCTCACCAGGTGGGTACAGCACAAGCAGCAGGTTGCTGGCACCTTTCTGGTCCATGAATACGCCCTGGCTGCACTACTCAGTGATGCAGCCATAGCTTTTTGAGCAAGTTTCCTCACCTCAGGTGAGACAGTGAGGGCTGGTGGTCTGTTGCCAGGTGTCTGAGCTGGCCTCTGGGTTATGTGTCTGCCTCAGGAGCTTTACTTCTTCTTTGCACCAGCCTCTGAGGTAGGACATGGGTGGCAGCCGAGAGGGCAGGTGCTTAGGGCAGCAAGTTGCTTCAGGTGGCAAAACTGTCCATCCTGCTGCTTGGCTCTGCCAGGGCAGTGTTGATGAGCTGGGAGACAGCGGAGGGGAGATAGTGTCCCCATGCACAAATGGGATGGCTGATGTCCTGGGCTCCCCTGCACCTGCTGCTGGCCACTCACACACCCTTGGGGAGGGAAAAAAGTTGCAAATGTGTGGGAGCCTCTAGGGAGCCCGCAATGGTCTGAAGATGGTTCCCAACCCATCCAGCAAACCTGGTGCCCCCACTGCTTCTCCTCAGAGCTGGGCAGGGCAAGGATGTAGTCTGTCTTTTAGTGTAATTTAGATTTTTAAGATAGTTGGGGCTTTTAAAGCTGCTTTAAATGAGGATATTGCAGTGTGAGAACTACTGGCTTCACATATCTGAGAAACCATCAGCACCTCCCACTTTAAAGGAAATAATCCCAGGAGCCAGCCAGTGGCTTTGGTGCTTGTAGGAAGGTCAGCCCGGAGCATTGAAATCGAGTGTCTCAAAACTGCAGCTGCTTTTGCACTGGTGCCTACAGATGCACATGAGTTTTTTGCAGCTGGTGCTTTGTGCCAGCTCCCTCCTCATTTTGATCAAGAGCAATCAGCGTTTGTGTCCCTGTGGTGCCGTCTCGCAAGGGGATCTATGTGTGTGTAGGGAGCACGGAGGAACCCTAGGCTGTATTGGAGCCACCAGCAGCCGCACACAATGCCCACCCCCTTCCCCATGCCATGCCTTGGGATCACAGAGCAGTTGGGGTCCTCCACAGCATGTTTCAGGAAAGGTCCGTCGCCCCTCTCTGCCCCCATTTATTAAAAGGTCTCAGATTTATGCTATTGCAATAATGATCTGCACTCAGGGAGCTGTGCCTGCGTCTTCCTTCCTTGCAGCTTTGGTGGGAGAGAGGTTTAACCCCTCCCTCTCGGAGTTGCCCATCACAGTAGGGAGGGGGTAGTGATTGTTTTCAGCCATTGCAGTAGGGAAGAGTTTGTTAGGCTGCATTCCCTTCAAAAGGGGAAAAGGGAGGAAAAAGACTGGGCTCGGCCAGGCCTAGTGCAGCAGAAGAGCCAAACCTCTGGTAAGCAAAGCGGCTGGGAAAGCAGTGCTGGGATGGCTGCTTGCTGCTCCCTCAGGGAGCAACGAACTTGAGCCAGATCCCAAAGGTAGCTTTTGCCCCTCGGGATCTGGCCCACAGCAAGAAAGCCAAGTCCAAGCATCTCACCATGCATGCGCTGCCAGGAGGTTTCTGCCTTAAATAAACACCGTGCCAGGATGGAACTGCAGAGACACACCGCAGCCGGCAGCTTGCCTTTACTGGGCGCGGTGGCAAGTCTCCTCCCTGTAGAAAGGTGGAGGGTGAGGGGCTGAAGTACAGTCCTGTTTCTGCCCTGCCTTCTTCGGGCTGGGGAGGGCAACAGGCTGGGTATCCAGAGGCTATGACTGTCCTTGATCGCTGAGGTGGAAAGCTGGGATGGGAAGAGTCTGGTGGAGAAGAGGGCTTTGCCACCCACCTTTCTGTAAAAGAGAAAGCAGGCTCTCAGCCTGAGCAGTGCAGGCTCTTGCCTGTCTCAAGACACAGAGAGGCATCTTCACCAGCACCGGCCACCCAGCAGGAAGACTTGTCACAGCAGCTCCCGGGGAGGCAGCCTGGAGACCTTAAGTCAGCTCTTGGTGGTGAAACAAAAGTAACTAAAGGCTAGGGGCAGGCCGCCTGCTTTGCCTGCCATTTTGCCTTGTAGAATGTTATAAATTTAGAATTAAGTCAAGAAAATCTGGACAGGCCTTCCTCCTAACCTTACTTCTCCAGTCCCAGCAGCTGATCCCTGGCTGCAGCCTTTGGAAAGAAGAGCCTTTCCTGCCACACAATTACGCTGCTACCTTTGCAGCTCCAGTGGCAGGTATAAAGGAAATAGGAATTTTATAAGGGATTCCTTATAAAAGGAGTAATTTAAAGGCTTAAATCATGATGATGTACAGCAGCTCAAAGTGTAACCAAGACAACTGGTCTTTTTAAAAAACTTTACCCAATAAAACCAACATTAGGGAATTCTTAGAAAGCAACCATCATTGGTGAACCCTCTCCATGTATTCAGGTAAGAAAGTCCTTACTTGGGGTACGAAGTCCACACTAGGAAGCTAGCAAATGCCAGCTTCACAATTATCTCAGCAATCTCTATCTGGCTCCCATGTATGTATATGTAAAAAGCTGATTTCATTAAAAACTCGCACGGCATTTTCTTGATATGATCCTGATTCATTCAGTGCCCAGAAAGTTGTATTCTTAGTTCTGACACTTTGCAGACTTTGAATGATTGATTAAAGCACTTAAATAACATACTTCAGACATAAGGATGGGGGTTGCCGTTAAACGTAATTATTGTTGTGTAAATGTAATTATTTTTACATTATGACTAATTATAAATGGATATTATTAATGGAAGAACAAAGTTTGTTTATCAGGGTTTGAATCCTGCAGTTATCAGGAATAAACACACCAGGTAATGAGTTTGGCAATAAAATGCCAGCCTTGGGCATAGACCAGATTTAGCGCCGCCCTTCTTCTTTGTATCACACTTCCTTCCTCCCACAAGCTCAGCCCACTCAAAACCTGTATAATTTCTTCCTATGAAAGGATGTGCCTGTTTCTGCTCAGTTTTCTGAAGCATATGCCTTTATTTCCTAAATATGTTCCTCAGTGGGAACTCTCCTAATGCATTCACAGGCCCATTTTGTCACTGTTACTGGGATGGGTGGGACTGGAAGAGCTGAAAATGCTGGGGTGAAAATTTTGAGTGAAGGGGGGGAGGCCCACGGCAAGCCATCTGCAAACAGGAGAGCAGAGCAAAGTGGGATAGCGAGTGGGAGCCTCTGGGAGCCATCAGAACCAAGGATGCTGGAAGAGCAGGGTGGTCCCCCTGGCCAACACTACCCTGGAAGAACAGGTACTTGCTCTTCCCCCAGTTCCCCCTCTTAAAGGTTTTATTCAGAAAGGAAGGGAGTGGGAGAGGAGGAACATTCTTCTCCCTGCTTATTTAAGCTTCCTGAATCTCTAATGAACTCTAGCTTCCCAATTCTCAGCTTTCAAAAAAAACCAACCACCCAACCCATTTAGCCAACAAACAGAAAATTGTTCACAGATAAAAAAAAGCAGAGGAATGAGCACTGAAGGATTTTTCTGCAAAACCTTACTACATAATGTGGGCATTGCCACTTCAAATTACACGCATGTTTTCAAAATTAAGATTTCCAAATCTGACTTGAATAGGAATTTCTTCAGCAGGGCAATCGTGAGGTCTGTGTCTTGGGTAAAGGATGGGGTTTGCACTTGGAGACCAAAACAACACTATTTCTTTTTTTCCCCTGTATCGCACTTGGCTTGTTTCTGTGATATTTGCAAACACCATCAGGTTTCCTTCAAAACTGCTCCAGTCAAAATGCCTTTTTCCTAAGAAATGAGTATAAATGACCTACTTCCCCTGCATGTGTTAACTTTCCTTCATCCAGAGCCCCAGCACCTCTGATTGCATTATTTCTTTATCCTTTCCTGGGTTTGCAACATAATTATATTTAATGTCAGATGGCAAATTTCCTTTGCCTGATGTTTCCTCTGCTTGGCCTGGTAACTAAAACACATCTTGCAGCTGGGAAGTGGGCACCAAACTTCTTTTAGTAAGTAGCAGGGGTTCTTAGCTGTCCTTCCATCTGCTCACGAGCTTCCCCAGAGACAGGAGATAAGCTCACCAGCGTTCACTCTGCTAGCTGACACCCAAATGCCTTCAGACTTTGGCTGCCAGATGCAAAAGCCCACCAAAAGTTCAGCCCGTGCGCCAGTCAGTATGTTTGTAACCTTTGTATTTGGATGCCTCAAAAATGTTTATCTAAATAGTGAGAGAAGATACTCTTGAGCTTCTTGGTGATCTTGGAACCAATCCCTGGATTCAGAATCAGTTGAAAAGGAAGTTCACTTTTGTAAAAGTATAACTCTGTACCTAATTAGACACCTTTTCGTGTCCCCCATGTACTCAGCCACATTGTTGCAAATTCTCAGTAAGGTTACAGTGCCTGGCGAATGCTGCTTGCTGCCCTGACTGAGCACCTTTCGAGGCCAAGACCTCCACCGCAGGAATTTAGGCCCAGGGCTATGTTATGTGCTGTTTACCATCACTTTTTGTTCACGTTTTTAATTAGCTTCCATGACATGCCATCAAGCCAGCCTGAAGTTATTTTCCCAGGTGGTGCAAGATGCCTCGCCTTCTTCATCAACACAGTTGCCGCACTGCTGGTCACGATGGCCACCCAATTTGGCCAGCCTCAGCACGTGTGCTGCCTGTAGCTCGTGGGGGTGTGTGTGCTTGTTTACTTTTTTTTTTCTTCAGCATTTCTTCCACTCTTTCACTCTGGACCGAATATAGGCCTTCTGGACCACGGTTCCCCTGAGGCCACAAGTGCTGCCGGGCCGGTGCATTTGGAGGCATTACGGAACGTGTCCCGGTGCGGAGGGGCTGCACCGCCTGTTTGCTGAGCTCCCTGTGCCTATTGTGAACGGGCGGCCCGCGCCGGGAGGGGGCAGGAACGTTTGTGCCCCACGTTTAACTGGGCCGGGGCCCCACCCGCCCCCGGAACGCCGCAGCATTCTGCCGGGGTTCGCGAACGGCGCCGGGCTGAAGGGAGGAGGGGAGGCGAGGGCGGGAGGCGGCGGGCAGCGGCCCCCTGCGCCGGAAGGGGACCCTGTCGCCGCCGGAGGGCCGCCCCTCACCGCCGGCCGCGAGGGAGAGCGGGGAGGGAAGGCGGGAGGGGCGGGCGCCCCTCACCCCCGGCGTGAGGGAAGGAGGGCGGGCGGGCGGTAGAGCGACACCGCCGGCCGCTGAGGCAGGGCGGGCGGGCCAGCGCCCCTCACCGCCGGACGTGAGGGAGGGAGAGCGGGCGGGAGAACGGGCGCCCCTCGCCGCCAGCCCATGAGGGAGCGCGGGCGGGCGGCACCGCCAGCCGTGAGGGAGCGCGGGTTGGCGCCCAGCACCGGCGCCGTGCGGCCCACGCGCGAGCGGCGTGTTTCCCTCGCGCGAGGGCGGAGGAGGGGCAGGAAGGGCGTGGCCCGGCGCCGGGGAGCGGAAGTACGTCAGCGGGCGGCCAGGGCCAATCGGCAGCGCGCCGCTGGCGGGCGTCGCGAAGCGGTTTCAGGGCGGCCGCCGTCGGCTGCGCCCCCCCGAGCGCCGCCCGCCTCCCGGGACGGCCTGGCCGGTAGCCGCTGGGCGGGGGCGGGGGGGGCAGGAGGAAGTGGGGGGCGGCCCACGTGACGGGCCGCGGCAGCCAATGAAGACGGCAGGAGGTTGCGCGTGGCAGGCGAAGGCCGCGAGTGGGGCGCGTGGTCCGGGGCGCCGGCGGCGGGAGGCAGGTAGGAGCCAGCCGGCCCCGGGGCTCTGCCCGCCGCGCCGCCCCGACCCGGACCCCTCGCGCCCCCTACCCCCCGGGCCCCGGGTCGGAAGTTTTATTCGAGGAGGTGGCGGGAGGTGTGCGTGTCACGTGAGCGCGGCGGCCCAGCCGCGCGTGCGCGCTCCCTCCCCTCGGGCCGCAGGGCCGTGCTTGAGGCGAGGGGCCGCGGGGCCGCCTCACCCCCACCGTGCCGCGGGCGGTCACCGGGTGGAGGGGGTGGGAGAGAGCGAGCGGCCCGGCATCCTAGCTCTCCGGCCGGGGAAGGGTCGGGTGAGGCCCGGCCCCGGGCAGCTGCCGCCTCCTAGAGCCGCGGCGCTCCCGGGGCCTGTCCCCAGGTGGAGGCGTGGCTAGAGCCCTCCCCCCTACCCCCGGGCCGGGGCTGGGCGGGAGGGACGCTCCCGGGGAGCCCTGCCCCGGTGCCCGCCGGCTGACTCGGGGGGCGGGCCGGGCTGGCTGCGGGGGCCCGGCGGAGGCGGAGCGGGGCGGCCCGGCGCGCTTGCGCCCCGGCTGGCCGCGGGAGGCGGTGGGCGGGGGCAGCGGCCCCCGGCTCCCGCCCTGCCCCGCCCGGCCCGGAGGCTCGGCTGCCCGCCCGCTGCCGTCCCGGCACTTTCGGCCCCCCCCCCCCCCCCCCCGGCCTAGGCGGAGCGCCCGGCGCGGCGCGGGAGGCGGCTCGGTTGGCGGGGCTGTCCGCCCGGCCCGCCCTGCGGTGCCGCCGAGGGGAGCCGGGTAGGGTGCGGGCTCGGCGGCCGTTGCACGGCCTGGGTTGCCGTGCCAGCCCGTAAGCAGTGTAAAAGGGCGTTAAATAAATGTGGCGGTGAGCCCGGTCGCTAGGCGTGAAGGTGAGCAGTTATTTCATCAGGCTGCGTAGCTGAGTGGTTTCCAGTAACATGGCTTGAGCTTATTGAGATGCCGGAGCTTACGCAGTCACGCATACTCCGCCGTGGCTGCACTCGTGGTTCGTCTTTAATCGCACTCGATGGAGTGAGCTGAAGCCCTGAAGATTCGAAGCTGCTGCAGACTTCGAAAACAGAAGGTTTTCAGGACAAGCCGATGAACTGGCCTTGCCGCTTCAAGGTGTTTTGCCCGGTGCAGCCGCTGGC
The DNA here is from genome assembly GCF_017639655.2 of Falco naumanni. Classification (NCBI taxonomy): domain Eukaryota; kingdom Metazoa; phylum Chordata; class Aves; order Falconiformes; family Falconidae; genus Falco; species Falco naumanni. The sequence goes on from NC_054060.1 coordinate 72,110,559, forward strand.
TCTGCAGCTGTAGCACCCTTTCAGTGCCCTCGGGGCACCATTCCTTGTGTCTGTACTGAGAACCGGCATGGACAATTGATTCTGCTTGAAAAACGTTGCTGTGGGCGAATGTTTTTGTGCACGCATGTGTGTTTACGTGGCAGGGGGGAAGCACAGTCCTTAGGTCTTGCAGAGACGGGCAGCATTTGTTCACTTGCATATTCTATGTGGCAGCAGCTGACTATTAACCTCACCCGCCGTTTGCTCTGTGTTGGTGCAGATACTGTTGTGCATTTGCCCTGGGAGGGAAGCTGGCAACTGGAGGAAACCAGTGTCAGTCCCAGTTGTGAACAAACTTGTTTGGTCACCTACTAGAAAAAAAAATATGTTGAAATTCTTTCGTTTTATGCTCATGCCACTTCTTCATTTACACTCAAATCAGCTAGTTCACTTCTAAAGTATGTGGTTGTGTATGTTGGCTTTTCAAAACCTAATTTCTTAAGGAATGGGAAGTCCAAGGCATTGTTTTTACAAACACAATGAAACAGATCTCTGCCTGGAGGAGTGAGAAAGAGCTCTCTAAGAATAGGCTGTTGTCCATTTGCCATTTCATGGACAGCAGAGGATCTACTAAAAAATTCAGCCATAGTATGCACATAGGAAACAGTGCCATTAGCTGTGACACTAGCAAGGCTTACTTCATTCTTGTTCTTACATAATTAAGGATGTGATGTGTGGTGGTGGTTTATTATAAGAATGGTGAAGGCTTGTCATGAGAAGAAAGAAACCAGAAGAAAGTTTGGTTTAGGTTTTTGGGGTTGTTTGTTTGTTTGTGTGTTTTGGGTTTTTTTTAATCAAGCCCAAAACAGAAAGGCAGTAAGGGATGTAAACAGCCTAAAAGACAGAAGATGAACTTAGGAGCCAGATAAAATGTATCTACAGTGAAAATGTTTGCATTTATTGCTACAGTCGCTATCTTCAGGAAGAGCCAATTTGGATAATTTCAAGATTGTGAGTTGATTGGTGTTAAGCAAATACTTGTGATGATGGAATTGTGCTGTTTTTCTAACTCTTGCCAGTACAGTGCTTTCTGCTAATACAGCACGGTCTGTCTGACCATGGGGTAAGTCAATAAATCAATAACAAAGACAGATGCAAACCTGGAGCCCATCAGCAACAGTCTGGCACTTAAATTGGTGTTACTGTCTTTTTCACCATAACTTAAAGGGAGGATAGAGGTTCCCTGGCAGTTCTAACTCAATGAGCTGTTGGTGACTGGTAGCAATAAGTATCTCTGTAAGACAATGACTGAGTGAGCAGTATGGTCCTGAGCTCAGGTGAGGGGTTTTTTACTTGCCTGGCTTGTTTTGCTGAATTTTCTTATTTTTTGCTCTCTTCCCACCCCCTGATGTGGGCAAGATCCCCAGCTGAAGTTTCATGTATGTGATAAATGTTCCTCATAATGGCCATAAAGGGACTGAAATTCATCAAAATGGTGTAACTCATGTTGATTATGGCTTGTTTCTGCCAGTGTTGCATGGTAAAAAGCATGAAATGTTGCTTTATTCTTTTATGAAAGTAGTTGAAACAATAGCATATTGGAAAAAAATACAGCAGTCATTGATTTTGTGGGTGGTGGGCATATCAACAACTTCTTAATAAAATACGGGAAGCAATGTAAAATGCATTATTTTAAATGCTGAAATAATAATATTGTATACAGATAAAAAAGGAGCAGTTATTAGTAGTGAGCACTGGCTTTTCTCCCTGCCGTCTCCACCGGTGGTTCATACTTCATATAAATGGATTGTGTCTATGTTTCCATTTTGCGATCTTCAATGTTTGGGAAGATTTCTGTATTTTCCAAAAGTTCTGGTAGCTCTCGGGAGCTGGAGAATACTGTACACTGCAGGATTAATGCTGTTAAACAAAGCACCATCTTCATGGGGGACTGAAAGTTCGGGTTGTGGTGGCAGAGTGTTGGTATTGGAGAGGCAAAGCAGGTATCCCCCTCCAAGTGTTTGCCCTCTGATTCTGCAGGGGTGTAGCTGAGGGTTGATGCAACACTTCCTGAACTGCCACCTATTCAATCCTGCAGTAGTCAGGGCTCTTGAGTGTCAAATGGATTTGTTTTTTTGCATAAAGTAATGAAGTGAATTTGGTTTTAGTATGAAGTAGTGCTCTGGGCTGAAATCTGATGGCACACAAGCTGTGCCATACTTGCTGTGGGAATAGTGTATTTATTCTCTGTGTGGCTGGAGCATGCGTTTTAGCGTGTTTGCATCAGCAAGGAAACCTAAACGTGGAAAGGCAGATTTCTTGCATGTGTGCTCTCTTCCCCCCCTCCTCCCTTGCAACAGTTTTACTTCTTGCAAGAAATTTTTTTAATCCCACGCTTCTTGGCTAGATTCTGCCACCACTTACACCTTTACTTGTCTTGACACTGGATTATGTTATTATACTTCCTCACTACAGCTAAAGGAAGAATTTAAGCTACTTCTCTATCAGAAATAAAATTATGTAAATTTTTTTTTTTAAAGTAGATTTAGGCTGGGACTTTTTGCCCCAGGACAGGGGTCTGGAGGTGTCACAGATGCTGCAATATATTAGAGACATCTGTGTGGAGCAAACTTCATTCAGCTCTAGGAGGCTAATACTGTTCCGCAGAAGCAGTGGGAGGCCAGCGGGGCCACTTACGGTATAGAAGGTGGGACTAGATACCCTTCTATAGACAGCTTAATCCAACCTGGAGGTTCAGAATTAGCAGACTTTTTTTGTGGGGTGCTGCTGTGCCAGTCATTCTCCAGAGGGGCAAAACATTGGCTGAAGAACATATGGTTTTGTATTTTAACCCTTTTCATGGGCATAATTCTTCTGACAGTAATGTCACTAGATTTTCAGGTCTCTAAGATATATATATATATAAATGGCCAAAACTTGGGACTTTGTGTGATTGTCAGGGCTGCTGGGTCGTAGTTAGTGGTAACTTGTAGGCTAGGCTCTGCTGACTGACTGCTGCTGTGGGTGTGTTACGTTGGCACAGTTGGTTTTGATAGCTGCTGGTTTTAGCTAGTGAATTTGAGAAATTAAAATCTCTTGTATGCTCCAGTAGTATGCCTTTCAAAGTATACTGTGTGACAGAAATTCCCTGTCATGTATCTACTTGTGTAGTAGAGATCTTTGTATTCAAAAGGGATAGGGGTTTGCTATCAAGAACCGTAATTGGCACCTCTCTTATGTTTTCCATAGGGTGGCAACTATTACTTTCTGCTTTACTGCATCTGCAAGGCGTTGCTCTCCCACATACAGATCTTCTGCAAACCTGGGCCTTGTGACCCTCCAGCTCCTGGTCTGTTGCTGGAATTTTGTTGGGGTTTTTTTTTTTTGAGACTGGTTAGAAATAAGAGTGACTGAATAATAGTTCTTTGCTACAGCTCCGACTAGCAGTCTCCACACTGCTGGGTAGTGAAAGTTATGGGCTCTGTGTTAGTTATAGTGTGTAGGCTTGAACTGGTGCTTTATGCTTCTAAGTGTTACTGAAAGAAGGCATGTGATTTACTGGATACTGAAGTACAGTATGTAAAGACTGTGGTTTGTATTTTTGAGGTGCTGCACAACAGGGAATATGTCTGAAAGAAGCATTTTGGGGAAGAGGGTACTTCTTGGTAGTGGACTTCAGCATTTCAAAGACAACCATCTCATTACTGGTAAGTGTAAGGTAGCTCCCTCTGATCATGGACGGCAGTATTCATTTGGTGCAGAGTAGTTGATTTCTGTGTCACCAGCTGGCATTTAGCACAAACAAGGCCTTAAAACTGGTGTCTGTACTGATCTGAATGGGATGTGGTTCTTTATTGCAGTACTCCTGTTCCTTGTCAGCTATAAGCTGCTCAGAACCAGGTTGCTTAAGCTGCTGGGAATCTGTGGTGCTGCTGTGACTTCTACTGGTGAATCTCTTTTCCTGATAAACTAGAGGTTCTACTTTTGCTGCAGGCAAGGATTTCTCCTTGCATTAGGTAAGATCTTGGCAAAATCCCTGGTCAACAGTCTCTGGTGTTGCTTCTGTTCTGTTCGTCACTGGAACATGTGGCTTGTGGGCTGTGAGTGTGGCACTGTCTGCTCTTCTGTGTGGTTGCTCTTAGTTGTACAAATGGCCCTCTTGCTGAAGAAAAAAAGGCTTATTTCTGTACCATTGCTGTTCCTAAACATATTGCTTAATACAAAATTGAGTGTCAAGGTATCCTGTGACCCTAAAACCTGATGACTGCTATACCTAGTATGTGATTGCTGTAGGTATAAAATGACTATCCCTGATCAATCTTGGGCAACGTGACTTAGTTTTTTTAATTGGTGTAATTATTTCTGATGGCATTTGTTAAGGGAAAAAATACTGTCCTGGCTTTGTCAGCTTTCCGTGCCCTAGGTGTAACCAGTAGTGAGGCTAAAAATGTATTGCCAGTGCGCACAAGCACACAGAGCACATGTATATGTGATACATACATGTAGACATGTCTGGCCATACAGATCAGGCAGAGACACATGGATACTCACGGCAACGCAGACAGCAGCAACAGCCTTATCCTGCTGCCCTCCCCATCTGAGCAGGGTGGAGGTCTGCTAGTGAGAAGAGAAAGTGTGTGTGTATATGTCTTTTTACATATACACATGTATGTTTGTACAAGGTAGACTCCCTCCAGCAGCTGGGCTTAGACACTCGGTCTGCCCAGCAGCTGGTTCCTGAGGGAGCCCAGTCTCCCCAGTTGCTGATAGCCGTGCTCCAGGTGCTGGTATTTGCTGTCTGTCTTGGCTGGCTTGGGACTACCCCAGTTCCCTGATGTCCAGCACCTCTCCAGCCCATGACCTGGCGCTTTAGAGCAACACAGATGTGCCTACACACACACAGAGCTGGTGTGGCAGTCCCCAGGTCCTTGGTTGAGCTGCACCCCTCCGCCCCATGTTTATAGCTAAACTGGAAGGCTTTCTTGATTCCTTCCCTTTACATCCCATTTGCTGTATGAAATGTGCAAGCACTTGGCTGTTAGCCTTGGCTTTTTCTCGTGTGAAGATGTTTTAGAAACTTCCAAGAGAGAACCATAATGTGAAGCTGTCTTAGAGAATGGCCGAACATGTATGACCCTTAGGAAAAAGAATGCCATCTCTTTATGATTTTTTTTTAATGTATCTCTTCTAATTCCTCTGAACCTTTTTTTCCTCTCCAAATCTGCTGTTGCCAGCATATGGGGTGTTTCTCTTCCACCTTGCCAACCTTACCTAGTATATGTGTGTCGTGGTTTAACCCCAGCTGGCAACTAAGCCCCATACAGCTGCTTGCTTGCTCCTCCCCAGTGGGATGGGGAAGAGAACTGGAAGGTTAAAAGTGAGGAAACTTGTGGGTTGAGATAGACAGGTTGATAAAGCAAAAGCCACCCACGCGAGCAAAGCAAACAAGGAATTCATTCACTACTCCCCATCGGCAGGCAGGTGTTCAGCTTTCTCCAGGACAGCAGGGCTCCATCGCGCCTAACGGTGACTTGGAAAGACTAACGCCATCACTCTGAATGTCATCCCTGCTTCCTCCTCCTTCCCCCAGCTTTATATATTGAGTACGATGTCATATGGCATGTAATATTCCTTGGGTTGGTTGGGATCAGCTGTCCCGGCAGTGTCCCCTCCCAGCTCCTTGTGCCCCCCCAGCCTGCTCGCTGTGGGGTGGGGTGACAGGCAATAACTAATACATCTCTCTATTATCAACGCTGCTTTCAGCACAAACCTAAAAGCCCTGTACTAGCTACTGTGAAGAAAATTAACTCTACCGCAGCCCAATCCACTGCAGTGGGGCTCCAGCTTGCCTTTTGCCTCTGCCCCCCCGTACCTTCTTTGTAAACTGCTAGAAGTATCAAACCCACAATCTTTCTTTCATAGTTGCAGAATTTTGTATTTAAGCACTTTCTCAGTGCAGCGGATGTGCTCAGTCCTCAGTTTTTTCAGCCTGAGCTCATTCTTCATGTTAGAAGGGGACAAGTGCTCCATGGTCTTGACTCCTGCAGACCTCCCGTTATTGCTGCTTTGCTGCATGTTTTTCATGTGTCTTAAAAATGTATTTTCTTCCGTGCTTTGAGATACTTTCCCGTAGTGTAAATTTCTGTTGCCAAGATGCCTTCAGAGGGGTGCTGGCCTTTGCGACGTTGCTGTTGTGCTGCCTGTTGGCTGCACCCCGACAGTAAAGGCAAGGTGGCGTTAAATGGCAGGGCAGCCCTGCGGGACCTGCTGGCTGTGGCAGGCCGCGGGCGGTGCAGAATTCTGGTCTGTGGCAGGTGTCAGCCAGCTTCCTCCGACGCCTTTCCTTTCGCCCACTGCGTGAGAATATCCGTCCTTTGGTAATGGGTGCGGGGTTGTAAAGTAAGTATCCTTCGGGGGAAGGAGCAGGAGCGGAGGGCTGCGCGGGGCGGTTTCCCTGCAGCTGCGCTGCCTTTTGGCGTGGGCTCCCTTATCGGTCGCGGTTGTGGTGATGGGCTCGTTGCCGGAGGTGCCTGGGGTGCGGTGCGGGGTGTGCGGGTGCGCCAGCCGGGGCGCAGCTCCCGAGCCAGGTGCCTGCCCTGGGGGCGGGCCGCGCGATCTGGCCGCTCCGCGCTGCCCGGCGCCTCGGGCCCTGCGGGGGCAAGTTCCGCCCCGGGCTTGGGGGGCGGGTTGCCCGTCTCTCGGCGGCCGCTCTCCGGGGGGCGTGGGGCGCGCTGCCCTCGCGGCTGCCGGTGCCCCGGGGAAGGGGGCGGGGGGGGGCGCGTCCGGCCCGGCCGGGGAGCGCATCCCGCCGGCGCCGCCCCCCGGCCGTCGTGCGCCAGCGCGGGAGGCGCCGCCGCCGCCGGCGGGCCCTGCGCCAGACCCGTGACCTGAGGCGGGGCCGGGGCCCCTCCGCCGGGCCGGAGGGGCGGCGGGGCGGCCCCGCGCCTCCGCGGGGCCTCGAAGGGCGGCGGCGGCGGCGCGCCCGTTCGAGAAGGTTCGCGGGAGCGGCGGCGCGCGGGGGCGGGCAGGGCCGGGCGCCGGGCCCCGCGCTCGGCGCGGGCACGTGACGGGCAGGCGGGAGGGCGGGGGGGGGGGAGCCGCCAGTGGGCGGTGCGCGCCTGCGCGCGCTGCGGCGCGGTGACGTCACGGCGGTGCGCACGCACGTTGTCCCCAGCTGGCGGACACACGGTCCGCGTGAGGAGAGGAGGAAGCGGGGCCGCCCCCCGCCTCGCGCCACGGTAACTTCCGCCCCGCGGGGCCGCCCCGCGCCCGGCCCGGCCCCGCGCGCCCCCGCCCGCCGCCGCCCGCCCGCCTCCCGAGCTGCGAAAATTGACACCAGGCGCAGCCACGAGGCGACGGGGCCCGGGCCCGTGGGCCGCTCCCCGCCGGCGACGCGAGGCGACGCGTCGGGCCTGGGCTCGCCCCGGCCGCGCCGCGCTCCTCTCGCCGACCGGCGCCGCGCCGGGGCCCGGCGGCGAGCGGCGGCGGTGTGGCCTCCCCCACGTGCGCCGTTCCCGCCGCCAGCCGCGCGCGGAAGAGCGCGGGCGGCTCCCGGCGGCGGCGGCGGCGGCGGCTGCCCGTCCCCATCCCCGTCCCCGTCCCGAAGCTTCCGGCCGCCGGCGGGGGGGGAGTGGGGGCGGACGACAAGTGCGCCGCTCGGCCGTGACGCCACCTGCCCCAGGCGGGGCGTTCGGCGGGCCGGGCCGGCCCCTCCGGGGGCCCCGGCGGGCGGCACCGCCGCCGCGGTGTTGAACGGCAGCGCCGCGCGTGGCGCGCTCGCTGCCATTGGGCCCGGCGCCGGGCTCCCGTCGGCAACGCGGCGGGCGGCCGGGCCGGGCCGGGCCGTGCTGTGCTGTACTGTACCGTGGGCCTGGGGCGGCTGCGGCCCCCGCCGGTGCCTGACGGTTCTTCCCAGCCGGGCGGGAGGTGCCCCGGCCCGCCGAGCCTAACGGCGCCAGTAGCCCGAGCGGAGTGCCTGCCCGCGGGCTTGGGTGCACACTCCGTGCTTTCCTCTGCGGGCTGGCTTGGCTCGGGGTTTGGGTTTTGTTTTTGCGGCTGCTTTTTTTTAACTTTTTTTTTTTTTTTTTTGTATCTGGTTGTCTTCCTGCTTTTAGCACGTGTTAGTGCCATTTTTGAGTGGTTTTGGCTGCTGTCTTGTTTAGGTTGCTTCTCAAATACAAGGTCTGTGTATGGGTAGAGAAGTGAGATACCTGAAACCAATTAGAACTTCAGCTTCCACAGATACACACGTTTTCCTGGCAATGCTGCATTAGAACCTCCATGCTATAGTAAAACAGGCTGGTGTGTATGACCAAGTGTAATAAAATGTGTGAAACTGTTCCTGCAGTAGACAATGTTAACACTGAAATAACGTGGCTTTTGGCTACAGTAATTGCACATAATCACATTGTAACCATATGCATCCTAGACTGACTCGATTCTGTGAGCGGTGGTTACGGTAGAAATATCTGCAGCAGTGCAGTATAAGAACTTAAAACACTGGAAAATAGAAGCTATGACTCGGTAGCTCTTTACATAGAATTTTTGTTGAATGCATGCTGGTTGAGCTTTTTTGAATTTATTTCTGGTGTATGTAAGTTCTTCCTCAAGTAAATTTAAAGGCACAGGCTTTCTGCCTATCCTAAACTAGATTTGAAATCACTTTGATAGTGTATTTCCTTCATGACCTAATACAATTTTGATGTATATTGCACAGTATTAATGTGAAGTCACTCTGACTGTGTTCAGTATAGGTATGAACATGCTGTATATGTATGTAGGGAGGGTAATTTGGTGGAAAATCACATACAGCTTAGGATAGCATCTATTTCTCCCCACTCTGTGTATCTTGGAGTTTTAATCAGATGTTTGTATTTCTATTGTGTGTTCATAGACGAACATTCAAAAAGGTTTTTTTGATGGATAGCTTTTGGCATTGCTGGGGCTTAAGATGTGCTTGACTGAAAAAGCAGGGCAACGTTCTTAAAACAGAAAATATGAAGCTGATTTTGCACAGCTAATTCATTTTGCATTCCAGGTGCTGTTCGGTAGTCCTGGGTGATTGTGGCTGTGTTTCTGGGGAAGTGCTTCCTCTTCAAAGTAGAACTGAAAACCAGATCTTGTAACTTCACAGGTTTCAAAACTTATGCAGAACAACTTTGTGCAGAACAGTTTTGGGTTTTTCTTCCTCCAGTCTTAACTTATACATGAAGTTTTAAAGTGCAAAGTTTAGAGGGTAGATCTCTCATATTTCCTAGGTGTCAAGAACAGTTATCATGGAGTATAAATTGCTTGTCTTCTGAGCTTTGAGGTCATTTCCCACATGTGTGTGGCAGCTGGTTTGTACAGAGGAGCGCTTTCTCCTACAGTGCCCCAGTTCTAACACAATAAAGTCTTACTGAATACCAAGTTAACTTAAAACTTTGAATTTTGAATTAAATCTCTGGAAAGGAATACAATTGATTTCGTTAGCTAACTCCTCGTGATGGTGGTTCACTCTTGTCTCTTGGTTCTCAACAATTAGATGTTTGATACAAGACTCAGTCATTTATTGTGTATTCTGTATGTAAGAAGAATCAAAATACAAACATCTGAATGTGGGAATGGCAATCGTGAGTTAACAGAGCACTTGCTTTTAAATTTTCACATTGAGAAATGTGCAAGCTGTTTATAATGAAGTTGTTTATGATCTTTTGTTAGAGTGTTGACATAACACTTCACCCTGTGAGGTAGTCACAAAAGGCGAATTGTGTATATGCAGATAAAGGTAACTTTTTTAGTTCCCTAAACAGTGATTAGGCTAATCGTAAGAGTACAAGTGTTTTCTTACTAGACTTAAATTATTCCTGTAATTTAGAAGATAGATGTAACTAAGGTTGCCTGGTGCTTCACATTCATCAATCTGGTCTTAGCTACATGGTCTTTTGTGGGGTTAGTTTGTCTGTTTTCCCCCAAAGCTTATAAGTCTGAACTATTTTCTTCCCTTCTTCCTTTGTCTCTGCCCTGGGCAGATGTTTAAAAGTTGGGGTTGGGGTGGGGGAAGGACCGAAGAAATACCAACCATGCAGACTTAGGCTTCTTTCAATAAAAGATAAAAGAAATGTGGGAAAAATGTTTTTAACTTCCCCACCCCACTCCTTTCTTTCCCCCTTTTCGTTTTTGAGAAGTTTTGGACCTCTGGGAATGCTTTTTTTCTGGCAAGAGCAAATTACTTCTGCCTTTGTGCCACATATATACCATTTGCTCTTTGGGAAATTTCTGCATGTTTTGCCAAATGCTGTTTGTTAAGCAAATGATCTGGAGGCAATATCAGAACAAAGAGCACTTTGAAATATCAAGCAAAGCAGGGAGTCCTGTTGTGGCAAAGTATTATGTGACAATACACTTTGAAGGTGTGATAGCCCCCACGTCTGTAAGGCCTAGATTATGTACACACAGGCAACCTTAGTTTGATATATCTTAATTGTGGTCGATTCTATAGTACTGATTGTCGTCTTTACGTTTTTAATGCAGAGAACTGTCTCAAAAAGGATTTCTCATGAGAATTACTTTCCTAGCCTGTATTTGAATAAATTTAACTGGGTTTTTCCTTTTTTCCAGAATGGTGAACACGCATAGAAGATTATCAGAACTGTGTAGAATTTGTGTTTGACTTGAGAGCTTGTAAAGCGTGCTCATCATGGAGAAACAGCAGATTGTCTTGGGTAGCCGGGATGGTGGGACTGTCTCAGGTGCAGCGCCTGCTTTTTTTGTCATCTTGAAACCACAGCAGGGAAACGGAAAAGCTGACCAAGGAATCCTAGTAGCGAACCGCGATGCTTGTGCTCTTGCCAGCAGTGTATCAACCCAAATAAAATCCAAAGTCAGGACCTGCCTCCCAGCTGACTGTGTCTCAGGGGGCATTACTGTCACCCTAGATAACAACAGTATGTGGAATGAATTCTACCATCGCAACACAGAGATGATTCTGACGAAGCAGGGGAGACGCATGTTCCCATACTGCCGATACTGGATTACAGGTCTGGATGCTGGTCAGAAGTACATCCTAGTCATGGACATATCCCCTGTGGACAATCACCGGTACAAATGGAATGGCCGTTGGTGGGAGCCCAGTGGGAAGGCAGAACCGCATGTTCTCGGGCGAGTGTTTATTCATCCAGAATCCCCTTCCACAGGCCAGTACTGGATGCACCAGCCAGTATCCTTCTACAAACTCAAACTTACCAACAATACCCTGGACCAGGAAGGTCATATAATTTTGCATTCTATGCACCGTTACCTGCCACGACTTCACTTGGTGCCTGCAGACAAAGCCACAGAAGTCATTCAGCTCAATGGCCCTGATGTCCATACATTTACCTTTCCACAGACAGAGTTCTTTGCAGTTACAGCCTACCAGAACATCCAGATCACCCAGCTGAAAATAGATTACAATCCTTTTGCAAAAGGATTCAGAGATGATGGGTTGAATGGTCGACCTCAGCGTGATGTGAAACAAAATAGTAACTTAGAATTGGAAGGAGGTGATGTTTTTAGCACAGCTGGCATTCGCGCTCGACCTGCTGAGGTTGATGGGCTAGATTTACATCAGAGAAATTTAGATTCTTCATTCATTGGTCAAAACCCATCAGATATTGATCTGGACAAAGAGTCTTTTAATGCAGAAAGGGACTTCCTGAGTTTCCTGGACACTGACCTGTCTTCGGGTGATACGCCAAAGCTAAAACAAGAAGTCTCGGAAAGGTGGGTTAACATTATATTTTTAGCACAGGTACTGGTTGAGTGGGGTCTTTGGTAAAACATTAAATAACAGGATGCTCAGTATACAGAGGCACAGCTAAAGGTTGCCTGATCTGAAATGGCAGAACACTTAGTATTATTAAAAGCTTTTCTTCACATAAACAGTCATCCATCAGTCTGGACTTTAATGTGTTTGAGGAGCGTAAGGGTTAAGTGTCTTTTTTTCTTATGTTGCTTTGCAAAATCCCTTTGTAAAGGAGTGTTGAGGGTTTTCTCTTAACTGTCTTAGCATTTTAGAAGGCTACATTTAGTTTTTCAGACTTTTAAACATAGCACATCGCAGTCATCAAAACACTGCTTTTCTTTTTAGGGTTACTGCAGCAACGTGCTGTCTCTATCTTCAGTTTTCATTAGTGGATGGGTGGGGATTTAGGTCAGATATGTGTAGGGATTGCTACAAGGCAGTTGTAACTGGCAGCATGCCACTGTTTTGGCAGTAACTGCTCATGTGAATTCTTTTTATTCCACATAGTAGCATGAGGTAGCCTGCCTAGCGGTAGTCGCCTCATGCGAGGTAAGAGAATCTGTGCCTAGGGAAGTACTTAAAAAAACAAAAACAACAAACTGTTACACTGTTCAGACCTTTATTTACTCTGTGGTTATTTCATGTCTATGTACTTATGTCGTATTGACTCTTTGAACCATTCTATTCGTATCACACAAATGGTAGTGGAGCAATCTAGTGTATATTGAGAGCCTACCCGTAGCGTGGAACCTGCTAACCAGTAAGGTTCATGGTGGTAAAGCAAGCCTGACGAAACCTATTGTTTTACTGCCCTTTCACTTTAATTTCCAAAATGTAAACATTAGAATAGAGCAAATTTGGTGAATAGTTAATGTGTCAAGAGATGCTCAAAATACTTGAAACCTGAAGAATTGATGTAAAAAAAAAAAAAAAAAATCCACAACCAAAAAGAGGTTTCTCTCCTGCCGTGTTTCTTCATATCTGTCTGGGAATACCAGGCTTAATCTGCCAAACTTTTAGTGACAAAAGCAGCCTTATATAGATCAGTATGCCAATAAACTGTTTAACTGCAGGATATCAGTATGATGTTAATGGTGTGATTAGAGGTTGGTGCTTATAGGAAGAAAATTTGTATTTCTGACATAATTACACACTTTGTTTCAAAGGCTATATTACTATTATTTCAGTGTGTTTTAGAGAGGACAGAGGTTTGCTCAGTTTTGGTTTTGTGGGGTTTTTTTTATTCTTGTGGAAAACATTTCCTTGTCTTTTGAGTGACTGAAAAAGTTAAAATTACAAAGTTCTCCGTACTTTGATACTTCGATTGAGTTTACTTTTAATAATTCTTAAGAGTAATAGAATTGTTTTGGGATCTAGAGTGCCCTAACCTTTCTTTTCCAGTGTCAGTGTGTTAGGAAGAAGAATGTCTTCTAGACTTCTAATATGCACCGAAAATGTTTTGGCAAATTCTAGGGAAACCCATCTTGAAGACTGAAAGTACACTGATTTCAGAGAGGGTGGGCTTTCTTTAGTTCCTAGGGACACAGCATGGAGAAGTGTTTCGATAACTTTGCATGTTGGAAGTAAACCTGTAAAGTTCTGAAAATAATTACTCAAAGGGTCATTTGTTTGCAAAGTAATTATTCCCATCCCTCCTCCCCCGACTCGGGGTCAGCTACAGTTGAAGAAGTTCAAAATTTCCATCATTGTGTTTGCATGAAGATGGTAATCAAAGCAAATTATTTGGGGAACTGTTTGAATTTGGACAGCTTGGGTTTTTTGGTTCCCTTTTCTCCCAAGGAACAAAATGCATTTTAGAAGGCTAAATTTAAAACAACTCAAGGACAGAGGTTCTGTAAGAACAGATGATGCAGGTCAGCAGGCTTAATTTCTCTTGGTCCAGAGCATGTCAGATGCTTTCCCTGGTTTCACCTCCAAGACAATGTATCTCTGAAACATGCTAAAAGCTGCACAGGCATGGAAAGGCTGTGAAGGGTTTTTTTTTCTCTTTGGGCTTGGAAGCATTGATCACTTGATGAATAAATGTTACCACAGTCCTAGAACTACCCTCACACATTGTTCAGTTTTTAATTTTATGTTTTTGTAATCTATGTAAAAAAGTCAGATTCTGTACTTGAAAGAAAAAAATTGAGCTTGTCCAAGAAATGGCAGAACTGTCTTTTTTTTTTTTTTTAATGCTCTGGGGTTTTCCAAAACATTAGTTTTCCTTTTTCCTTCAGATCTGTTCACAATATTTTCATGCTGGATGGTTGAGATCTGTTCATAAATACATCGGTCTTTCAGGGACAGTGTTGAGTGGCATTCTTGTTTATCAAACTAGACACATTAATATTTGCATATTAATGAAGACTGGGCAATTATGTTTTTCTCATAGATAAACTGTTACTAGTAGTTGATAGGCATTGTCTTGCTTTCAGGCAGGGTAGTGATTTCTGCTGAGTTTAGATTTGAGTGACAGTCAGAATCTCTCAGATGACACTTAGTAAAGGAAGTGGAGTCCCTAGTGCTGTTGTGCATCATATTGCCCACCAATGTTCAATTTTTCTGAATGTTTTTGAGAATGGAACTATGTAAAAAGTTGCATATACCTGAGAATAATTTTAATCTTGAGTTATTAGCGCACTTGGAGAAAAAGGATTATTTTCTGTAGTAGAAACAAGGCAGCATGTTTGGTTTTTTGTTTTGTGTGTTGTTTTTTTTTTTTTTTTCTGTGGCCTGGTAGTATGTTTAACTTCATCAGGGGTATTGTAAAGAGAAGAAATGTTTAGTTTGAGTGGACACTTATATAGCAATGCTTATGCCTGGGACCACTCAGATGTTGAGGCCGTGGGGGGGAACCATAAGCAACCTTTATTGGTTCTTAAGTTAGTTACAGGCTAACGTAGCAGTTTTCCCTTTGGAGGTCTTCTGAATTTCTGGCTTCAAAAATATAAATACTATGGGATTTTTAATGGTCCGGTAGTCTTGTTTTCATAATTTCATTTAGTCTGAGAGTTTACTTTTCTTCCCTCCTTGCCTGCCTTTTGGAAGAGGAAGGCAAATGATCATCCTTCACACCTCAGCCGCAGATTGCTAGATTAATTCCAAAAGAAATCAGATATTTTTTTTCATGGTATATTTTAAATGATCTACCAAAAAAAAGAAGAGAGTTCATGTATCTCAGTACTTCCAATAAATGAGCAGTTAAATGGCTTTTAATTTGGTAAAATGCAATAAAGTGGTTTCTTTGCTTTTAGTGTTTTATAGCGAGGATGGCGAACACATTGCTTGAGGTGTAAAGAAGTTTGCTTAAATATGAGCATTGTTCTATATTGGGCAAAGAAAGAGCTAGTTAAGGTGTATTGCACCATTTTCACCTGATCTCAGGTTAAGCCAAGGATTTTGAGAGGACAAACTTGCATGATTCGTCTTCCCATAGAACACTGGAAGAGAGGTTTCTGTGACTGCTTATGCTGTATGTAACTTCACAAACTAAGGGCCAAATGAAGTTGCTTAAGTGCTGTAAAGCAACTTGCTTATTGTTTGAAAAGTTGATAATTGCATTTGAACTTCAAAAAACCGAGAAAAATGCTGTTAGGCATTTTGTGCAAATACTTGATCTTCTCATACGCATGCATCATATGGTCAGTACCTCACTCTTGGTCACCATCTGGCTTATGGTTGCAATATGCAGAGCAGAATAACGTTTGTGTCTAGAAATTTCACTTTTACAGCAGAGCTTCTTTGTTCTGGATAATGTCCAGATCCCTAATGGGAAGGTAATCCTTAGCTTGGGTGTACATCTTGCAACAGGTAAAGGAAAATGGCTGGAGAAATCCAGACTTTACTGGGCTTCCAACTGGAAGCAGTGGAACTCAAATGAGAAATTTCTTCCTGGACAGCAAATTTATTGGATTTTTTTTTTTGTCTTTTTGTGTTAGAGAATTTTAAGATAGATGAGCAGATGACTCAGATCTTCTTAACAGCATTTACTTTAACTGTGGATCTGTCATACTGAATCCACCTCTAACTGTAACATGACAGGATTTTGAGTTGCCCGTAAGCTACAAGTGGATTGTCTTAGAATCTCTTTCACAGTAAACTCACTGAAGAATAAAGGCTTTTTAATCTTACGAAGGCTTTTTAATCTTGCATTTGACATTCCTGATTAAATGAAAGCTAGAAACTTTCTAATTGGAAATGCATTGGCCAGAGAAGACTAGATGACAGGACTGGTGTGCCCCTCCCCTGCAGCCTGCTGTTCCCTCACAAGGCAGGTTTTTGCTTCAAGCTTAATTCTGGTTACTTAGTGTCCTTCTGCATCACAGCGGGTTTTCTAGATAGGTTCTGTCTTGTTCTTAGAAATGTTATATGTAAATATATAAATCTGTGTTTTGACTGTCTGCTCCCTGTTCTAACACTGCAGTCTGTCTTCATGAGGTGGAGACTCCCAGCTCCATGTTGTGACTCATGTGTCCCAGCTTTTCTCTCTTACGTACGTCCTCAGTCTACACAAGGAAGGAGCAGCCTCTTCCTTCACCTCTTCCCCTCCCTCGATCCCAACGGAGGGAGGGGGGTGTTTCGACTGAGTGTAATCATTCCTTAAAGCAGGAGGAGGGAAAGGGAATGGATACTACCACTAATGATATACACACACACACATGCAATATAATAAATCAATATTCCCTTTATGTGTAATATGTTGTTACTACAAGTATATTGTTATATTTGAAATTACGTTAGCATTAACTAATATTGACCAATATTGTTATTTTTAATAACAGGCTAGCAATTTGAATAGCAACATAATTAAAATTATATGTAGTATCCTATAAAATATATATAAAGGGAATATTGGAATACTATCTGGTATGTTTAGTAAATAAGTTCAGACTATTATTTTCTGAGGTTCATTGAGGATGAGTTTCTGGTTTTGTATCTTAGCTATTGAGGAGCCAGCTTCTGATGTACTTAACAAAACTGCTGACTTTATTTTTTGGACTGATGTGTCTGTCCCTCAAAGAAGCCCATCATTGGAGTGTAACTGACTGCACCATTAGTCTTCAGTATTTAACGTGTGGTATGTCAAATTCTGGTTAGGTTACTACTTAGACTTGGAAGATTGAGCATAATTCAGTAGGATATTAACATTCTGTAAGAGCTGGGACAGCAGCTGAATTTAGGAATTGTCTGTATGTGGCTTTAGGATGAATTGACTAAAAGTTAAACAGTGTAAACTGACGCGCATTAAGCGCTCACTTGGCTTCTTATTTGAAAGTGTAATAGCTTTAGTACGGTGACTTAATGAGATACACAGCAAACTAAGGCCACTTCTGAGCATTTAAAACATGATAGTTTAGCATGGGTTCATGCTGAGCCTCAAATAGGAAAAAGTGCAAATGTCACCCTGATACCACTAGGGAAGGAAATTGTGCTGCTGCGTTCAGATAAGAAGTTGGATTGTTTTTAATGATGGCAGTGTTGGTTTGTTGGGGTTTTTTTGAACACTTCTCAAAATGTAAGCTTGTAAATGACAGCTTATTTAGCAGACTCATGTCTTGGAGTATTCTGGAAGTTTTTTACAATATGTTACCAGGGGTTATGGGAGGTAATGGAATTTTAGTAAAGGAAAAGATTTGATAAAGATCTTGTGTTGTTTTGTTTCCTCCCCCCCCCAGTCCCATTGCTAGCAGTTACGAAAGCAGTTCCCATGTGGCATCCCCTATGGACCCAAATGGACACTTTAATGTAGTCATTAAAGAAGAACCAGTAGATGAATATGACTATGAGTCAAGTATTTGCACTCAAGGAGTAAGTGTGAAACAGGAAGACACAGACGAAGAGACTGATGAGTATTCCAATACTGATGATGATGATGATCCCATCCTACAAAAACACCTGATGAAATGCAGTGAAACAGATGAAACTGATGGAGAATTCAGGTCCAGGAAGCGCATGCTAGCCAGTCCATCAGGTGTTGCTAAAGCAAAAATGCTGAAACTGGATAGTGGGAAGATGCCTGTGGTCTATCTGGAACCTTGTGCAGTCACAAAGAGCACAGTAAAGATATCTGAGCTGCCGCAGACCATGCTTTCCTCTTGCAAGAAGGATAAATCCCCTTTTAGTGCGATACTGGATTCCATGCCTGTGTGTTTCGAAAATCACAAAGGCTCTTGCTCAGGCACAGCCGCTGTAACTGAGGAGTTAGTTATGAAAAAGGAGTCTCCCAGGAGTAAAATGGCACAGAAATACTCTTCGATCAGAGAGGCCCAGTGGGCTCTATCTAAATCGCCTAATTTTAATCTCAGGGGCTCAGTAAGTTGTCATTTTTCAGCTAAAGAGATCTGTGGAAGAAAAAGACCTGGCATACTGAAGAATCCTATGTCCCTGAAAGGCTCTGGTAACAATCAAAACACTCTATCATCAGTTACAACTAAAAGGGGAAGGCCACGGAAACTGAAAATCTCTAAGGCTGGTCGTCCACCTAAAGGTATAGGGAAGACTGTGATAACAAGCAAGAACAGCTCTCTGGGGCCTGGGAGTATCCTTCCAGATGTTAAGCCAGACCTTGAAGATGTTGATGGAGTCCTCTTCGTGTCCTTTGCATCAAAGGTAAAACCTGACTGTTGTGAGTAAAATTCAAGACCTTTTATAATGTCTCTTTTTAAAAAAAAGCCCTTTGTACTTACAAGCTGAAGATGCATTTTCTTTTAAACTGAGTTTTGAGATTTGTCACCCCTTTCCAAATCTGTTCTTGTCTGGTCCCTATGTTAATAATAACATGTTCTTAGTACTTAGCAACCTGGGGAGAAGTAGCGGGATCTGAGTTCTGCATGAAGGAGTGCATACTTGTTTATTACAATCTCATGTTTTGAATATTTTGCTGATACTTTGGTGTGGCCTAGTTTGTTTTAAGTCAGTGTTTTAAGATATCTTATACTTACTTGAGGCTCATTATGTATGTAGGAAGCTCTTGACATTCACACTGTTGATAGAGCTGGAGGAGAAGAGACGCAGAATCTCCAGGCTCCCTTGTTGACTACAAATGATCCAGGTACATTTCTGTGGGGTTTGTAAGCGGCTGTTCCCCGCAATAAGGGGATTTATAAAGACGCACTGGGAAATTAATCATTTACGTCAATTTTTTGCATGGTATATATTTTTTTATATGTGTGCTCTCTCTCTCTCTCTGAGTAGACTGTCAAGCAAGAATACAAGTACTGGAGAAGGAATTGATGGAAGAGCTGAAGACCTTGAGGCAT
Source organism: Falco naumanni (assembly GCF_017639655.2). Classification (NCBI taxonomy): domain Eukaryota; kingdom Metazoa; phylum Chordata; class Aves; order Falconiformes; family Falconidae; genus Falco; species Falco naumanni. The sequence continues at coordinate 72,129,564 of NC_054060.1, forward strand.
AAGCAAGTAATACATCCTAGCCTTCAGGAAGGTAAGCAGGCGTGTACGTATTGTTGCACCTGGTTGTATATATTATACTCAATCATAGGGAGTTGATCATTTCCTACTGGTTGTAATACTGTGTATGCCCAGTACAGCTGGGATCTGAGTGTGGGTACCAATGCAAGGGTATGAAAGGAAATTTGTGTGATGCTGTCAGTTTCCCTCTTGCCACTTGTGGCAGCGAATCAGTGGCATATGACCCAGGGTTTCTCCTAGAGGCTTTAAAAGTAGTTTCAGCCTGCCAATGAAGATGTTCTTGTTTTCGCATGTTCGTATTGCAGACTAGGAGAGATGGAGGAGGCAAACAATCCCGAATCTCCCAACAGCACAGCAAGAGGCTGCATGTCATTATATGTCTCTTGCAGAAGATGCTGAGCCTTCAGAGTTTAGGCAGTGCCTGTTTTGTAATGAGCTAATCCTTACAGAGGGCAGATGGAGTTGATTTTACTCCTCCATAGAAAATGGCCATTTCCTGGTAGTAGAGGAGCTAAAGATCCAGAAGCACTTAAAAGTAAGACTTTACTTGCTATGTTTGAGTCCGTATTTCTTGGAGTCGCTGTAGATCCAGGTTCACTAGCCGCGTAAGAGGCCCAAGCTAGGTACTTGTAGCTTGTGATCTTTCATTTACACACAGTACGATCCTTGAGGTCACGTGGAAGTGAGTCAAGGATCAACACAGCAGAACTTACTGTTGTCTCTACTGATGATGCTGAAAGACTTCAGCAGTGGTAGTCCTGAAACTGATGGCATTAACATGGGCACCAAGGCAGATGAAGAAGCTGATCTGAACGAAAGTGCTTCGTGCTCTTGAGGTTCTGGCCCTGCGTTTTTCAGACATACAGCTGTAATGCTGTAGGGCTTGAGACTCCAGATACTGATCTTGACTCTGATACTAGTTATTTTGGGTCCTCAGAGAGCTTCTCCTGTGAAGAACGCACAGGTTTATGCACAGGATATGATGAGAACTAGCCTGTCATTATTTTTTTTGCAGCTATTTAAAGGGATACGTTTGTGTCTTGCTAGTGTTGAGGTGAGACGTTCCTGTCTTCAGCCTTTCTAAAGCAATGACAAGAAGGGTATTAGCTCTAAGAGCTCTGTCCTAGATGTGGTGGGGGTGAAACAAAATAATCTGGCTCCAGCCAGTTTGTACCTCGGTGGTATAGCATCAGTGCTGACAGTTGTATCATGGATGTCTGAACACGGTTTTCCCCTCCCGTGATCCCAGAAATAGGTGTTCCTGTTTTCTAATGACATCACTGGCCAACCTGCCCTCGCAGGTTCTCTGTGTGTCATCATATTTCAAAAAGGGTGGTAAAATCCCTTTTGTGGTCAGCTGCCGGCAGTGCTAGATACAGTGCTAAGCAGATGTTACAGAAGTGTTAAGGATTTTTAGGATTATATTGTGGCCATCCTAGATGTTACCTTTACCCAACAAAAATATGATAGAATTATGGTATGTTGGCAACCACAACACTAGCAAGGGCTGTTTTACTCGTGAGGTGATCCTGCAAAACCCACGTGCTTTTCCTCCGGCTTCTAAATGAGTGACGGTGAAGTGTGTGGTACCTTCTGAAGGGTGTTGAGCGGTTCATGGATACGACAAAATAGACAAGAAAAGTCAAGCATCAGGCTAAGAAAAAGATCTAAAGAATTTTGACTTTCTTGAATGCTTGTGACCATCGTTTCCACTATTGGATGGTAATCTTCTGAGTCTGTTAAATGGTGAAATTGTCATTTGGCAGCAAAGAGAATGACTCTCACCTGTCTGATTTTTAGAGGGAAAAGAAGTTATGTGAAGACTTAGCAAGAGCATTACTGCAAATTTGCTCAGGCTGTGAAGTGAATTACAATAAGTATACTTTTGTTGTTAGTCTTCAGCTGCTGCATGTGAACTGAAGTCAGTCTTTATTCAGATTACCTTCACCTTCTAAAAAGTTACAGATCTATTGCCTTCCATTGCAGACTTGAGGTCAGGGAAGGAGCATGATGATGTTAATGAAGAGAGGGATTGCTGGGGTTTTTCTTCCTCCCCCCCCCTGTGCCAGTGTCATCAGTAAGCCGTGAAGGTGTCCGGGGACTGCCTTTAGGCCAAACGTAAAGGCTGTGTGTTTTTCCAGCCATACTGTTTCTAAGTAGCATCCTGCAGCTAGATGCAGCCTCGTTAGCCTTCTTGATTCTGGTACTTGTTCGCCAAAATTTCTTGGCTACAGTTCATGACTTAATACCTCATAGTCATCTACTACAGTAGAACAGGCGAAGAGACGTGCCCTTCTGTCTGAAAGGTAGGAAGTGTGTCTTTCTAAATGTGCTTTCAGCCATTTCATAGAAGCTTACTGGCTTTTTTGTCCTCACTGCAGTATGGGAAATGGACATAGCAATTTTGATGTTAACTCGGTCTTTGGTTTTGAACAAGGCAGTTGAGAAGCTTAAATTTCTTGTTGAGATGCACTGATGATGTGTTGGAGCTGTACCTGAACCCCACAGTTGCTGTTCATTTGCAAAGTTAAGTTGTGATTGTGGTTATCTAGATCTTAGAGGCACCAGGACTGCAGGAAGCAGATGTTTCAGAAGTACAGGGAATTCAGCTGAAGCATGTTAGAAGGAAAGCTCCTGCTGGAGTACTGCAGTGTTATGGGATGCCTCTTTTATCTGAGCTACTTTGATTTTCAGGAATATGATAAAGAATTCCAAGGCATTGTTGTCATGCATCGTATTTCAGATTTAGCAGCTGCATCTGATGGAGAGGAGAAAGTTCTTGGGGTCCTTCATTTGCCACTGTTTGATTACAGCAACTGAAATTTGGCAATACGCTGGAGATGATAAAATTAATAAAAGTAATATTTCCCCTGTTACATATGGCAATGTCTGTACTGACATAATACTGTTACCATTTGTTCTCTTTACACTGTCTGCATTCCATTCCATCTTGTGCTTGTTGGAGTCATCCTCTTGGCTTTTGTTGGGGTGTGTTTTTTACTTCATGATCCTAAACTGAAATAATAGACCTTGTGTATGGGTGGTGGTGATCGTTTGAGTGTTAAAAAACCTAGGCTTGGTTTTGGAGATGACAGAATAATTCAAATGGGGTGTCAAGAACAATAAACTGTGTGCTCCTTTCATTTTACTTTTAAATAGAGTTTGAAAAGAAATGGATAGCATCTCGACATTTGGTAGTTGACATGTTTTTATACAAAATGCTAGATTGACTTGCTTGCTGCTCATTTTCCCCATGTAGTTTTGAAAATCATATCTCACTAGACTGCTTTTGATAATGGTTGTTTAAACAGATACCATGTCTGCGATTTGTTCCATGTCAGTTGTTTTCAGGCTGCCAGTAATTAGGTCACTGTGTTGCCACTTGGGAACATAAACGTGTGCCACCAACACAAGGTTTCTAGTGTATGTGCAAATACTACTTAATGTTCTGAGCTGTGTCAAGTCATACATTTTCAATTTCAAAACTCAAATATTTAATATATGAATTTCAGACTTGTTGGCAACAGGAGCGCCATTTCTAGATTTCTGTAGCTGAAAATCAAAACAGATGTTCTCAGCTCCAGATTGTGAGCTGAATTTGATTGACAACAGTCATTTTTAACTTCAGTGTAACAATATTTTCTGGAAAAGGTACTAAGTCAAATTCACTAGCTTTTTTTCTCAGCATTTCTGTATCTGTATTTGCTTTGCGGTGGATAAAGATAGCTTTTGTGATCAAGTAAAGTCTTCCAGTGCGAGTATTTTGGGGGAGTTGATGAAGGAAGGTGTTACAGACAGCTAAGGATTTTTGGTGGCATCAACAGCACAGAGTGTTTAGTTTCTTTGTAGCCATTTGTCCCCCTGCTTAAGAAAATAAAAATAAAAAAAGCAGGTTTTACTGCAAAGTGCCAAGCCCGGAAAAAAAATAATCTACTGAAATCTAGATTGTTTGATGAACTAGTTCCGAGAGTGCTGTCTGCATACAACTTTATATCACAATTTTCAAATGCACACAAGCACACTTCTTCAGAACTAAAATGTGGCTTTCTCTTGTCTTATTGCTGGTAGAAACTGAAGCATGTGTGGTATGTCTTGCATAAGAATTGCTTTCAGTAGAGAAGGGGGTCAATAAGTACCACTGGCAGGACTGAGAGTTTATGTAGTGATGTGAAATGTCGGGTAGTCAGGTGAGTTGTGTTCAGGTGGTAACTCTAGCCTTCGGGGATGTAAAAGGTACTAACTTCTTCAAAAAATGAACGAACAAAAACTTGCGAGAATTATTACAATGCTGGTGCTTTAGTTAATAAATTCCTGTGGAAACTTTATTAGTAATGAAAAAAAAAATGAAAATTACTTTTTTTTGTCTCCTTGATTTCCCATTCCTCAAGACTCTTTAATTTATACCTGCTGCAAATCCAGTATAAATAAGTTATAGTCACTAATGCTCTTTGTCATATCTCTTTAAATGGTGAGTAAATGCTAGAAAAGCCTGTATATAACTTCATGGTTTATTTTTTAGTAAATATCTTGACTTTGTTTTTCCTAACATCTTGCTGCATTGGGACATTGATTTGATATTTGCCTCTTGTAGTGGGACTGAAGTTGAATTCTGTGGACCCAACAATGAGCATTGACTTGAAATACTTGGGTGTGCAGCTTCCTCTTTCCTACTCAAACTATGCTTTGTGGAGCTATCCAGGACCCAATCCCAATTCTCCAGGTAGGTAGAATATGGATTTGCTGAAATCTCAAGTACTATCTTTTCATTAATGATCAGAAGGAGGGAATGGCCATTTAGTTGAAGTTGATACCTTAAAGAGATTAAAGCAGTATTAAAATGACAGAATGTAAGAACTTCCTTAAATCATTACGTGGTTGCTGGCCAAGGAGTCCTGAGTAATTCTGGCCAGATTGTCTTCAGCCTTCCCTTTCTGTGATGGTTGTGATCCAGTAATAGAATCCGTTCATTTTATTTTATACTGGCACGTTTTGTTTCTTGGAGCTGGGTTTTCTAAATGTAAATACACACATTAACTACTCTCAGATTGCTCAAAAAAAAGCCTAAGCAATCTGTATTTCTCTGATGTTACTCACGTGCAAAACAAAAAGAAGTTGTCTTTCAGAGCTGGGTATCAGTACTTTCCAGAGGAAGAGCTTGAGGTGCCACTCTTACATAACCTATAACTTCATGATAATAATTTATTATAAAAGTGCTGATCAGTTGTACTTTTTTTTTTCCCCCCAAACCTACCTGGTATCCAGACAAGTGCATTTCTTATACTGTGACTATGATTCTAATACTGTTGGTAGATATTGTTTTTAATAATGAACTAGTTGGACAAAAAGTATAGGGGTGCTTATTTTTCTCCTACTTAATGCTTTCTCCTACTTTGATATTCTGATTATTGTGTCTTAGTCTGCTGCTTTTGGGAGCTGGTAAAGAGGCAGATGTTGCATCTCAGCTTTGTTTACACTGCAGAGGAAGATTCAATTCAGAATACCTCAGCTCAGTGTCAAACACAATTCTTTCTAGCCTAGCAATATGCAAAACAGCGGCACAGATCCCTATTAGTGTTTTTACATTCCAGCTTAGCTCCTGGAGCTGATGGATAGCTTGAAGGAGATGTCGCCTTTTGCCTTTTGTGATTATTCCCTGTCTCTACCCCTAACTGATGCTCAGCTGAATTTGACAGAGCACCAAACATTACATTGAATTTCTACAGGTCTTACAAAAGTCATTGGCTCAATTGAGAGGAGAGACTCAAATTACTTTCCTCACTGAGAGAGATTGTAGTATCAGCTCAAAACCTGCCTGTCCCATTTTAGCCTATTAACTAGGTGATTCACCCATCTGGAGTTTGGGAATCAACTGCTTGCACCATGGCTAAAGAGACTAAAACTGAAAATACAGCAGACATCTTTTGTATGGGACAGCAGGTGCATGGCTGTACAGCAGAACTCTACAGGAAGCTTCCCTTTGTGAAGTATTCTGTTAATTTTTTTTAAAAAAGTAGTAAAAATCAAGTCTCTATTCAGCCTTTTGATTTACTGCTGTTCATCTGTCCATGAAAAGGAATAAGCAGACTGCTAGAACATTGATGTGATCAAGCTTGGCTCATAAACTGAGGCTAGCTTTCTTCTTTTCCAGATACCGGATTTCCTTTTGTTTCCAGGACAGGAAAGACAAATGATATCACAAAAATCAAAGGCTGGCGGGGGAAGCTTCATGGTGCTACTAGAAATGAAGGTAAAAGAAAAAAAAGTGCACGAGAGATCAGTGTATGTATTTCGAATACGAGGCCTTTTTCTTGACCTTCCATAGTTTGGTAATTGTGTGTGTCTTGGTGATATTTTTTTATATTTAAACTTGTCATGAATAAAGAATTTTTTGGTACTTCTTGGATGGACTTTTATGAGGGAAGAGAGAAACTTACTCAGAGTGAGATAAAAATACATGTATTCTGTTTTACATGGAAGGTTTGAATAAAGATCAAAAATGTAATAGTTATGATTTTTGTTCATCAGTTTTGAGTTTACTTGGAAGTATGGTAATTCCAGAATTCTGTTGCCCTAGGGACCCTAGTGAACTAGAGTAATTTTCATTTATATCTGTGTATTTTTAACTCCAGTTAGAGTAGGGATTCCTTACATATTCAATTACTTTGCCCTACGTCAGGGAGAAATGGGTATTTGGCATTTTGCCACTTGTTACATTAGGTTAAATATTTATATTGTACCTTCTGCACTTCCATGCAGTATTGTGTTGGGGTATTCAGATGTATTGAGATGTACCAGGTAGGCTAGATGTTTAGGACAAAGTGAGTTGCATAGAAGCACTGCCTGTTGGCAGGCTTACTGTTTTTGTGAACAAATACTGTCCGGGTCCGGCTGGGCCCAGAGCCGCCCTCACGGTGCTGCGCTTGCCCGGGGAGCAGGAGCGGCGGTGGCAGCAGGGCAGTCACAGTCGGTGCTTTGGCTGCGGCCCAGCAGCGCTCCCGCTCCCGCAGCATCAAGGCTGTCTCTCCAGCATCCCCCCAGCAAGGGGCTGCGGGTGGGCAAGGTCCTGGCAGGGGACGCGGCCGGGACAGCTGACCCAAAGTGACCAGCGGGATATTCCCTACCGTGTGGCCTCTGCTCAGATATAAAAGCTAAGAGGGAGGAGGAGGAGGAGGAGGAAGAGGGGCATTTGTTATTATGACGTTTGTCTTCTGGAGCAACCTTTAATATGTACTGAAGCCCTGCTTCCTGGGAAGTGTCTAGATGTCACCTGCTGATGGGAAGTAGAGAACAAATCTTTCATTTTCCCTTGCTTCTGCCTGTGGCCTTTGCTTTTGCTTTATTAAACTGCCTTTATCTTGACCCATTAGGTTTTTTGCATCTTATTTTCTACCCCATCCTGCTGGGAGGGGAGTGATAGAGCGGCTTGGTGGGCACCTAGTGTCCAGCCGAGGTCGACCCACCACAAATATACATGTAAGACTTCCACAAAAACAGTTGTTCAGACAGCTGGTTGTGTTTGAGTGGATTATATTTGTCATGCCTGTGTTGTATACTCTTTTAAAAGAAGTGTATATATATATTTAGGGAAATACTTACCTCCTCTATACTGTTTATTATAAGATTTGTCAGTGTGTTTTCCTAGGAGCTAGTTAAAGCGCTCTTTATTTATGTAGGTGGCAGTTCAGAAGGTTCCTTGAAGAATCGCTCGGCGTTCTGTAGTGACAAGCTGGATGAGTACCTGGAAAATGAAGGGAAATTGATGGAAACGAGTATGGGATTCTCTTCTAGCACTCCCACTTCTCCTGTGGTGTATCAGCTTCCCACTAAGAGCACTAGCTATGTGCGAACACTCGACAGTGTTTTAAAGAAGCAGTCCACCGTAATTCCATCAACATCTTATACGTTCAAGCCTGTCCCTCTGTCATCGACCTCTAGGAAGACAAAAACTCAAACCAGACAGACATCTACAAGCAGCAGAGTAAAATCATCTTACAAACCTATACTGCCTTCACCTTTTCTTGCAAAGCAGAAACAGAACGCTTCATCAGGGGAAAAGGCTGCTAAGTCTGTCTCAAATAGCAGTTTGACTAACCAAGCAGATAGTTTCATGGTGCCAGCTCTGGATGAAAACATACTTCCAAAACAGATTAGTTTGCGCCATGCACCACCACAACAAGCAGCTCGTCCACCAGGTTTGTCTAAATCTCAGGTGAAGTTAATGGACTTGGAAGACTGTGCTCTCTGGGATGGCAAACCACGGACCTATATTACGGAAGAACGAGCAGACATCTCTTTGGCCACCCTGCTTACAGCTCAGGTAGATCTGTAATAGTTGCTTTCCTTTCCATACCGCTACTTCATCAAACCTGTTCACTTATTGATGTTACATATAGATGCAGAAAGTAAGACTGAAGCTGCTAAGGAGCATGACAAAAGCATGATGTTCCTTTGTGGTGTTGTCTTTGCAGTGAAAGCTGAGAAGTGCTGACTTAGCGGTGTGTGCAAAAACTAGTAGTGATAGTGTATTGATATGAATCATTAATAATTTGAGTTATTTCAAATTTTCACCATTAAAAATTTTGCTTAATACAGTTGCTATTCAGTAACCGCATTTCCTTACTATTCGTAACTTTTCAGTTGAACTAACCACAAAAAAAATCCTGGTCATGTAACTTGGCTGTCACGTGATAACCTCTTTTGGTTGTTTTGTTTTTTTTCACATCCTACTTATAACCAGGATGGTTTAGCAGCCTCAAATTGCCTCTCAGAAGACTGCAAATGCAAACTTTCCTCTCTTCTGGTTTTATTTTTTTCTGTATAGATGACAAGTTTTCAGATAAACCATGTAGGTGAAAGGGTTATTCTAAAAGGGACTTTGAATAGCATTTTTGCATATGCTTAACTTAATCTTATTAAAGTTTTCTCTTACTGAAATTTGAAATGTATCCTTCTATAAAACTTTTCTTAGGCTTCTCTCAAAAACAAGCCTATCCACAAAATAATAAGACGGCGAGCACCTCCTTGCAATAACGATTTCTGTCGACTGGGTTGCATATGTGCCAGTCTAGCCCTGGAGAAACGTCAGCCTACCCACTGCCGCAGGCCAGACTGTATGTTTGGCTGTACTTGCTTGAAGAGAAGAGTGTTGCTGGTGAAGGGAGGATCGAAACATAGGAAAATAATGAAAAAGGCTGTGCGTGGAAATCTTGTGTTCTATGGAACACAAGAAGAACAGCAAGAGGATGAAGATGTGGAAGAAGAGGGTGATGGGGAGGAAGATGAGCTGAAGCAGAAAGATAAGAAGAAGAGGAAAAGGGTAGAATACAGTGAGTATTGTGGGGCATAAGTGATTACTTCCAGATTTGCAGGAACCACCTGTCTTGGTGAGCATTTCTATTAGGATGTAGTAGTGATGCCATTTCTAAGTCCAGAAATTGGGAGTCAATTCCAAGAGATGTCTGCAGCATCTGCTTTCCTACAGCTGACTGGCAGAAAATAACACCTTTTCCCTTTTTTTAAGTCTTACTTATGTGATCAGCATTTTGGGCACTGCTTAGTTGTTTATTTTGATCAAATAGCTGGAGTTTCTTTTTGATAAATCTTGCTTAACTCTCCAGTTACCTTTAAAAGACTAAGGATACAAGATACTGCTGTCACTGCTGGTAATCTTCTCTGTCATAGTGCAGTTTTCTTTCCCTCTTACCAAGTGAGTACCTAGAGCTGTATCCTCAGTTGCTGTGTATAGCTGCATAGTTCATTGACTTTACCAGAAATATAGTGATTTTCAGATCTGGCCTAAGGTATGCTCAGAAGACCATGGTAGAAATTGACCATGATCTTGCTGGTAGTACTTTTAGCAATAGCTTAAAATGAACATTATGTTATCTGGTGTTCCACTGGCATAAATGAATTGTTCCGCAGAGCTGTGGTATAAATT